>NC_072410.2:112034015-112337045 GCF_028858775.2 Pan troglodytes
CCTGCGCAGAGCAAGGGCAGAGCGCCCCCTTGCGGTCACATCCTGTCACTACTCAACCGAAGGTGCCCGCTGCAAGGTTAGGTCTCCTGGCCTCGTGCTTCAAACAGGAATTAATAGAATCCCACCAGGTGGTGTTTGTGAGGCGTAGATGGCGAGGATATCTGCAGCTGCAGTTTGCTCATTCTCACGGCTGCACTGCATTGCACTGTGTGAGCAGAACACAATTTATCCTTGCACTGCTGATGGGCATTTGGGCAGTTTGCAGTTTGGGGTCTGGCCAGTCCTGCTGTTGTGAGCATTCTTAAGCCTGCCTTTTGGTGAATTCACACGCCCGTGGGGTGAGTATGTGCCTGGGGTTGGGATGCTGGGTGGGTGTGTTCCAGTTCAACACTGCTGGCAGGATTGTTGTCTATTTCACTCCCCGCCATATTCCACCACCTCGAATTGTGCCTGGAATATCATAGGTGCTCAGTAAATATCTGTTGAAATGAATTCTCTCCTCTTTTTTTTTTTTTTTTTTTGAGACAGGGTCTTGCTCTGTCACCCAGGCTGGAGTGCAGTGGCACCATCATAGCTCCAGGGGACCCTGGCTTGCCCCCCCTCTGCCCTCAGCGCCCAGCAGAGAGCCTGGCACATGAGGAGAGAGAGGTTTGAGGGGAGAGGAAGGAGAGGACATTCACACCCCATGACTGGCTGCCCAAGGCAGGACAGCAGGGGTCCAGGAAGGTGGCTGGGAGGAGGAGGATGACTATGGCCGGGAGCTGGGTCTTGGAAACTGCATCCTGTCAGGCCCTAGAATCTGTCAGACACACAATCACGCAATGAAGGAGACGTTGGTATCAATTAACTCGTGTTCAGTGAAGGCCAATCCTGTCCAGTGAGCAGATTACTTGTGTCTGCCAGGCAGGGTGTGGAGGCGAGGGGGACATCGTAGCTGGATCTGAAAGCTGCTTATTGCACCCAAATCAGCTGCTGACGACACCTCCCATTCAGGCTACCCAGAGGTCTGACCGATGACCTGCCCCTGCCCCAGGATGTGGGGCTGCCGGGTGAAACGCAGTCTTAGCAACTGCAAGGGAGGGCTCCAGCCACCATGCCGGAAGAGGCTTACAGGGAGAAGGAGCCAGAGAAGTAATGTGACCAGTGCCGCTGATTCTCAGTGAGCTGAGCAGTTTTGCCAGGTGGGGGCCACCCTCAGAAACAAGCCAGCCTGCGTTTCCCCGAGTCAAAAGAGTGCCGTAGACTACAATGTGCACGGGCCCAGGAGGAGGGCAGCGCCACAGCCCTGGCCACGGGGTCAAGGGGAAGGCTAAGTAGGTGGGGGCAAGTGGTCACAGCGCTCATCAACGCCCGCCCTATCACAGTAGACTCATCTGCGGCTCCAAGTGCCAAGGGTGAGGCCAACCCCAACCCACTGCAGTCAAGGAATCCCGGAAAGAGAGAAAGGGGGGTCTCACCAGCGGCTGGAAGCAGAGCGAAGTTCGCTGCACTCCCACAGGGACCCTCCCCGCCAGCCCCTGTGGCTCAGGGACAGTGAGGGGCTGGGCCGGTGCAGGAGGGAGCTCATTTCTCCCTAGGAGGGAGACAGAGAAGCTAAGTGGGGAGGAACTGAATGTTCTGAAAAGCTGACGTGGCCAAGCGCCCGAGGAGACCACAGAAGTGCCCCGTGTGCCTCCTGAGCCACCAGCCGGCGGGGGTGGCACCAGGCAGACCTCAGCTCCAGCCCACTCTGCGCAGGTGGAGTCCCCGTGTGTCCAGGGGCACAGCCACGCCCGCGCAGGGGGTGACCCGAGGGCCTGGAGGGGCAGTTCAGTTCAGCTGTAAGTCTGAGGCCACATTCTGCCTATTTCCTTGAACTAATTTCTCACTTTAACTGAAGACTTAAGTATCTCCTACGAAATTGCTTTGCCCTCATGGGCTGGGTTTTGGATTTTATTTTTGACAGAGTGAGCTCCAGAAAACAACTTAGAATCCTCTTTTGTCCCTTGGCAGCATTCCCCAGGCCGCCAGGGAGGAAAGGCCCTGCCGCTTCCTGCAAAGGCTCTGGGTGCCACCCCATGTCCCTGCAGATGCACTCCTGCCCCATAGCTGTGCCCGCAGGAAAAGGTGCCCGAGAGAACCTTGACCCTCTGGCCAGAACCAGGCAGGCTTGCAAACTCACTGAGTTCCACCAGTTCAAACACAAGCATTCAGCCAAAACAAATGGAGAACTGATAGGCATGGAGGTCCACAGCATTTTATTCACGGATGCGTTCATTCATTCCAACATTCATTCATTCATTCATTTTCCCAGGCCGTGCTAGGAGCTGGGACACAGCCCAGTCCTGGCCCCTGTCTTGAAGCTGCACACCCACACTGGAGGGGCAGACACAGGCACTGCTTCTACATGCGGGTGCAAGGAGGCAGTGTGGAGCAGGAGCGGCCCCTCCACCTCCCAGGGCCTGGGGTGAGGAAGCTTCCTAGAAGGGCTGCCATGGCTTAAGGGATGAGTGTCAGCCAAGGTAGCGGAGGGCAGAGAAGCATCCTAGGCAGAGACAGCCAGAGAGCAAAGTCTTCCATACAAGACTCTTGAAGAACTTGGGCATGGCGGGAGCACAGAGGACAAGCCCTGCCACCTTGTGAAGGCATGTGGATTTCACTGTGCCACGACGGAGCCGCTGAGGTTTGATTTATGCCATTTTATGTGGTCAGAGGGACTGTTTGACCCGACTTCTCATCCTTAGAGGAATCCAGGGATGGACTTCAGAGCTCACCTCCAAAAGAGATTGGAAATTTAATCACGTACCGTGTCAATATGTACACCTACTATGTACCCACAAAAAATTAAAAATAATAATTAAAAAAAGAGGCTGTTGCAATAGCCCAGGCCAGAAATTCTGGGACCTGAACTAGGATTTGTGTGGAGAGGAGAAAATGCCACTTAGGTTTCAAATTTGGCAGGATTTGGTGATTGACTCAGTGAAAGGCAGAAAAATTGTTTCTAATCTCCACCCCCCAACACCGTGCCTTCTAACAAGGGCAGTTCATGGTAAGGACAGGATCTTTTGATTGGAGAGCAAAAAGTCAACACCCTTGGTTATTATGGCTTTTGGCCAAATTATAGGCAATAGCAGGCAATGGAAGGAGGAAAATGAGAGTCTGGAGAAGCAGGGCAGAGCCCACCTGCTCAACTAAGAGAGGGGACAGGGCTGTGAGGCACGGGTGCTCCTGAAGCTGAAGAAGCCAACAGCGCTGGGAGCTGCCTGGGGGCGGGAGGTCTCCATGAGCCAGGATTCTGGGTATGAGTGGCCCAAAAGAGACCCTGGGAGAGAGGACATCAGGGGAACAAACAGCTGAGGAGGTGGGCATGACACAAACCCTTCTCCCAGCCCAGAGCCTCTCCAAAAGCTCAGGCCAGATATCCCCCTTTTCACAACACCGGGTAAGCAGATTCTTTCTTGGGGAATGAGAAGGGCATGAAGACCTGCTGAAGCCAGTGCAATCCTGGAAAGTGCCTGGACAGCACCCCAGAAGAGAGGGTGACCTGGGTCACTGAAGACGGGGTGGGGGATAACACTGTTAACGTGATGATACATCAGCTGTCCCCAGACCACACCAGTGTCCGGAGTGAATGAAGCGGGCACCCTAGCAGGCAAGGAGGAAGCCCTGCTTTGCTGGTCATGCATCCCAGGCTCCCGGAGTGCCCCTGGGAATTTCTGGACACATCCATGCACTTGTGACCCGGGGGCCAGAGCCAGGGGTCATTTGGCTTTGTGCCCCCTCCAAAGCAGGGGTTTCCAGTGTAGCACATTTGTGCCCCAAATTCTCAGAGGTGTTTTATTCGCAGCGCCTGTCCTCAGAAGAATCAGACATGATCCAAAGGGGGCTGGTAGGGGACACTGAGACAGCAAGGCTGCACCATGCCCAGTGTCGCCTGCCCCGCACAGGCTAGCAGGAGGACTGGCACTGTGCTGCCCCTTCGTCCCAGCTGCCATCTGCATGGGCGGAAGAGTGCCCTGGGCCCTGGTGGTGCAAGGAGGGCGGGAGACAGACCCTCGCATTCCTCTGGTCTCAGGGTCGTGGGCCTGGGTGGAGGGGGCACACACCCTACTGGAACAGGGTGCTCCAGGCTGTGCCCATGGCCTCGACACTCTGCACTTCTTAAAGGGGAAATGACAAACGGCAGCTTGTTCTTTCTCTTCCTCACCCTCTGAAACTACTTCCTGCCCAGTGAATTTCTGATACATTTTAATTGAAAAATTGATATACAGATAAAGCAAATTGGGGGTAGGTTGGAATGAATAGTTGGAGCGCAGAGGATTTTTAGGACAGTGAAACTACTGTGTCTGATACTATAAGAGTAGATGTGTGTCATCTCCATCTGTCCAGACCCATAGAATGCACAACACCAAGTGTGAACCCTAATGTAAACTGTGGGCTCTGGGGGATAATGAGGTGTCAATGTAGGTTCATTGTAACAAACATGCGGGCTGCTGCGGTGTGGGATGTTGATAGTGGAGAAGGCTGTGTGTGTGGCAGGGGGAGGGGTTTTATGGGGAATTCACTGTCCCCCTCAACTTTGCTGTAAACCTAAAACTGCTCTAATAGACTAAATGAAGTCTATTAATTTTATTACATTGCATTTAAAAAATAAAAATAAAAAGATTAAACTTTCACAAACTTTTTTTTTACTCTAGTTCTAAAGAATTGCAAGAAAAAAAAATTTTTTTTTTTTTTTTGAGACAGAGTCTTACTCTGTCACCCAGGCTGGAGTGCAGTGGCGTGATCTCGGCTCACTGCAACCTGTGCCTCCCAGATTCAAGTAATTCTCCTGCCTCAGCCACCTGAGTAGCTGGGATTACAGGTGTGTGCCTCCATATCCCACTAGTTTTTGTATTTTTAGTACAGACGAGGTTTCACCATGTTGGCCAGGCTGGTCTTGAACTCCTGGCCTCAAGTGATCTGCTCACCTCAGCCTCCCAAAGTGCTGGGATTACAGGTGTGAGCCACCACATCCAGTCCTTATATTTCTTCTGAAAACCTACACTTTCATTAAATTTTCAATCACTAAACTTTATTAGTATGTGGCAGACACTGGTGTAGACAGATGTCGCCAGCACATAGGAAGGTTCTCCTCTGTTCCCTCATGGAGGCTTCATCCTAGTGAAGACAGATGATAAATAAATAAATATGTAAATAAGGCCGGGTGCGGTGGCTCACACCTGTAATCCCAGCACTTTGGGAGGCTGAGGAGGGCGGATCATCTGAGGTCAGAAGTTTGAGACCAGCCTGGCCAACGTAGTGAAACCCCGTCTCTACTGAAAATACAAAAATTAGCCAGGCGTGGTGGTGCATAACTGTAGTCCCAGCTACTCAGGAGGTTGAGGCAGGAAATTGCTTAAGCCCGGGAGGCGGAGGTTGCAGTGAGCCGAGACTGTGCCATTGCACTCCAGCCTGGGCAACAGACCGAGACTTCATCTCAATCAATCAATCAATCAGACACATATGAATTCTGATCAGTTCTGAGGAGAAATTAAACACCGAGTTTGACGAACTGCTCACTGGGGGGCACTGTCACTTCAGATCACCTGGTGTGAGAAGAGCCTGAAGAGGTGGTACATAAGCTGAGGCTGCAGTGATGGAGGTGGCAGGTCGTGCCAAGGCCTGAAGGCGGGAACCAGCCTGTTGTGTCTGAGGAACTGAAAGAATACTGCCATGAACAGAGGGAAAGAGGGAGGGGTTTGAGGTGACGTCAGAGGCAGGCTCTTAAAGGTCTGCTCCGGAGGGCAGATTTTTCTTCTATGTCTTATAAGAAGCCACTGGGAAAGGTTCTGTCTGTTTAACAGTTTTATTGAGATATAATCCACACACCATATGATTCACCCAATTAAAGCGTATAATTCGACCTGGCACAGCGGCTCACGCCTGTAATCCCAGCACTTTGGGAGGCTGAGGCAAGCGGATCACCCGAGGTCAGGGGTTTGAGACCAGCCTGGCCAACATGGCAAAACCTCCTCTCTACTAAAAATACAAAAATTAGCCGGGTGTGGTGGCAGGCGCCTGTAATTCCAGCTACTCGGGAGGCTGAGGCAGGAGAATGGCTTGAACCCAGGAGGCAGAAGTTGCAGTGAGCCAAGACTGCACCATTGCACTCCAGCCTGGGCAACAAGAGCGAGACTCCATCAAAAAAAAAAAAAATCCATTATTCAATGGCTTTCAGTAAATTCATAGATATGTGCAACCGTCCTCTCCCAACTCCCAGCCCTAGACAGCCACAAACCTACTTTCTGTCTCTATAGACTTCCTAGTTCTGAACTTGAATATGAAAGTAATCATGTGGTTATTTTGAGTCTGGCTTCTTCCACTTAGCATAATGTCATCAAGGTCAATCCATATCGTGGCATGCCAGTGCGCTTCCTTCCTTTTAATGGCTGAATAATATTTCCGTTGTATAGCATGGCGCTTTTCGTTCATCCATTCGTCAAGTGATGAACATTTGAGTTATTTCAGCCTTTTGATTATGACGAATAATGTTGCTAAAACATACCTGTATGTGTTTTGTGTGGACATGTGTTTCATTTTCTTGGGTAGATGCCTAGGACTGGAATTTCTGGATCACATGGTAACTGTTGAATTATTTGAGGAGCTGTTGGACTGTTCTCTAAAGTGGTTGTACCATTTTACATTCCCAAAAGCCGGTGTTGGAGGGTTCCGATTTCTCCACCTCTTCACCAACACTTGTTATTCTCTGACTTTGATTCTAGCCAAGCCAGTGGGTATGAAGTTATTTCTCATTGTGGTTTTGATGGACATTTCTCTGATAACTAATGACGCTGAGCATCTTTTCATGTGCTTTATTGGCCATTTCTATGTCTTCCTTGGAGAAATGTCTACTCAGATCCTTTGTGCATTTTTAAATTGGTTCTTTTGTCTTTTTATTATTGAGTTGTAATCATTCCTTATACATTCTAGATACTAGTTCATTACCAGACATATCATTGCAAATATTTTATCCCACACTGTGTGTTGTCACTTCCTTGATGGTGCCCTTCGAAGCACAAAAGGTTTTAATTTGATGAATTCCAAATTGTCTATTTCTCTTCTGTTGTCCATTGGAAAGTTTTAAGTAGGGGAGAGGAGTGTGAACTAATTTAAACTTTTTCAAGAATCCATAAGAGTCTGCTTTGTGGAAAAAGAATTTTAAGATACCGTATTAGTCAGGATTCTCTAGAGGGACAGAACTAATAGGATATATATATAGAGAGAGAGAGAGAGAGAGAGACAGAGACAGAGAGAGAGACAGAGAGAGAGACAGAGAGAGAGAGAGAGAGGAGTTTTTAAAATATTAACTCACATGATCACAAGGTCCAAAAATAGGCCATCTGCAGGCTGAGGAGTAAGAAGAGCCAGTCCGAGTCCCAAAACTGAAGAACTTGGAGTCTGATGTTTGAGGGCAGGAAGCATCCAGCATGGGAGACAGATGTAGGCTGGGAGACTAGGCCAGCCTGGCCTTTTCATGTTTTTTTCCACCTGCTTCATATTCTAGCCGTGCTGGCAGCTGATTAGCTGGTGCCCACCCAGATTAAGGGTGGGTCTGCCTTTCCCCACCCACTGACTCAAATGTTAATCTCCCTTGGCAACACCCTCACAGACACACCCAGGATCAATACTTTGCATCCTCCAATCCAATCAAGTTGACACTCTATATTAACCATCACAGATACCAAGAGTGAAAATACAAAGACCAATTAGAAACCCAAATCAAACTTGCTTAAACAATAAAGATGATTTCATATTTCAATAACTGGAATGTTCAGCTGAAGGACAGTCTTCAGACACTGATCAGGAATTGGCTCCATTTCTCCGTGACTGTTTCAGCTCTGCCCCGCTTCAGCTTCATCCCCACGTGGGTTTTCCTCATCTTGTGGGGTAGTTTCCAGGGACAACAGGGATCCATGCTTCTGCCCAAGCAAATGCCACTCTTCTAGCCATTGACCAAAGTCCAGAGCTTCACTCTGATTGGTTTATGTCACATGCTCACCCTGGAACAATCACTGTGGCCATGTGAATGCCACTGGCCACTTGGCTTAGTGGCTATTGTGGTGACAAACCCCTTCCTGAGCCAATAACTGTGGCAAGGGGGATAGAGTTCTGCCAGCTGGACAACGCTGCTAGAATCAACCCAGGGTTGCTACACAATGGGGAGGGGCAGCAGAACACTTGACAGGTGTCATCGGCCACAGACATGTAATCACGGAATGTAAGCTGCCCCCAGGGAAGGGGCATAACCTTGGGCACAGCAGCTCTTTTTAGCCAATGGAAGGACACAGCCATGAAGCAACAGCAGTCAACACTCCCCATGACTGGAGGTGTGAGTGTCTCCTCCTGAAGCAGAGTCTGGGCTACATACCACAGCATCCACTACAGTATGGAACCAACATTTTTGACTCTGAGATGGCTATCTGCCTACAGGAGGTTTACTGGAGTGTGCTCTTGGCAATGACGTCAACAAGGAGGTGGCAAAAATAAGGTTGGGTAAGAGAAGCTAAATCATAAAGCTGAATCATGATGTGGGTGCTTACAAGGGCCTCAGTGGACCCCCATGGGAAGCTTAAAGCTGGGAAGGGCCTTCAGGGTTGTCCCAAATTGAGAAAAGGAGGGCAGTCCTTTGTATCCCCAAATCTATCAATCATGGAATGTAAGCTGCCCCCAGGGAGGGAGTATAACCTTGGGCACAGCAGCTCTTTTTAGCCAATGGAAGGACACAGCCATGAAGCAATAGCAGTCAACACTCCCTATGACTGGAGGTGTGAGTGTCCCCTCCTGAAGTGGGGTCTGGGCTACACACCACAACATCCACTACAGTACGGCACCAACATTGTTGACTCTAAGGGGCTACTGCAAAAGTCCACATAGTCATTTGGAACCAAGGTGGTGGCAATTGTGAGAAAGTGGGAAAAATGTCAGCAGATTTTGAATATATTTTGGTGCTCAAATTATCAGAAATTGCCAAAGAATGTTGGGAGCTGGTGATGGAAAGAGAACCCAATGAGATTTGGGGCTTGAGCAATTGGATTGGTGGTGTCATTGATACAGATGACAGAGTGTTCGCTGAGCACCTAGGCACTGAATAGAGATTTATTTCCTTCTTCCTAACCCTCTCCCACTTTATTCTGAAGTTCATATGAGCCATAACAAGGATTGGAAGAAGTTTTCGAAGCAACTTCCTGGGAGTCCATGAATTAGCAGCAGTGAGAGGCTAGAGGCCTGACAAAGAATTGGGAAGCAGCTGCTATATCCCAAGCAGCAAATGCCAGTGTGGATGGAGAAGAGAGAGCTTCATTCTGTGGCAGGAGAGCTTGGCTGCTGACAATGAGACTGCACCCTTGGGATTTGTCCCTTGGATTCTTTAGCATCTGAGCTCTAACCTCTGAAACACAAGAAAAAATGAGCAAGGTGATTTGTCCAGGCCACCTCTACTTCTGGAGAAAGGAGTCATAGCAAATGATCCACCACTATCTAGTCCCTGAGTGGATTAATACAAACCACCCTGAAGACACTGGGGTACTCTAAGATTGGCCCCAGATAAGCCATGGGGATACAGCACAGAAAAACTGTCCATGGCCAATATCAAAGATGCAGCTGGAGACCAGGCATCATGGGAGGTTCACAAAGGGGAGGCCTTGTCTTGTCTGCAGGAAGCTGTGCTCACAGCTTGTCTCCTCAGACTTGCTAGAGAGGCAACAGCCATAACAAAGGCTCAGACCTCACTTTTGGAGTGGCCACCATATGTTTTGGTTTTAGCTTTGCCTAGAAGCCTTGCAAATTGTTTAGTAAAGACAGGCCAGAACATATACCCAAATGCTACTGCACCGATCCCAAGCTACCTGTTTGACTTATTAGATGGTATAGAGGGTGAAGATATTATCACTCTACTAAGTGCCTCCTTATCAATGAGTCCCACTAAGGAGCACGAGCCCACTTATCCCTGTTTGCAGTGCTACATTAAAAATCATTTATGAGGCCAGGCACGGTGGCTCACGCCTGTAATCCCAGCACTTTGGGAGGCTGAGGCGGGTGGATCACGAGGTCAGGAGATCGAGACAATCCTGGCTAACAAGGTGAAACCCCATCTCTACTAAAAATACAAAAAATTAGCCAGGCATCGTGGCGGGCGCCTGTAGTCTCAGCTACTCGGGAGGCTGAGGCAGGAGAATGGCATGAACCCGGGAGGCGGAGCTTGCAGTGAGCCTAGATCGCGCCACTGCACTCCAGCCTGGGCAACACAGCGAGACTCTGTCTCAAAAAAACAAAATAAATAAGTAAATAAAAATCATTTATGGCTGGGTGCAGTAGCTCATGCCTGTAATCTCAACACTCTAGCAGGCCGAGATAGGCTGATCACTTGAGCCCAAGAGTTCAAGACAAGCCTGGACAACATGGTGAAACCCCATCTCTACAAAAATACAAAAATTAGCCGGGCATGGTGGTGCATGCTTGTAGTCCCAGCTACTCGGGAGGCTGAGGTGTGAGGATCACTTGAGCCCAGGAGGTTGAGGCTGTAGTAAGCCGTGATCATACCACTGCACTCCAGCCTGGGCAACAGACTCTGTCTCAAAAAAAATTTTTTTTTTAATTTTAAAAATCGTTTATATAAGGCTGGGTGTGGTGGCTCAAGCCTGTAATTCCAGAACTTTGAGAGGCTGAGGCGGGAGGATCACTTGAGCCCAGGAGTTCAAGACCAGCCTGGGTAACATAGTGAGGTCCTGTCTCTACAAAAAATAAAACATTAGCCGGGCATAGCGGCATGCGCCTGTGGTCACAATTACTTGGGAGCCTGAGGCAGGGGGATCACTTGAGCCTAGGAGGTCAAGGCTGCAGCAAGCCATAACTGCGTCACTGCACTCCAGTCTGGGTGACAGAATGAGACCCTGTCTCAAAAAAAAATCATTTATTATTGCCCTTGGATAGAATCTTTAAATTCACAGAAACACTTACAACCCTATAGAAGGAGAAGTGCTGAATTGTCGAATTCTCCAACAATGCTTCCTCTTTCTAGATGTTTGCTCAGCATCAATTCAGATACCGCTGAATAGAAGGCAACACCCAACCACACAGCCAGAGGCCTCCTGGGTAAATCGCGGACTGCTCTCCTCTGACCCCTCTTTCTCCTGCCTCTACCCCTTGGCTTCACCGCAATTACTCATTTTTTAACACTCAAATGCTGGGTGCCTGTTGCCTATGTCAGGGGCACGCTGTTACTCCCTACACACAGGTAAAATTGATTAACCGAATCTTGCCCTCCACTGGCTTACCGTGCAACGGTAGAGACTGGAAGCAACAGATGAGGGTGAGCTTTGGAAGAGCTGATGAGGCCATGATTAATTTCAACTGAGAGGTAAGAGAGGAGGAAGGAAGGAGGTGGATTTCAGCTGGGCCATAAAGGATGGGCAATATTTCAACAACAGAAAAGTGAGAAGAAGGCATTCCAAATCTCCGAAGGCTGTTTTAAAACACGACCTGAAAATTCTGAGGCCATCTCCTCACTGGGAGGTAGAATCCACCCCCCTCCCCTTCGTCCTGGGCCCAACGACCTGCTTAACCAGGGTCAGTTTCCAAACCCAGGTCCTGAAGTGGCAGCTTCCTCTTCCTGACTCTTAGGATGCTCACTCTCAGAGCACAGCTTCCAGAGAGAGAAGATACCCCCAGCATCCATGAGAAGAGACCTCCGGGAGAAGCTTGTGTGGGTGTGCCGACCACTGGCCCCAGTTGAGGTCCCAGCCAACATCAGCTCCGACTTCCAGCCATGTGAGTGAACTGGCCCAGCTCCCTGGCTTCGGGCCACCCCAGCTGGTGGCGCTGATACAGGAGGTAGAAAGAAATTATTTAGACAGATAGTGAGGACAAAAGAGTCCTTGACAGAACTTCCCTTCTAACAAAAAACAGCTCAAGAAATTATTTTTTTCCTAACGAAGAATAGCCTGAAAAATCAAACTACAGACACAGATAAACAAAGACAACTAGAAAAACTAGAAACTTACACGGGGGAATGCCAACGATGACATCTATAGAAACGAGGCTACCTGGGGGCTGGACATGTCCACCATGGAAGCTCCATCTTCCCCTTCTTTGTTAACACGTGTACAGTAAAAAAGAAATGGGCAACATGACAATTCAGACTGAAAACACACCTATGATAAAATGCTGGGGTGGGGGTTGCCAGAAATGTACACCTTATACAAATGACACACTGGTCCTAATCAATTTCTCACGCCCTCTGTAGATCAGACACCGCCTCCCCAGTGACTCATCTATAAAACACCCCACATTTAACCACAGATCAACAATCCATTTTTCCGGGACCCCCTTCTATAACAGAGAGCTATTCTCTCTCTTTGATCTATTAAACTTCCGCTCTTAACCTAACTCTTTGTGGGTCCACGTCTTTAATCTCCATGACCATGAGACAACGAACCACGGGTATTACCCCAGACAACGAGGCCACTTCACTATGCCAAGAACACCTCTGGACTTCAGTGTCTCCCTCGGTAAAGTGAGACTAGTCATATCTAACTGCAGGGCTGCTGTGAGGATTAAACGAAACACAACACATGGTGGCCCCATCTAATAGAGACCAGCAGGACAAACCTGCAGACCAGCAGAGGCGGGCTTCTTGGATCACTGCAACAAGAGAGGGCACCTCAGAGGACCCATGGGGCAACTCTAACCAAGCCAGCCAACAGGATTACCATAGGGTGTTGGAGAAGGGAAGGATGTAGGTAAGATTTAAATAAAGCAGTGTTTTAATAGGCTCAAAGCAAAACACAACTGTGTATAAAGGAATTACGGTCAGACCTGGGCTACGAAGTGGATGGAGGTTCCTCTTTCCTTGGAAATGATGAAGTTAAGACAAATGTGCAATATTGTGTCCAGAAAGCCCTGGGTTGGAAATCAAGGCAGCTTCTCAGTGTTAAGATGACTCAGGTCCTTCAGAGAAAAGAAGGATGTTCCATTCTTACTCTATCTCAAATAGCACAGTTTATAACAGTCTGTGCTTTTTCAGGAATAAGATTTTTCAGCACTATAACTTTTTGTTGATTAACAAAAGCAGTTTTAGCAGGTTCACAGATGTAAATATGTGGAGCCTGGCATATGGTGAACATTCGGTAATAGTTTCCCCATCCCCACCTCACTCATCTCTTCTCTCTCACTTTCAGGCTCAGCAACTTCTCCTGCTCACTCCCTATCAAGGAAAAGTCCCATAATGTATCCACCATGGCTAATGCACCCGGTAAGTAGAGGAAACCCCCAGAGTAGGAGCCTCCATCTGTTCACAACAGCCAAAAGGTGAAAACAACCCAAGCGTCCACTAACAGACAGATGGATAAACAAAATGAGGTCTAGTCATATGATGGAATGTGACTCTGCTTTAAGAAGGAAGGAAATTGACACATGCCACAGCATGAATGGACCTTGAAGATGTTAGGCTAAGTAAAATCAATCACTCACAAAAGGACAGTACTGTAGGATTCTACTTACATGAGATGTCTAGAGTAGTTAAATTTATAAAGACAGAAAGTAGGATGACAGTTGCCAGGGGTCAGGGGGAGGGGGAATGAGGAGTTGGCATTTAATGGGGATAGAGTTTCAGTTTGGGGTGATAAAAAGCTCTGGAGATGAAGGTTGTACAACGATGTGAGCGCATTTAATGCCACGGAACTGTACACTTAAAAACAGTTAAAGGCCAGGCATGGTGGCTCACGCCTATAATCCCAGCACTTTGGGAGGCTGAGGTGGGTGGATCACCTGAGGTCAGGAGTTTGAGACCAGCCTGACCAACATGGCAAACCCCCGTCTCCACTAAAAAAAATACAAAATTAGCTAGGCACGGTGGCATAAGACTGTAATCCCAGCTACTCAAGAGGCTGAGGAAGAAGAATCGCTTGAACCCAGGAGGCAGAGGTTGTAGTGAGTCGAGATAGTGCAATTGCACTCCAGCCTGGGCAACAAGAGCAAAACTCCATCTCAAAAATAAATAAATAAATAAATAAATAAATAAATAAATAAATAAATAAAATAAATGGTTAAAGTGAGCTGGGCACAGTGGCTCCTGCCTGTAATCCCAACACTTTGGGAGGCTGAGGTGGGCAGATCACTTGAGGCCGGGAGTTGAGACCAGCCTGGGCAAAATAGTAAAACCCCATCTCTACAAAAAAAAATACAGAAATTAGTCAGGTGTGTTGTGGCTTTCATCTGTAGTCCAGCTGTTTGGGAGGCTGAGGTGGTAAGATTGCTTGACACTAGGAGGTTGAGGCTGCAGTGAGCTATGATCACACCACTGTACTCCAGCCTGGGTGACAGAGTGAGACCCTGTCTCAAAAAAAAAAAAAAGTTAAAGTGGTAAATTTTATTTTATGTTATGTGCATTTTATCAGTATTTTTAAAAGGCTTCATCTGCCTATCCCCACTGAAAATAAGACTCGACTCTACCTGTGATCCGAACCTCAGAATGAATGAGAAAGTCCAGAGAGGAGCACTGTGTGCCTCCTGAGCACCCCTAGGAAGAGGCACATGTCCCCTGTCGGATCCACCCTGTTCATTCTGTGGGTACGTTAGCCCAGATTCTTCACCCTGAGAACATTAAGCCCTGTATTAGTCAAAGTCAAGCTAAACTCCTGTGGCAAGTTATTCCAAAATACAATGGCTAAAACTATAGAATCTTCTCTCTAAAGTAACAGCTACATGGTGAGCCATCCAGGTTGGAGGGTGGCACTGATCTTCCCGGTCATTCTAGACTTGGGTTCCTTCCCTGTCACTGCTCCAGTGTCCCCAAGGGCCCTGTGGGGGTCTGCATGGTAGGAGCTGGGGTGCCCCAAGTCCAACAATTCCGCCTGGTGGAAGAGGAACAGGACCTGGCTACGCAGTTGGGATTATCACCTCCTCTCCCATTCCATTGGCAAGGCCTTGGGCGCCCACCGGGGGAGCTGTGTGGTGAAGTGTGGCAGGCAGTATATACCTGGCTGCAGTTCTGCGACTGTGGAGGAATTTCCAGAATCTGCAACTTTGATTTTGATTGCTTGCAGTCTCTTCCACAAGCCCTAAAACAAGAGTCACTCTCAACTCTGGTGCTTGGGGACAGTTCTTTGTTCTAACCCAGAAAGATGACCTGAGTGACTAGAACTCAGAATAGGCACCTGGGAGTCCCTTAATTAGACACAGGGGGTTTGCAGCCATAGTTCTACCTGCCGTGTTGTAACAGTGTCACCATCAGCTGCTGAGGCAGGGCAAGTGACTTGCTGCTAATAACATAAAGTACTCATGTCTGCAAACCACTTACTCTTTTAACTAAATTAGAGAGTAATCAAGGTTAGCCTTTTAATAACATCACTTTCACTCATGAAAAACCATACAAGCTTCCTGAGTGGAATAAAAAGGGAGAGTGATCCTAGTGGGCTGGAGCAGCCACGGGTGTTTGTGTGTGCGTCGGCAAAGAATGACAAAGGTGAAGGATTGCAGTAGTCAAAGAAATCTCACAGGAGGCAGTAGGTTTTAGGGGAAAGAGCTTGAATGTGGGCATCAAGGAACTTGGGTTCTGGCTTTTGATATGTCATTAACTAAGTTGAATGAGGACATTCCTTGAAAGCCTATACTGTGCCAAGCACATGCCCAGTGTGGGTCTTGGGCAGGCCACATGACATCTCTCCCTTGCCCATCGCCTCCACCCTCTGCCCCCAACAAAACAGAATGTTGAATTGATGTCCTCTGAGACTTTCTTCAGCTCTGCTACAACCTGATTCTAGGAAGTAGAAGCTCACCCTCTGATCTTGGGAAGCAAAATAACTGTGGAAAAAAGGAAGGCTGTACAAAGAAAAAAATCCCAGTCACATATGTGGTCTTCCTGGCAAGAGGGCATGACTTGAGTCCAATCGCAAGAAAATTTCAGATAAACCTAAATGAAAAATGCTGTATTTTTAAAAGTGGGGAGGTGGAATTGTGTGCTTCCAAAGTGTCCATGCCAAAAAAAAAAAAAAAAAAAAGCACAAAAAGGGCATGAAAATGTTCCAAATGAATAGAGGCTGAAGAGACAAGATAATTTAACCCAACACCTGACTCTAGGCTGGAGCCTGTAAAAAAGAGAGGAAAATGGTGTTTTGAAAAAAAAAAATGATACAGGCCGGGCATGGTGGCCCACGCCTATAATCCCAGCACTTTGGGAGGTCGAGACGGGTGGATCACCCTGAGGCTGGGAGTTCGAGACCAGCCTGTCCAACATGATGAAAACCCTCTCTACTAAAAAAATTTTAAAAATTAGCCGGACATGGTGGTGGGTGCCTGTAATCCCAGCTACTTGGGAGGCTGAGGCAGGAGAATAGCCTGAACCCGGGAGGCAAAGGTTGCAGTGAGCCCAGATTGCACCACTGCACTCCAGCCTGGGCAACAAGAGTGAAACTCCATCTCAAAAAAAAAAAAAAAAGACAAATATGATTTCTCTTATATGAAGTACCTATATTAGCCAAATTCATAAAGAAAGAAAGTTGAATAGAGGTGACCAAGGGCTGAGGACAGCAGGGAAGGGGGAGTTACTGCTTAATGGGTACAGAGGTTCTGTTTAAGGTGACAAAAAAGGTCTAGAGATGATTAGTGGGGATGGTTCTACAACACTGTGAATGTATTTAATGCCACTCAATTGTACACTTAAAAATGGATGCTGTCCAGGCGCAGTAGCTCATGCCTGTAATCTCGGCACCTTGGGAGGCCGAGGCAGGTGGATCACATGAGGTCAGGAGTTCGAGACCAGCCTGGCCAATGGGGTGAAACCCCGTCTCTACTAAAAATACAAAATTAGCTGGGCAATGGTGATGTGCACCTGTAGTCCCAGCTACTCGGGAGGCTGAAGCAGGAGAATCGCTTGAGCCCAAGAGGTGGAGGTTGCAGTGAGCCGAGATTGCGCCACTGCACTCCAGCCTGGGCAACAGAGCAAGACTGTCTCAAAAAAAAAAGTAAAAGGGGGTGTTACAGCTTATTTAGAATTTGTCTAGCAGATTTTCCAGCTTTTACTGGAAGCCCCCTCACCCCCAAAAATGTGTGAAATGGAAAACTGCATGTATATTTTACCACAGTGAAGAAACAAAAAAAAGAAGTTATTCCTCTGGGCTCCACTGTACCAGGGGCTTCTCTTTGTCAGAGCATGAGGAATACCGCAGTGTAATGTGCCTCTCTGTTGGCTGTGTGCTCCCTGGGACCAGTGACTGTGCCTGAGACAGTTGCTCGTATAATTAGGTTGTTAATGTGCATTTGGTTTTAATGAAAAAAGAAATGAGCAACACGCCCTGGTGCATTTCCGGAAGCCTGTGCATTTCCAGAAGGCTGTGCATTTCCAGAAGCCTGTGCATTTCCGGAGGCCTGTGCATTTCCAGAAGCCTGTGCATTTCCGGAAGCCTGTGCCTGTACAGTGGGCTTCACAGGGGTGTGTGCCTCGTGCAGCTGCGCATTCAGCCCACGGTCCAGAGCAGCCAGTGACCTGGGATATTTAGCAGGGAGTTATGATCTGGCCTCTGTTTTCTCCACGAGGATCAGCCCTGAGGCCAACTGGGACAGAGACCACACAGCACACAAAGGGCACTGGCAGTGTGGGCCACCGCAGTTCGAGGGTTCTGTTCCAAGCAGGATTGCTGCCCAAACACAGCAGGCCTGGAGAGGCTGCGATCAACTCACAACCCTGAGAAAACAAACTCGATCGTGAGTGCGTTGTGGAAGCTGTGATGTCTGTGGCCCATGGGGACAAAGTTAACTGTCTTAACGTAAAGACAAATGAAGGGGCCCTCTTCTGGTAAGAGAATTAAATTCCTCCATCCAGGGAGGAAAAGCATGACTTTCCAGGCTGAGAGGAAAAGGAAGGACTTCGCTGTAATCCAGTCAGCAACAGCAGCAAATTTAAGGGGGGAAATGTGGCAAATGCAGGAAAGGGGTCAGAAAAACAAACAGCATTCATGGCCCCTCAGGCACCCTTCAGGGAAAGCAGACAGGCCGGGAGGCACAGGCTCGCAGTCCACTGCCCTTTGCTGTGAATCCCAAACAGCCCTGCGACCACCGGTTGGGCTTCCCACGCACCTTCACATTCAGGAGGAGCTGCCCGGGGTACCAAGCTGAGGATTTCTGTCCCGGGACAAGCAGCCTCCCTGGGGAAAATCAATGCTGGCATGTGGTTTCCAGGAGAGGCCCCCGTGACTTCAGAGGGCTGCTGTGCCTCTGAGTTCAGTTTGCCTGAAAAATCTTCCAAACGCAGCTCTAGTGCCACTTCCTCCAGGAAGCCCACCAGCCGGCCCCCACCACTCCTGGACCCCTGCCTAAGAATACTTATGCCTTACACACTACAATATGGAGAAATTACTAATACAAAAACAAAATGTCCGAGTCCACTCCAAACATAGGAGGGAGAATCAAGGCGGAAAGATACAGTGGTCTTAACTTGTGCTTGAAAGATTTTACTTTTAGGTCGGCCGTGGTGGCTCACGACTGTAATCCTAGCATTTTGGTAGGCCGAAGCAGGCGGATCACCTGAGGTCGGGAGTTCGAGACCAGCCTGGCCAATATGGAGAAACCCTGTCTCTGCTAAAAATACAAAAATTAGCCGGGCGTGGTGACATGCACCTGTCATCCCAGCTTCTCGGGAAGCTGAGGCAAGAGAATCGCTTGAACCCGGGAGGCAGAGGTTGCAGTGAGCCAAGACCCCGCCTTTGCACTCCAGCCTGGGCAACAAGGGCAAAACTCCATCTCAAAAAGAAACAAAAAAATTTTTACTTTTGCCGGGCGTGGTGGCCCATGCCTGTGATCCCAGCACTTTGGGAGGCCGAGGCAGGAGGCTCACTGCAGCCCAGGAGTTCAAGGCTGCAGTGAACTGTATCATGCCACTGCTCGCCAGCCTGCCCCACAAACATATTTTATTTTCACTTTTGCATATTTTACAAAGCTCACACCCACGTGAGCGCATTGCCAGCCCCCTCGCCCCCCAGGACAAAGTGGAGACCCTGTCAGCGAGGAGGCTACCGCTTAAGTCCCTGGGGTTCTCCAGAGAAGGAGGAGAAGGCTCTGCAGAGCCATGCGCCCTGGACGGAAGAACTTTCAAAAGTAATTCAACAAAATAGAAACTTGTCGAATTACATTGCAGACAGCGCGTGCGGAGCAAATGTGTGTCCACGGAATATTCGTCGGGCACAAGAGGAATTCCCTGTCAGCTACCAGGACCGTGGGTGCCCTGAGGCCGAGTCACGCTCCCCCGGGATAAAGAGGGTGGGGGCGCACACAGGCAAGGAGGAGGCGGGGTGGGGGGGAGGTGCAGAATAAGGAACTAAGGTAAAAACGCCCAGTACTGGACTCCCCTCCGAGCAGCACCCCGAGAGGGCCCGGAGGAGCTGAGGCGGTGCGAGCCGAGACTGCCAGCCCCGCCCCCAGCAGGCCCCGCCTTCCGCTGCTCGCCACCGCCCCCGTGAAAAAAAACCAAACCGGTAACCTCTACCCGGCCGCCTCCCATTGGATATGTGAGTGAGCGATGTCCGCCAGGACCAATGAGCCGCAGCCACGGCTTGGCGAGCGCCTTCCGGCCCGCCCCCGCGCGGCCGCCCCTCGGACCACCGGACTGGCCTGGGGAGGGACGTGGGCGCGTGGGCGCGGCGTGCGGCACGCTGCAGGGCTGAAGCGGCGGCTGCGGTGGGGACTGCACGTAGCCCGGCGCTCGGCATGGCTCTCCTGGTGCTCGGTAGGTGCGGGCCGGCGGAGGGAGGCGGGCGAGCTGGGGTCGACCTGAAAGGTTTCGAATCTCTAGGCCGTTCCCCGGCGGGCCGCGGCCGCAGGCGGCCGGAAGTGGGCCTGGCGGGCGGGAGGCGCGGGCCTCGGCGTCCGGAGGAGCTGCTAGGTTGCCCCGGCGGAGGTGCGGGTGCGCGGGATACTCGGGCGCCCGTGGCGAGGGGCTTCCGCAGCCGCGGGGGGCGGGAGCCTTGTGCGCTGGAGCCGGGCGCGGGGTCCAGGGCCGGGCGGGAGAGCCGCGGAGCCCAGCCCCGGCCGGATCCCGGGGAGGGGGTCAGTATTCCCGGCGAGTCGCAGGGGAGCTTGTTCTGGGCTCCTCTCGAACTCGTGCGTGGGGACGGAGGTTGGCGGGCTTCCTGCACTGCAGCTTGTTTCTGCCACCTGTTTTATGCAGCTCCTACTTTTAAAAACTGAAATGTTAAGCCGGGCGCGGTGGCTCACACCTGTAATCCCAGCACTTTGGAAGGCCGAAGCGGGTGGATCATCTGAGGTCAGGAGTTCGAGACCAGCCTGACCAACATGGCGAAACCCCGTCTCTACTAAAAATACAAAATTAGTCGGGCGTGGTGTCGCGCGCCAGTGATCCCAGCTACTCAGAAGGCTGAGGCCGGAGAATCTCCTGAACCCCCAGGAGGCGGAGGTTGCAGTGAGCCGAGATCGCGCCACTCCAGCCTGGGCAACAAGAGTGAAACTCTGTCTCAGAAACAAAAAACTGAAATGTTAAATCTCAGTCCTGAAATAAGGACCCATAGTTCCCTTAGAAAGGGACAGTGCCTTCCAAAAGCTGGGCTTAAGACGCAGGGGCGCTTCGCATGTGATCGGACTCCTTAAAAACGAAATGGAACCCGGCGTCTTAGGAATTCTGTAAATGTCTGCTTCTTAGTGGGCGAGGCCGAGGGTCCTGTCCTTGCCGGGCTCGCCTTGGTCACAGCCTTGGCTCTGAGAGTCCTTAACCTCGGCTCTGGCCTCAGACCACCTTCCCCCTATTTACTGGCTCTGTGACTTGGAACAAGTTACTTAACCACTCTGTGCCAGTGCCTTTTCAACGGTGTTCACCATTTTAGGGACTGATAATAGTACTCGCTTAGGGTTGTCCTGAGGATTAATGAGTTAGTACATGTCTTTCTGTTTTTTGAGACACGGTCTTGCTCTGTCTCCTAGGCTGGAGTGCAGGGTTTCCATCATAGTTCACTGCAGCCTGGAACTCCTGGTCTCAAGGGATCCAGGCACATGCCACCACACCTGGCTAATTTTTAAATTTTTTGTAGAGTCAGGGTCTCATTGTATTGCCCAGGTTGGTCTCAAACTCCTGGCCTCGAGTGATCCTCCTTCCTCAACCTCCCAAAATCCTGGGATTACAAGTGTCAGTCACCTGGCCCAGCTAGTACATGTTTAAAGAGATGTAAATATTTGCCATATTACTGTGGAGAGAGTAGATGAGGGGAAAAGAGTTTAGTCTGTTTAGTTTCCTGTGAGTGAATTCAGACTAGACCCTGAAAGAGTCCGTGAGTCTATTAATTAACTCATTTTAATAAATGGCAGCCTTTTTGGGAAACCTCTTGGTTTCTAGATGACTGCTCTGGGACCGTAGACTCCTCCTAGCAGATGTGGGACAGAGATGTTACTGATGTGAATTTATAACATCCTTAACTGCCATGGAGGAATGGAAAACCACAGATGGCAGAGCCATCTGCTCACAGAGATTCTAGACACTCACTCGGATGGTCCAATTTCCCATTGGTGTTCATTATCACTGAGTGGAATGGTGATGTGAATTTTAGAAACAGAACGTCATTGGTCAGCATTGACCTACTTTGTCATCTTAAGTGAGCCCAGGGTTTTTTGTGTTCTTGGGGGTTGGAGGTAGTTGTTGGCTACTTTTATGCATTCAGAATGTCCACATCTTTTGTCTGTTCTTTCTCAGTAGTATGTTAGGTTTCCTTGTAACCCTGCTAGGTCACATTGCCTTTTTAGGAATTTTAGTCTCAAACCTTAATCAACACAGCATTTTCATTGGGTAGCCGTGTACAAGCAGAGGAGGCTCTTGTGAGAACTAGGCAAAATTTAAAGACAAACAAAGGTCCCTCACCATTACTAGAAAAAAGAATAACCCAAGTCTATCTTAATAAGGTCAGTAAAGAGCGTCTTTGTACGGAAAGGGAAGCACATTCCTAAGGTGAAAAACCCTGGTCTGTTCTGGTGACTGCAGCCTGCTTGTAATAGCATGAAGAGGAGAGGACTGACGTTATTGCTGTCCTTGATTGGCAAAGAGAAGTGAAAGTACCTAATTCTGCCACAGTCTACCTAATGATGCTCTGTGGATTATACCCCTGCATTCTCCAGCCCTTCGGTTAGAAATTTGGGTCTATCTAATTATATGATCTTAGGTAAGTTATCCTTTCTGTGTTAAAGTTTCCTGGTCTGTGAAATAATGGGCACCATGACACATACCACATAGGGTTCTTAAATGACTTAATATATGCAAAATGTTTAGAAAAATGCCTGATACAGAGTCACGCAAGTGTTACTGTTTTGTCTCGCCAGAAATAAAGACCCCAGTTTCTGGAGCATAGTGTGACAGGTATCTCAGAATGTTAGCCATACTCCCAGATCTCTCTTGTAAGAATTTCTCTTGAAACAGTCATACTAGTTTGAGGGGAGGAGGAAAATATAAGAATTTTCCGTGCTGGGCTGTTAGTGAAAAACTGGAAACAATCAAAATTCAGTCAGTAGTGGATTGACTAAATGGTTCAGCCATTAAAAATGGTTACATTGGAGTAATTTTAAAATTCTTAAGTAGAAAATATCTGTAACTTACTCTTTTGCTTTTCCATTTTTGAAAGTTTCACAATAGGCTCAGTGTACTGAGCAAGTACCAAATTCATATCGATTTTACAAAAAAGATAAAATTCTTTAAAAGTAGTACATCTCTGTAGAAGATTATCCTATTTTTTGTGGTTTTTTTTTGTTTGTTTTTTTGAGACCGGGTCTCGCTCTGCCTCCCAGGCTCAAGCAATCCTCCCACATCAGCCTCTGGAGTAGCTGCGGCTACAGATGCACCCTACCATACCCAGCTAATTTTTGCATTTTTGTATTTTATATTTTTTCTCTACAAGAGATGGAGTTTTGCCATGTTGCCCAGGCTGGTCTCAAACTCCTGGCTCAGGTTATCCACCCGCCTCATCCTCCCAAAGTTCTGGGATTACAGGCCTAAGCCACCACACCCAGCCTTAGTCTTACTTTCAAGCTTATTCAGAGTTAGGACTGTCAGTGCTTATGTTCTTGATTTACTTGGCTTTGTTAAACATGTCAAACTCTACTTCACCTTTTCTGCAGCAGTGAAAAGATTAATGAGCAGTGCCATCCAGTAGAAATATAATGCAAACATATATGTAATTTTAAATTTTCTAGTAGCTACATTTAAAATGGCCAAAAGAAACAGGTGAAATTAATATATTTACTGAGTATATCTAAGATCATTTCAACATGTGTTTTCAAAATGAAAAATATTATTGAGGTCGGGCACGGTGGCTCACGCCTGTAATCCTCACACTTTGGGAGGCCAAGGTGGGCGGATCACCTGAGGTCAGGAGTTCAAGACCAGCTTGGCCAACATGGTGAAACCCCATCTCTACTAAAATACAAAAATTAGCCGGGCATGATGGCTGATGCCTGTAATCCTGAGACGGGAGAATCGCTTGAACCCAGGAGACAGTGGTTGCAGTGAGCCAAGATTGCACCACTGCACTCCAGCCTGGGCAGCTGAGTGAGACGCCGTCTCAAAAAAAAAGAAAAATAATGAGATTACATTTTTCCCTCCATTAAGTCTTCAGAATTCAGTGTGTTTTTACCAGCATATCTTAGTTTGGGGTAGCCACATGTAGCTAGTGGCTATCATGCTGGATAAGCTGTTACTGAGGGAGCAGGCCCGCTTTGGTTAGCCTGGCGTCCATTCACAGGCATCCTTTCCCACCTCTTGAAATGGAAAAGGAGATCATCCTATCAAAGGCTGCTCCATCACTGACTGGCTTCCCGCTCCTCCTCTGACTCTGGGCATTTTATTCAGATACTCCCTGTATTTTATCTTTGGCCTCTCCCACTGCATATGTCTTCCTCTCCTAGATCACTCCCATCTTTAAAGAAAACCTTCCTTGTTTTCTACATTTGCCTGCCTCTGGTCTCTATAATGAAACCTGCTTAAAGAGTTACCTATATTCTCTCCAACTTTCTGCAGACCGCATGCCTGTTATTTTCACTCCACCACAACTGCCAGGGCTCCCAGTGACTTCTTTGTCACTAAATCCAATCAGTAGATGGTTTTAAGTCTTTGCTACTTTATCTCCCAGTAGCATTTGTTAGTGTGGCCCCTTCCACATGTATCTTGGTTTATGTGACACCACTCTGGATAATTCTCCCAATCCACCTTCCACATGGCAACTGGAATACTCCTTCTAGAAAGCATAAATCTGTTCTTTCCTCTGAATGATAAGCCTTTAGTGGCTTCACTATTAGTAAAATTAACAGTTTTATAAGTTCTTACAGTATTGGCTATATCTGTGATTCAAATGCAGTGTAAATCTTGAATACCATAATTGTTCATTCATACCTATAGCATACAGAACCACTTTATCTTGAGCACTAAAAAGACAGCATGGTGTAATAGGAAAAGCTTGGAAATGGAGAGCTGCCCTGCCACTTATATGTATGACCATAGATGGGCCATTTGGTCTAGACCTTTATTTACAAAATGGGGATAATTCCTACTTTCTAGTTAGTAATGCTGTCAAAAATTAAGTGATCTAACATATTTGAAAGTGATTTGAAAAATTGAACGTGTTGTATGATGGAGGATTTAGCAGTAAAACAATGAACAATGGTGTACACTCCTTCCAGAAGAAGTGTACCATTTAGTTATTCCAAAAAGGTCCATTTGAAATCTTCCAAATTCTAATTATGAAGCAAGCATGTGAAAATGTAACTAAGATGGCATGTACACACACTACTTGAGAACACAGGCCAGTCTCACTTATAATTTGCTATATCAACAAATTAAAAGGAAGAAATGATATGATCAACTTCAGAGATGCTGAAAAGACAGGAATAGATAGAAATTTTGTTAACATTTTAAGTATATTTTGGCCTGGCGTGGTCACTCATACCTGTAATCCCAGCACTTTGGGAGGCAGAGGCAGGAGGATCACTTGAGACCAGCCTGGGCAACACAGGGAGACCCTGTCTCTACAAAAAATTTAAAAGTTAGCCAGGGATGCACCTGTAGTCCCAGCTACTGGGGGTGCTGAGGTGGGAGGATCACTTGAGCCCAGGAGGTCAGGGCTGCTGCAGGGAGCTGTGTTTGCACCATTGCACTCCAGTCTGGGTGACAGAGCAAGACCCTCTCTCAAAAAAAATAAAAAAGTGTATTTATTTCAATCCAAAAGCCAGCATGATGCAAATAGGAAAACCTTGTTGAAGTCAAGAACAGTCTGAGGATTTTCCATTATTTACCTTGTTCTAGAGGTAATTAGCAAATTTTTGTATATTGTCATGTGTTGCTTAACATAAGAGATGTGATCTGAATTATGATCAACTTCAGAGATGCTGAAAAGACAGGAATAGAAATTTCTTTAATTTCTATTGTATCAGACGATTTCTTCATTGTGAATAACATCAGCGTGTACTTAATACAAACCTAGATGGCATAACTTACTAAAAACCTAGGCTACATGGTATAGCTTATTTCTCTTAGGTTACAAATCTCTTCGACATGTTACTGTACTGAATATTGTATGCAGTTGTAACACAATGGTAAGCATTTGTGTATCTAAACATAGAAAAGGTGCAGTAAAAATATGATATAAAAGATTAAAAATAGTACACCTGTATAGGACATTTACCATGAATGCAGCTTGCATGACTGGGGGTTGCTCTAAAATTTTTATTTCTTGGATAATAGATTAACCTTAATTTACTGTAACATTTTTCTTTCTTTCTTTATTTTTTAGGAGATGTGGTTTTGCTGTTCTGTGTTGGCCAGCCTGGTTTTGAACTGCTGGCCTCAAGCAGTCCTCCCACTTTGGCCTCCAAAGTGTTGGGATTATAGGTGTGAGCCATGGCGTCTGGTCAACATTTTACTTTCTAAACTTAAATTTTTTTTTTTTAACTTTTTGGCTCTTGTAAAAACACTTACCTTAAAACACATTATACAAAACAGCAGTACAAAAATATTTTCTCTCTTTTTTTTTTTTTGAGACAAGGTCTCCCTCTGTCAGGCTGGAGTGAGTGGCGCATCACAGCCCACTGCACCCGTAGCCTCGATCTCCCTGGGCTCAGTGATCCTCCCACCTCAGCCTCTCGAGTAGCTAGGACTATAGGCATGCACCACCATGCCTGGCTAATTTTTGTACTTTTTTTAGAGAGGGGGTTTCACTATGTTGCCCAGGCTGGTCTTGAATTCCTGAGCTCAAGCGATCTGCCTGCTTTGGCCTCCCAAAGTGCTGGGATTACAAGCATGACCCATAGCGCCTGGCCAGTATTTTCTTTTATATCCGTATTCTGTAAGGTTTTTTTCGTTTTTAAAGTTTGTTTTAGTTTTTTAAACTTTTTTGTCAAAAACTAGGGGACAGGGCCGGGCACGGTGGCTCACGCCTGTAATCCCAGCACTTTGGGAGGCCGAGGCGGGCAGATCACAAGGTCAGGAGATCGAGACCATCCTGGCTAACACAGTGAAACCCCATCTCTACTAAAAATACAAAAAATTAGCCAGGCGTGGTGGCAGGCGCCTGTAGTCCCAGTTACTTGGGAGGTTGAGGCAGGAGAATGGCATGAACCTGGGTGGCGGAGCTTGCAGTGAGCCGAGATAGCGCCAATGCACTCCAGCCTGGGTGACAGAGCAAGACTCCGTCTCAAAAAAAAAAAAAAAAACACAAAAACTAGGACACAAACACGCACATTAGCCTAGGTCTACTCAGGGTCAGAGTTATCAAGGCATCACAAGGTGATAGGATTTTTTCAGCTCCATTATAATCCACAGGACCACCCTCATATATGTGTTCTCTCCTTGACCCTGTGGATGTGACTGTATATGTAAATTTAAAAGGTGAAATTTTGATAGTAATGCCATTTCAGAGAACTTTTGGGTTCTTAAGATACTAGTAAGTCAGTTCAGAATTTGTTTTCCTAAATTATTGTTGTAAATTGCATGTAAGTTTCCAGAGTTGCTAATGAAAATGCTCTTGATCCACAATGTGTCAGAACTGTGTGGTCAGCAATACAGTCGACACTGTATCCTGTCTTTATAAGGTTGTTCACATGAACAGTGTTTCTGATAATGTGTTATGGATAGTATTAAGAGAAATAAAACTATTTATAAAAATAAACATTGGCTGGGCGCCGTGGCTCACGCCTGTAATCCCAGCACTTTGGGAGGCCGAGGCAGGCGGATCACCTGAGGTCAGGAGTTCGAGACCAGCCTGACCAACATGGAGAAACCCTGTCTCTATTAAAAATACAAAATTAGCCGGGCGTGATGGCACATGCCTGTAATCCCAGCTACTTGGGAGGCTGAAGCAGGAGAATTGCTTGAACCTGGGAGGCGGAGGTTGCGGTGAGCTGAGATCGTGCCATTGCGCTCCAGCCTGGGCAACAAGAGCGAAACTCCATCTCAAAATATAAATAAATAAATTACCATTGCCCTTGAAAGAGTCACAATCTAGTGGAAGAGACACTAATTATTTTCCCCTTCAAAAATATATTTTAATAAAGAGAATGTGCTAATAATTGCACCTGAATAACATGAGGAATGATTACTACGTGATTGCCCAAGGTTACACAGGCAGAAGTGACCTCCCAATTTTTCAGTGTCCATGCCATAAAATGACAGTAGTACTGCCTCATGGAGCGGTTGTAAAGAACAAAGACGTTGATACATGAAAGCCACTAAGAATAATGCTTCAGCCTTTTTCCAGTGCAGCCCAAGGAGTGGGAGTGGGGACCGTCCGTTCCTGTCTTGCTCAGCGTTGCAGCAATGGGAGTGAAATTCCAGGGGCTCCGACTGCAGCAGGAAGGGCAGATGGGCCAGAGCTAGGCCGTCCTCCTGTGTGAAGGGCCCTGGTCAGTTGAAGAGGACTCTGGTTCCCCAGGGTTTCCAGTCAAAGCATGAACAGTGCTGTTAATGGTGCACTTTTGTTGTTATCTTCAGGTCTGGTGAGCTGTGCCTTCTTTCTGGCAGTGAATGGTCTGTATTCCTCTAGTGATGATGTGATCGAATTAACTCCATCAAATTTCAACCGAGAAGTTATTCAGAGTGATAGTTTGTGGCTTGTAGAATTCTATGCTCCATGGTAAGTATTATAAAATAGTTGTAGATTATTTATAGTACTTTCTGAAATTGGAGAAAATGCTGTATAAAAATCTGATTTTATTAAGACATCTAGTTTAGCTTAGTGTTTGTTTAAAAGAAGTAGAGAAGAGGGAAATGGGAAATGCAAAGTATCTAGTCTGTTGTTAAGGAAGACCTGTCTTTTGATGAGGTGATGCATGTGGAAGGAAAACTGATTTTATGAGGAAGGAATCTTGAGCAAAGAAAATGGAGGGGCCAGTGATTAACTTCATTCTGTTTCTTGAAGAGAATTATTTCCTGAAAAAATGTAGTTAGAAAATCTGGTTTAATTTAAAAATTCTTTTCTTACCTTACATTCAATACTGGAAGAACCCTTGTGGGGTAAAAATGTAATCACCATTGAAACTAACAGCACAAAATTATATACAGTCAAAAGTACAACATTGCACTAGTTATTTGTGTGATTAAAGCATTTAATGCAAAAAAACACCAAATAGAAGAGTGGAAACTGCAAGATGTATATGAGGCTGTCTCTGCTGTCAACCAGCAGGCCACAAGTATCCTGAGAGGAGAACCAAACCCTAGCCAGCTGTGTGTCTGTGAAGAACTGTGTGGTTATCTGAAACCCCAAGGTGTCCTTTGACATGTGAACAAGGCTTTGTAAGCTTAAGTGAGGGATATTAGAACCTGATGGGTACATTTTAGGGTATGCCTGATGAAACTTTTTCCTTTCTCACTTTAACTTTTTTCTTTGAAACTAAGTTTTAGAAACTAACCACCAGTCCTCATGGACCATTTTACTTCATGCTCAGTGTAGCAAATGGAGGTAAAAACGCTCTATTTTCAAAGTGGATGTTGCCACATTGTGCGTCCTGTCCACCTAATGCCTTTACTGTTTTGAAGGCTCTGGTATTTATGTGTTCGGTCCAAATGCTAATTCTGTGTGGATTAGCTCAGTTATACTAGCAAATACATAAATAGTAATTGTACAAACTGTTGTATTGTTAAACGTCTCTGTATGTGGTTTTTACAAGCTTATCATATATGGCATAGGTAATTTACCTTGTTTCTGAGAGCGACCATACAAGAGAAAACTCTGCAAGACAGCATAATTGAGAAGGCAGGATCTAGATCCACTAGTTAATCATTATTACACTGGCAGAGTTTTACTCTGTGGTGTTTGGGTGACTGAATGTCTGATTAGAGCAAGCGCTTTTTTTGAGAGACAGGGTCTCACTTTCTCCCAGGCTAGAGTGCAGCAGCATGATCACGGCTCACTACAGCCATGATTTCTCAGGCTCAGGTAATCCTCCCACCTCAGCCTCCCCAGCGCTGGTACTACAGGCATGTACCACCACGCCCTGCTAATTTTTGTATTTTTTATAGAGATGGAATTTCACCATGTTGTCCAAGCTGGTCTCTAACTCCAGGGCTCAAGCAATTCGCCTGTCTCGGCCTCGCAAAGTGCTGGGATTACAGCTGTGAGCCACTGCACTGGGTCAGGCAGGTGCTTTTTAACTTCCTTTTGTGCTTGGATTCCTTTAGCATCTTGGTGAAGGCCTTGGATTCTTATAATAAAACTTTTACGGTCAGGCATGATGGCTCACGATTATAATTTCAGCAATTTGGGAGACCCCGGTGGGTGGATTGCTTGAGCACCAGAGTTCAAGGCCAGCTTGGGCAATGTGGCAAGACCCTATCGCTACGAAAATAAAAAGAAAAGAAACAAATTACCCAGACGTGGTGCCGTGCACTTGTGGTCCCAGCTACTCAGGAGGCTGAGGTGGGAAGATCACCTGAGCCTGTGAGGTACAAGCTGCAGTGAGCTGTGATTGTGCCACTGCACTCCAGCCTGGGCAACAGTGAGAGCCTGTCTCAAAAAAAGAAAAAAAAAAAGATCTCCTTTAAAAAAAAAAATCAAACCTTTACATGTTTAAATAAAGCTTATAGAATCGCAAAAAAAACCTAAAGTATGGAAATATGATTATTGAAATATTAAAATTTGGATGTTAATGTAGTACTTTACAAGAACAGTAAGTACAGGTTGAACATCTCTTATCTGAAATGCTTGGGACCAGAAGTGTTTCTGATTTTGGGACCAGAAGTGTCAGATTTTGGAAGATTTGCATAATACTTATTAGCTGTAGAGCATCCCTAATCTGAGAATACAAAATCTGAAATGCTCCAGTGACTGTTTCCTGTGAGTGTCATGTTGTCGCTCAGAAAGTTTTGGATTTTGGAACATTTCAGGTTGTGGGTTTTTAGAATAGAGATGCTAAACCGGTACCAAGATCCAGCAGCAGGCTTGACAGCTGCAATAATTCTGAATAGTGATGGGCATAAATGATGTTTGAAGATACCTGCAACAACTGTAGTGGCGATCATGAAAACAGCTGTGATTTTCATTCATGATAAAGTCACAATAATTGACTGTGGAGTGTTGTTTACATTCGTAAGGAAATTCTAAATTTCGATTACAGATTAGTGAAAATAAAGACTTTTTTTTCATCCAAATTCATAGACTCCCTCCCCTAAATTTTTCCTAAAAGGCCACTTTGGCTTCAGATTTATTCTTTTTTTTTTCCTAAAAGGGATTCCCTAAATTTTTATCCACCAGCCCTTTGGGAGTCTGGACCCCAGTTGCAGAACCCCTGGGTAGACTGTATGCCATATTTATATGTATGTGGCATTATGATGTATGCGCAGATCAAATAGAAGAGAGGATGAACTCTGACAGTCTCTGAATTTAGTCCTCCTTTCTTAAACTAAATTAAAGAGGCACAAAACCCTGTAAAAATCTGACTTCTGAATTTTTTAGTATCTCACCTAAACAACAAAACATACTGTATGTAAATATGTAGAAGTAGCATTTCAGGACATTCCCCCGATAGACCCTAACTTCAGATATTGGGATTGAGTTTAGGCCCTAATACTGTTACATAATAATTACAACTTCTACCTGTATGATTGTAGTATTTGGAATCAAAAACTTGTCAGGCAGCTCTGACACTGGATGGCTGTGATATTGGGTAAATTTCTTCTCAACATCAATTCCATCATCTGTAAAATGAAATAACAAGAGGACCTGCCCTCAGCTTCATGCTGATTAAATGAAATCATCTATAAGTGTTTTCATCATGGTGCTGGCACCTAGCATTTGTGCATTTGGTCCTTAGAGACCTAATTAGAAGAGAATTTACTTTGTTTTTAAAAATGCATCAAATCACCAATGGATAAACTATGGTGTCTGCATACAGTGAATGTTACACAGCAATAAAAATAAACAGTATAGCTACCTACAACCTCAATGAGTGGTAAGGGCTAATAGGTTTATGCACATGTAATTTCTTAAAAGCGCTTTTCTGTGTTGTATTTCCCAATAATAGTACCCGCAAGGTTAAGGTTGTTTTTCCTTGTGTTCTCTTCTCTCCTCCTCTCCCCACTCTCTTCCGCTTTCCCTGCCTCCCCCCACCTCAGTCATTCACTCACATCACCATCTTGTGGTGTCACATCATGCTTTTCGGCTTGTTAGGCTCACTAACGTGGGTTTATGCATGTGTTTCTAAGTCCAGAAGCAATTTGCCGGACTCAGAGAGTATTGAGATATAGGCATAGTTGATCTGGGCCAGATACCTCATATATAAAATTAAAAAGTTGGACTAGAGACTATCAAACCCCAGTAGGTTTAAGAATCACTAACAGAATTTAATAAAATGCACTTCTTCCACTAGGAAGTTTGGGTTTGTGGACCCCAAGAATCTGCATCTTGCCTAGGCTTTCAGCTCCACACAGTGAAGCGCATTGGACCAGCTAGATTCTAAAGGGCTTGTTGAGGTGTAGAGTTGTAAATTATAGAGTTTAAATGTGATTTAATTGAGCAGTAATTCGGAAGCTTTTTTTTTTTTTTTTTTTTTTTGGACAGAGTCTTGCTGTGTTGCCCGGGCTGGAGTGCAGTGGCACCATCTCAGCTCACTGCAACCTCTGTTTCCCAAGTTCAAGCGATTCCCCTCCCTCAGCCTCCCCAATAGTTAAGATTACAGGTGTGTGCCACCATGCCCAGCTAATTTTTGTATTTTTAGTAGAGACAGGGTGTCACCATGTTAGCCAGGCTGGTCTTAACTCCTCAGTTCAAGTGATCTGCCTGCCTTGGCCTCCCAAAGTCAGGCGTGAGCCACTGCACCCGGCTGGAAGCTTTTTTATTAGGATGATATGAAAAGTGATTGTTGTAAGTAATAAAATGGTGAGTTCATCCAGGTTGCTGATCCTATTTTACTTATTTATTTTTATTTTTATTTTTTGAGACAGAATCTCACTCTGTTGCCCAGGCTGGAGTGTAGCGGCATGATCTCAGCTCATGCAACCTCTGCCTCCTGGGTTCACGTGATTCTTGTGCCTCAGCCTCCCCAGTAGCTAGGATTACAAGCTTGCGCCACCACGCCTGGCTAATTTTTGTATTTTTATTAGAGACGGGGTTTCACCATGTTAGCCAGGCTGGTCTCAAACTCCTGACCTCAAGTGATCCTCCTCGGCCTCCCAAAGTACTGGAGATTACAGGTGTGAGCCACCGTGCCCGGCCTTGATCCTGTTTTATTTGTGCTTGTCCTCTTTGCAGGCATCTCATTCAATAGACCATTGATGGGGTTTTTTAATTGAATTTTTGAATTTTTTGAATTGGGAATCAAAGGCTTTAATGGTTGCTTTGTATTGTCTTCCCCCAAAAGGTGTGGTCACTGTCAAAGATTAACACCAGAATGGAAGAAAGCAGCAACTGCATTAAAAGTAAGTTTCTTAGGAATGCAAAAGGCTTACAAAACTTTTTTTTACAGTAAGTTTCCAAGATGTCCATATTCACCTGTGTATGTTTAAGTAATAAGTATGCAGATGGTTTAATGTTCAGTGGGAAGCTAGTTTGCATATCAGAGTTGAAAATACTGGTTCTGTTGTCAAAATCATACTGAGAACAAGGGGATAATACACATTTAAATGTTTACATTGCCTGTTTTTGTTTATTGTGTTTCCCAGAAAAATGACAGTTACTCTCAGCCCTGCCAATTCTTTGAGCTGCAGAGTTCCCTCCATGGGCTTTGATTTGCCCCATCATTCCATTTAGATTCTCTTCTGGTGTTCAAGGCTAAAGCCCTTATTGACTGATTGCAAACTGCACCCTGTGCTTTATTACCTTTTTCTGAGTCTGTATGAAGCAGATAGAGTTCTTGTGCAGTCTGCTTTAACGGAAGGAAAAATTGTTATTTCTTTTACATTTCCACAGGATGTTGTCAAAGTTGGTGCAGTTGATGCAGATAAGCATCATTCCCTAGGAGGTCAGTATGGTGTTCAGGGATTTCCTACCATTAAGATTTTTGGATCCAACAAAAACAGACCAGAAGATTACCAAGGTAAGGACTTTTCCTAGCTACTTCATTCCCCTGGTAGACAAGAACCTACTGTTCTTTAACAAGCTTGAGAACCTGCTCTACCTGCAAGGTTCTCAACCTCATTGTACCTGAATTATCTATAAATGGTACACAGTGATTCCTATACCCTCTGAGTCATTCTGAAGATGAAATGTGTGTCACACAGGTTTGTCTCATCACTTAACGCTTGCTTAGGTCTATGCTACATTAGCAATGATAGAAAATAGTGTTCTGTGCTACCCTGTTGTCTTTCTCATTACAGTCACTTGTATTTAATAAAGATCTACATGTATTTTCTTGCTCTAATCTCTCTTCCCTTTACTGTAGGAGAAGGGTCTAACATACCACTATGGAAAAGGAGACTCTGTAATTTGAGAGTCTTAGTCTCCTAAACTGTCAATAATAAATGGATACCACAAATTCTGTTTTGTAGATAAGTAAATTGTTAGTGTCTGCTGTGAGCCACTGAGGCAACTAAAGATAGAATTCAGGTTTCACCCTCCCAAGACTAAATGTTATTTCAGCCACACTGTTCTTTTTTTTTTTTTTTTTTTTTTTTAAGAGACAGAGTCTTGCTATGTTGCCCAGCCTGGACTCAAATTCCTAGGCTCAGGCAATCCTCCTACTTCAGCCTCCCAAGTAGCTGGGATTACAGGCACCACACTCTTAGAGAATTGTCTTGTTATTTAATTAAGATATCACAAACGGGCTGGGCACGGTGGCTCATGCCTGTAATCCCAGCACTTTGGGAGGCCGAGATGGGCGGATCACGAGGTCAGGAGATCGAGACGGTGAAACCCTGTCTCTACTAAAAATACAAAAAATTAGCCGGGCACGGTGGTGGGTGCCTGTAGTCCCAGCTACTCCAGAGGCTGAGGCAGGAGAGTGGCGTGAACCCAGAAGGCGGAGCTTGCAGTGAGCCGAGATTGTACTCCAGCCTAGGCGACAGAGCGAGACTCCGTCTCAAAAAAAAAAAAAAAAAAAAAAAAAAAGATATCACAAACAGATTATTCTATTTAAGATAGTCAGAGTTGCTGAGTTGGGCCAGATCCATAGTGCTAGTAAAAGTATTGGGCATAATTTGTTTGAAGCTGAAATTATGACTAATTTGGTAAAGGTTTTTGTTGAAGATTTATATGGAACATATGAGTGACTGAACTTTGTCAGCTTAGGTTTTGCTTTATGTGAGCAGTACCAGCTCATGGGTTGGGTGGCAGCATCAACATCATAGTAAAAGAGTTGTCTGTCATCGGTGACTTGCCTGAGTCCAGCTAATAGAAGGCAGGGAAGGCAGGGGTGAGGGGTACAGAATCTGTCGTGTGTGAGCTGGGAAGGCAGCCCATCCTGGCTGCCTGGCTGCTAGCCTCTCCATACTCCAGCGTCGTAACTAAACAGTACTTAGTGTCTTGCTTCTCTGTATAATGGGGATGTGCAAACCTATTTTAAGGTACCAGAAGCTTAATTTAAATAGTACACATAAAGCATATGAGACAAATACTTGGTAAATATGTGTCGTTGGCAAATCTCGAGGCTGGAGGTCTCATCTTCGTCTTCATCTTCGTCTGAAGATGAAGATGTGGCCTTGGACACGTTGTCTCTGCTAGGCTCCCCAGCTCCAAAGTTCTAGGGAGAGACTTTTTTTTCCCCTGAGTAAACACCTGCTTTTCTGCCTTTGAATAATAATTTGTTTTAGTTTTCCTCACTTATGAAAATGTACATGTTTTTAGTGCAGTCAGTCTGCTGCTGTTTTTATAAATTTAGTTTATTGGAACACAGCCCTGCCTGTTTGTCAACATATTGTCTCTGGCTCCTTTTGCACTGGAACAACAGAATTGAGTAGTTGCAATAGACAGTATGGCCCAAAACGCTGAAAAGTTTTTTTCCTAGTATACTTCATGATTTGGCATATGTCCAGATAAAGACTCGGGGAAGGGGCAGTGGTTCAGATGACGGAGATACCTGACATAGATAAGGAGCAGAGGCTGTTTCATGTTGAGGCCTTGCCCTTCTGTGTTATCAAGTGACATACTTGGTAGGCTCAGCCAGCGATACAGTGCAAGATTATCTGAATAGATGCTGAGAGTTGCTGTAATATATTTTGTGGATATTTTTGTTTTGTTTTGTTTGTTTTGTTTTGTTCGAGATGGAGTCTCACTCTGTTGCCCAGGCTGGAGTGCAGTGGTGCTATCTCGGCTCACTGCAACCTCCGCCTCCTGGGTTCAAGCAATTCTCCTGCCTCGGCCTCCTGAGTAGCTGGGATTACAGACATGCACCACTACACCCGGCTAATTGTTGTATTTTTAGTAGAGATGGGGTTTCACCGTGTTGGTTAGGCTGCTCTCGAACTCTTGACCTCATGATCCGCCTGCCTCGGCCTCCCAAAGTGCTGGGATTACAGGCGTGAGCCACCGCACCCGGCCTATATTTTGTTTCTTGTGTCAGGTCTGGTGTGTTCTCAAAAGTTTCTCTTCCTGGGCAGAAAAAAAGGCCAGCTGCCACACCTTAGATCTCTAATCCCAGCACTTTGGGAGGCTGAGGTGGGAGGATCACTTGAGTACAGGAGTTTGAGAAAACTCTAAAAAAAAAAAAAAGAAAGATTTTTTTTTTTCTTGACACAGAGTCTTGTTCTGTCACCCAGGCTGGAATGCAGTGGCGCGATGTCGGCTCACTGCAGCCTCCGTCTCCTGGGTTCAGGTGATTCTCCTGCCTCAGCCTCCTGAGTAGCTGGGATTATAGATGTCCACCACCACGCCCAGCTAATTTTTGTGTTTTTAGTAGAGACAGGGTTTCACCATGTTGGGCAGGATGGTCTCGAACTCCTGACCTCAGGTGTTCCACGTGCCTCCGCCTCCCAAAGTGCTGAGATCCCAGGCGTGAGCCACCACAGCTGGCCAGAAAATGAACTTTCTAAAGAGATTCTATTAGATCTAGTTTTGCCTTTAAACTGAAGAAAGCAGATGGCATATGTTATTCCAGTACTTCTGTGTTAGTTAATAGCCCCTGACTGTCTTGAGCAAATAAGTTTTTGGTGAACTTCCAAAGACTATTATCATCTTGCCTCTTTGAGTTTTAATGCAGATTTGTTACTTATATTAGGATTAAGTTCAGCTTAACTGTTTCAAGCAAGATAGAAAAAAAGAAGCCTGGAATGGTTTCCAGTTACTTGGCTTCAAAGACACCTCATACCTACTTTTTCCATCTTTTCTATCTGGTATCTCACAGAAATTGTTCCTTTTTTATTTGGGAAATTCCCCTGCTTTCCCAGCTAGATATTAAGCTTCTTACTCATCCATGTTCATGTTCGGTAAACATTTGTGAGTTATTCTCATTAGGAGATGGTATTTGAGCAGGGAGTTTTCGTTCACACTACGTAAAACTTAAGAAGAGAAATTGGGCTGGACACGGTGGCTCACACTTGTGATCCCAGCACTTTGAGAGGCTGAGGTGGGCGGATCACTTGAGGTCAGGAGTTTGTGACCAGCCTGGCTGACATGGTGAAACCCTGTCTCTACTAAAAATATAAAAATTAGCCAGAAATCACTTGAACCCGGGAGGCGGAGGTTGCAGTGACCTGAGATTGTGCCACTGTACTCCAGCCTGGGCAACAGGGTGAGACTCCATCTCAAAAAATAATAATAATAAATAAAAAAGGAAAAGGAATTGGTTTTCCAAGTGTTAAGTCTAGTGCAAAATGCATTGTGGGGAGAAAGTGTGTTCTGTCAGAGATACATGTGTTAGAACTGTGTGTGAAGCTGACAGTGAGGTAAAGACACAGTCTTGGGCCGGGCCAGATGAGGCACTTGCTGAAGGCCGGGCTGAGGACCGCCTACCTTCCGTCTCCTGTAGGTGGCAGAACTGGTGAAGCCATTGTAGATGCTGCGCTGAGTGCTCTGCGCCAGCTGGTGAAGGATCGCCTCGGGGGACGGAGCGGAGGATACAGTTCTGGAAAACAAGTAAGACCATAAAATGTCAGTTTTTAATGTGTCATAATTTTGAAGCCAGAGTGGATTCCTTGTATAAGATAGTTGTTTTTTAAAAGTATGTTAAAGTGGTGAACTCTCAATTAAAGAATAATAGAGGATTGGATCCACCGATCCCAGAGGGAACCAGCCCTCCAGCCTGCTCATTTGGCCTCAGAATTGCTGTTGCCAAAGCCAGTCAGTCCCAGGGCCTCTTGCCACACCTGCAGTCCAAGTACCAGGCCCAGGAGCCACGTGCTGGTATCCCATGGCACTTGTAGGTCCAGAGTGGGGATGGGATGGACGGGTTTTCCTCTAGGTAGGCTTTGGCAAACCATGATGAGATTGGATTACCTCTTGGCCTGTATCTGTGGCAGTCAGCCCCAAATCCATGGAAAATTCTACACAAATGGATAGGGAAGAAGAGAGAGAGAGGAGCAGATTGGTGTTTCACATGCCCTTGTATGAAATGTGAAGCTTACACTGATGTTCTTGTGAAAAGACAAACTTGAAGATATATAATATTAAATGGGCTTTTACTTTTAGGAGACCAGTTACACTAGCTTCTTTATACAGGCTCAGAGCTTACCCAGAGATTTCATGCTCTTGCCTTTTATTTTAAACTTAGACATTTAATGAGCATAGTTGCCTGGCCCCCTGCACCCTGCCTGGCAACAGAAAGCAATGCTGACTGCTTCTTAGATTTAGTACTGAAGAACATTCTTCGAAAAAAGAAAAGGATTAAGTGTTATTTTTAGCTCTGTTGACTGGTAGGGACTTTGTCTATGAAAGATGTAACATAGCATCCTAGGATGAAGCAGCAGCTGTACTTGAGTCTGAATTAGAACAGTGCTGTTGAGGTGGTTTTTTGAGCCATGTTGAGGTTTCTCTCTAAAAATAGCTGGTGACGGCATTCAGGTACAGGTTATGTGTTGTACTGAATGTATTGATAATTACTTGAAAGTAAAAGACTATTTGCCAAGCAAAAATTATAATGCTGAGGAATGTACCCAATTTGAATACAACCGTTTTCACTATTTTATTCACTAAAGAAAAACCCTAAAACTTTGTTAAGATGTAGAAGCAGTGTTATTATTTAAAACAGGAAAAGTGTTCTTGGCCAAATTGTTTGATGTTTAATGTCATAAATGACAGGGCAGAAGTGATAGTTCAAGTAAGAAGGATGTGATTGAGCTGACAGACGACAGCTTTGATAAGAATGTTCTGGACAGTGAAGATGTTTGGATGGTTGAGTTCTATGCTCCTTGGTGTGGACACTGCAAAAAGTAAGTGCCTTCTACTAAGTAGTCTGTTCATTCACAGTGTTTTCAGTACATTCATTAGCTTATTTTGAAAGAGCTGAACTAGATAATAGATCACCACTAAGATCTCTTCCAGCAAAACTCTGACTCTAAGTGAATATTAACATTGACATTAGCGCCAAGAGCTTCCACTCTCCTATTGCCAAAGATTAACAAGGGACTGGCTCATGTCTGGATTTAGGGGCAGTGGTGGAATGGGAAGCTCATGTGAAGGGTAGCATTGTATCTTTAGTAAAGCCACACACAAAATGTTTTCTAGGTGTGACATAATTGGGGATTGGGCAGAAATGCACAGATCAGTTAAAAAGTATAGGCTTGGCATGGTGGCTCACAGCTGTAATCCTAGCTCTTTGGGAGGCCGAGGCAGGCGGATCACTTGAGGTCAGGACTTTGAGACCAGCCTGGGCAACATAGCAAAACCCCATGTCTACTAAAAATACAAAAAAATTGGCTGGGTGTGGTGGCATGCGCCTGTAGTCCCAGCTACTTGGGAGGTTGAGGTGCAAGAATCTCTTGATTGTGGGAGGCAGAGGCTACAGTGAGCCAAGCTCACACCACTGCGCTCCATCCTGGATAATAGAAGGAGACTCTGTCTTTAAAAAAAAAAAAAGAAAAGAAAGGTGTTTGGGCTGCAAGTTAAAATGCAAGTATTTGGCCTGGTGAGGTGGATCACTTGAGGCCAGGAGTTTGAGACCAGCCTGGGCAACATGGGGAAACCCTATCTCTACTAAAAATGTAGAAATTAACAGTGGGTGGTGGCACACACCTGTAGTCCCAGCTATGTTGGAGGCTGAAATGAGATCACCTGAGCCCAGGAGGTTGAGGCTGCAGGGAGCCATGATTGCACCACTGCACTCCAGCCTGGACAACAGAGAGAGACCGTGTCTCAAAGAAACAAAACAAAACGAATATTTTTCTATAGCCTAGAGCCAGAGTGGGCTGCCGCAGCTTCAGAAGTAAAAGAGCAGACGAAAGGAAAAGTGAAACTGGCAGCTGTGGATGCTACAGTCAATCAGGTTCTGGCCTCCCGATACAGGGTGAGTATACTTATAAGGCTCATTTCATTGTGAAATACATGGTGTTTCGTTACTTCTTCCAATACTCCAGCCCTCCCTATGAGGTAGTAAAGGAGATGTTTAAACCATTTTGTAAGTGAAGAGATAAAGTCACTTTATTGTTATAACAAGTCTGAAACTCAGGACTGTCAACTTTTCCCCCTAATGTCACACTGCTTCTGGTATATACTTAATGTGAGGTTTCAGCTTGCCCAGACTTATTCAAGTTGCTCATATGGCTGTTGTGAGTTGGTCCATTTGTTCTAGAGCAGGTACTTTGTGTTAATTATATACCAGGGCTTGAATATGATTGGGCTAAACTTCACAGACTGTTAAAACTCCCTGATTGATAATTGACCTCTGTGAGTCATTCCTTTGAAATCTGTGCAGTCTGGAGAACAGTTTTGTTACATTAAATTACCTATAAGGCCAGAGTGGTGGCTCACACCTGTAATCCCAACACTTTGGGAGGCCAAGGATCACTTGAGGCCAGGATTTCAAAACCAGCCTGGCCAATATGGTGAAACCCCGTCTCTATTAAAAATACAAATATTAGCCGGGTGTGGTGGTGCGTGCCTGTAGTCCCAGCTACTCAGGAGGCTGAAGTAGGAGAATCACTTGAACCCAGGAGGCAGAGGTTGCAGTGAGCTGAGATTGCACCTGTGCTCTCCAGCCTGGGCAACAGAGTGAGACTGCTTCAAAAAAAAAAAAAAAAAATTACCTATAAGGTGGTTTTGGAAACTGTAAAGATTGTGTTATTTTGCATTAAGTGTTAATTGGATTTTATCCTCTGACCTTTTTTTAATAGATTAGAGGATTTCCTACAATCAAGATATTTCAGAAAGGCGAGTCTCCTGTGGATTATGACGGTGGGCGGACAAGATCCGACATCGTGTCCCGGGCCCTTGATTTGTTTTCTGATAACGCCCCACCTCCTGAGCTGCTTGAGGTAAACCGCTTCAACTGCTTGTAGTCCAGAAAACTTTTTTAGCTGATGGTGAGGAATGTTAAAGCAGTGTGACACACTGTTCATTTTATGCCCTTAAAGATACTCTCTTTAAAGTGGTTTCTATACTTTGAAATGGAAAAAAAGTCTGATAAATTGCTTTTCATAACTTTTAGCATTAGAATAATTACACTGAACAGAAATACGAGCTTCTTAAAGATAGAGTGTATTCAATCACTCTTGCTTATCATTCTCAAAGTAATATAACATTTATCGAGTACTAATCATGTAACAGGCACTGTTCTGGTGTCTTTATATAGTTTTGTTTTGTTTTGTTTTTTTCATTTAATTCTCACATGAACACTGAGAGGTAGATACTGTTTTTATCTCCATTTTATATATGGGGAAATTGAGGCACAGAGCCTCAAGTGTGTTAAACATATAAGACATATGATACATGTAAGTATAATCTATTTAAACAAGTAAGTGGCAGAGCCAGGCTGTGTCCAGGCATTGCGATTTCAAAGACATTTGTATGTGTGCTAATCACCCCACCCCCACAGCTTCCACAGGCTTAAGAATCAGTAGCAGAAAAATCTCCTCTTAGAGAACATGGCTCCGGGTGTTTCCATACGAGGAAGTAGTCGTGGGAGAAATGTTTTCAATGAAAGTGACGGTGCGAAGGTCTTGTTTGCCAGCTTACCTTTAGGTGTTGTATCATGCAGCCTCCTGATCGTCCCTTGTCTTCTGGGTCCCACAGATTATCAACGAGGACATTGCCAAGAGGACGTGTGAGGAGCACCAGCTCTGTGTTGTGGCTGTGCTGCCCCATATCCTTGATACTGGTAAGACAGACGGAAATGATTTCCCTTAGCTGTTCTATGCTAGATGCTCTGAGAATACTTCCTAAATGGATTAATTTTATGGACTCCTTTATCTTTACCTTTAAAAAACTTTGTCTGTTTAAATCAGGAGCTGCAGGCAGAAATTCTTATCTGGAAGTTCTTCTGAAGTTGGCAGACAAATACAAAAAGAAAATGTGGGGGTAAGTTACTGAGCTTACTGTTTGAGTGTCATCTGAACAGCTGATTATAGGCTTTCTTGAGAGTGGTTCCCCCGTGTTTTTGTAAGCTGTGTTCTATGTTTGCTCTGCTATATATATATATATATTTTTTCCTCCTGCCTCAGCCTCCCAAGTAGCTGGGATTATAGGCGCCCGCCACCACACCCAGCTAATTTTTGTATTTTTAGTAGGGTCAGGGTTTCACCATGTTGTCTAGGCTGGTCTCAAAACTCCTGACCTCAAGTGATCCACCCGCCTCCACCTCCCAAAGTCCTGGGATTACAGGTGTAAGCCACTGCACCCGGCCTGCTCTGCTATATGTTTTTATTCAGGATGTGAAAACTTTATCATGGGAGGAAAAGAAGGAATGAAGGGCTGTCAGCACAACATGCATTTTTCTCATAGGAATCATGTTTTAAATGGTGATTGGAGTGCCAGGTTAGCAGGCAGACACATAAGGAGTAGTGCACCTGAATTCTACTATGAACTTGAAGGCTGGGTGAGAAAGGGGAAATAGAATTGTTTCCTTCTCTTCTGAGTTAAGGACTGGATCTAGGCACATTTTCGAAACAGTGTATCTCTTTCCTATTTTATCCTTTTTTTTTTTTTTTTTTTTGAGACAGAGTCTCACTCTCTTGCCCAGGGTGGAGTGCAGTGGCACAATCTTGGCTTACTGCAACCTCCACCTCCCGGGTTCAAAAGATCCTCCTGCCTCAGCCTCCCACGTAGCTGGGACTACAGGCACACGCCACCATGCCCGGCTAATTTTTGTGATTTTAGTAGAGATGGGGTTTGCACCATATTGGTCAGGCTGGTCTCGAACTCCTGACCTCAGGTGATCCACCTATCTTGGCCTCCCAAAGTGCTGGGATCACAGGCGTGAGCCACCGTGCCCAGCCTCCTTCCTATTTATCTTTTTGCTTCTTGTCCTCAGTATCCATTGCTTTCCCCAGGTACCTAGCGCCCCCTGTTGTCCCTCTCTCGATGACCTTGCTCCTCCTCCATTAGTCCAGCAAATGTTTATTAGATGCCTACAGAACGCGAGAACATGCTTAATAACCCAAATGATATTGGTGGGATTTCAGGTAAAAAGGGAAAATCCATATAGAAACTCATCTTTTGTTTTTTATTTGTCATTCTACGAAATATCTGAAGCGTGATCTTTTGTTCTCTAAGATCTTCTAGTTAGATCGTAAGCAATTTAAAGGACATATTTGCCCTAAAAACCAGTCTGGTTTTCTAGGTGGCTGTGGACAGAAGCTGGAGCCCAGTCTGAACTTGAGACCGCGTTGGGGATTGGAGGGTTTGGGTACCCCGCCATGGCAGCCATCAATGCACGCAAGATGAAATTTGCTCTGCTAAAGGGCTCCTTCAGTGAGCAAGGCATCAACGAGTTTCTCAGGTAATTTGTTTTCTTAGGTTGTTTGTTGTTTTGTCTGTTTGTTTGGTTCTGTTGTAGGTTTGTATTTGGAACTAGGTATATATAAGCCAGGTAATAAATGGAATTTAAAATGCAAACTAATTCCAGAGAATTGAATGTTTATAAATTAGAGTTTTTAAATTGTCTCCCTGTTCGTTCTTTTTTCCATGGAATACTCTGCTGGATGAGGAGAAAGCATTGCTGCCCTCGGGCCGCCCTGTGTGCCATTCTGTGCATCTGGCCCTGAGCTCTTTCTAATTCTCATAAAGGTCTCATATGGGCTAGAGGCAGCCCTGTCTGTCCATCCTCACCCTCATATGCATTGTAATCTTGACCTTGGGTAAATGTGGTTTCCATTTCTGGGCACTTGGCTTTGGAATGTAGTTATTTATTTGAAAATGGGTGTACTTAAGTTACTCCAACAGTGTGCAAACAACATGATAGGTTCTAAAACCAATATACAGAGCTGTCTACCCTGCTCTGCTATTCAGCTCACCTAATCATCTTTTAGGCAATACAGGGCATTGACCTAAAGAGGTTTTATTTCCCATTCTTGCTTTCTTCCGCGTTCATTTCTTAGCTGCTGTATAAGAGATGTTCAGCACACAAAAGGTAGTTGAGAGGCTTGTGTTGAATAATGAATAGGAAGAACAGTACATGAAAGCCTGCAGTGCTCTTGCTGCCAGTCTTCCTACTTGACGCAGAAGTTTGTGTGCTGTGTGGAGACGTGTGTGTGTGCTGTGTGGAGAGTAGGGGCTCCAAAGTCAGGCGCCTCAGTCACAGCTCTGCCTTGAGTAGTGAAGTGGGAGGCATGGAGGAAGCCCTGTGAGATCAGCTGCTTCAGCCTCTGCCGGGGGGGCAGACTGTGGCTCCTTCCCTCCCAGCTCGCTCTCATTGTAGTTGGTTAATATGGTTAATGGGTGTTTTCTTTTCCCCCCCCGCCCCCGAGACAGAGTCTTGCTGTGTCATCCGGGCTGGCACGATCTCGGCTCACTGCAGCCTCCACCTCCCAGGTTCAAGTGATTCTCCTGCCTCAGCCTCCTGAGTAGCTGGGATTACAGGCGCCTGCCACCACGCCCAGCTAATTTTTGTATTTTTAGTAGAGATGGGTTTTCACCAGGTTGGCCAGGCGGGTCTCGAACTCCTGACCTCAAATGATCAACCCACCTCAGCCTCCCAAAATGCTGGGATTACAGGTGTGAGCCACCACGCCTGGCCAAGGGCGTGTTTTCATTAAGTTTGTGAGGCTGGGTGCGGTGGCTCACGCCTGTAATTCCAACACTTTGGGAGTCTGAGGCAGGCGGATCACTTGAGGCCAGGAGTTCGAGACCAGGCTGGCCACCACGGTGAGACCTTATGTCTACTAAAAATACAAAAAATAGGCCAGGTGTGGTGTCGTAGGCCTGCAGTCCTAGCTACTCGGGAGGCTGAGGCACAACCAGGAGGTGGAGGTTGCAGTGAGCTGAGATCACACCACTGCACTCCAGCGTGGGCAAAAGAGCGTGACTTGGTCTCAAAGAAAAAGAAGTTTGTGGACTGCTTAAGTTTGTGATTGTCATAGAGTAGTATTTATTAAATCATGAAGTCAGAATGTGAATATATCTCATGTAATTTTTTTTTCTAATAATAGGTTTGCTTATTCTAGCCCATTGGTGCCATAGATTGTTAGTCTAGCTCTATTATTCTATGAGTTGTTTGGTGAACTCTAAATATTTGTGCCCACAGTATTTCTGGCTCTGGTTTCCCAACAGCCAGATTACACCAGGTCTGGTATGTTTCAAGTACTGATGTTTATGCACATATGCACCCTGCTCTCTGCCAGCCCACTGGAACCAGTCGCCTCACTTCTGATATGCTCCCTCTGTACAGGTTCACAGCAGTCTTAGAAAGCTCGCAGGCAGCCCATGTTCTAGATCAACTTTGATAATTATTTATGTATTTAATTTGTATTTCAGCAAATGCTCTGCTATTTTTAAAAACTTACTGATAGCAACTGACTTTATCTGATGCAGGGGGCTTAGTTGGGAATGCTGAATCTGGTTGTAATGTTGTCCGTGATTAAAAAGATAATGTTCTCAAGGTGTTTCTGAGGAATGTAGTGCAGCAAGAGAGAAGAAATGCCTCTGCATAAACAAAGTAGGCAGACTGTTATCTTTAAAGTTGTTTATTCTTCTGCACCAGCAGTCCATTGTAAATGTGTGTGTGTGTTTTGGTCATTTTTCCCTAAGGGAGCTCTCTTTTGGGCGTGGCTCCACGGCACCTGTAGGAGGCGGGGCTTTCCCTACCATTGTTGAGAGAGAGCCTTGGGACGGCAGGGATGGCGAGGTGAGTGCCCGGGAGGGAAGCTGTGCGGGCAGCAGTCCTGGTTTACTCTCTTGAGCCTGTGCACCTGGAGTCAAGTCCTTCCCATCAGACCTCAGCCCTGGTGCACCCGTGGGCCTTTTAAGAGGTTCTTCTCTGAAGACCCTTCATCTTCCTTAGCACAAGTTTAAGTGCTGCATGGCATTTGATACTCTTGACAGCCAAGATGCATTTCAGTAGTAAGGTTGCTTTCCTGATTATGACCTTAAAGTGAACATTTAACCTGGAATTCATTTACGTTATCTTAGAAAAATAGAAAATGATAGCTTTGAAATTAGCACTTATTTCTGTACTGTTGTGTCCCACCCTCCTCAAAAGGACATGTTCAGTGGCTTCCAGTGTTAAAATGGTGAGTGATGTGATGTTGAAATGTTTCACCTGAGTTCTGAGCTTTTCCATCCGTATAATCATAGGTACGAAGGTCAGGGTAGGAGTCAGACTGAGGAGAACCTGGATTGTAGCAGGAGTAGCTCCAGAGAGTCGCTCTTCTGTAAAATGAGATGTTGACCTTCCAGGGTGTGCCCTTCTGCAGATCTAACAGTGGCTTTCTGTCGTCTCCCAGCTTCCCGTGGAGGATGACATTGACCTCAGTGATGTGGAGCTTGATGACTTAGGGAAAGATGAGTTGTGAGAGCCACAACAGAGGCTTCAGACCATTTTCTTTTCTTGGGAGCCAGCGGATTTTTCCAGCAGTGAAGGGACATTCTCTACACTCAGATGACTCTACCAGTGGCCTTTTAACCAAGAAGTAGTACTTGATTGGTCATTTGAAAACACTGCAACAGTGAACTTTTGCATCTCAAGAAAACATTGAAAAATTCTATGAATTGTTGTAGCCGGTGAATTGAGTCGTATTCTGTCACATAATATTTTGAAGAAAACTTGGCTGTCGAAACATTTTTCTCTCTGACTGCTGCTTGAATGTTCTTGGAGGCTGTTTCTTATGTATGGGTTTTTTTTAATGTGATCCCTTCGTTTGAATATTAATGGCTTTTTCCATTAAAGAATAAAATATTTTGGACAATGCCGATAAATGTATGAAGTTAGTATCCACATCATAAATTCAGAGTGATGTTTAGCAGTAAATCAATATTTTGAAGTGATACATAGATGTCTTTCCTCCCCACAAACTTTTTTAAACAAAAAACAAGACCTCTTTTCTTCAGATGGTGCCACCTATGCCCACCACAACAGAGATTTTACATGGAAACCGGGCTCAGTGAGAACTGATTTCCTGCCCAATATTTGTCTTTGGGCTGTCTCTAGTGACTAATTATTAAGGAATCTAGCTGGTTATACAGTTCAAGGCTTTCTATGTTGTTAATGAACCTCAAAATAGCCGTTAAGACATGAAATACAGCAGCAGGTTACCAATGCGAACAGGTAGTTCGCATTTATGTAAAACATTCAGAAAATGAAGTTTTGAATTTGTTAGCACAAAGGACTTGAGAGCATTTTATTGTAACTTAAAAAAATAAATACAACTGTCACTAACTTTTGTGAGCAATTTCTCTTAGTTCTGTAAGACATTTGAACCATTCTCTGGCTAAAGGAAAGAGGGGTCTGTAATAATCTGCACGAACATGAGACAGAGGTGCCAGCTGGCCTTTCTAGTCAAGAAGACTAAGGTCAATATGGAAGTAGACATAAGGAAAATAGTCTTGGTTATTGAGTTGCAGTCCCGGGATCTCCACAGATGCCTACAAAAGAAGACATGGTAATGCTCTAAGTGCATAAACTAGTTTCCTGTCTTATCCTTTTATTTTTGAGGAAGCTCGCCAGGCACTGAGCGTACATTCTGCTCTGCATAGCTGTGGCCCACCCCCTCCAACCCTCTCCTTGCTGTGCTTTAATGTGTATGACATGTAGATTTTCATAACAGGCTGACAAATAGTTTTTGCTTTGTTTTGTTTTTGAGACAGTTTCTGTCACCCAGGCTGGACTCAGCTCACTGCCTGCCTCAGACTCCCAAGTAGCTGGGATTACAGGCATGCACCACCACTCCTGGCAAATTTTTTTTTTTTTTTTTTTTTTTTTTTGAGACAGAGTCTTGTTCTGTCCCCAGGCTGGAGTGCAGTGGCGTGATCTCAGCTCACTGCAACCTCCGCCTCCCAGGTTCAAGCGATTCTCCTGCCTCAACCTCCCAAGTAGCTGAGACTACAGGCACACACCACCATACCCAGCTAATTTTTGTATTTTTAGTAGAGACAGGGTTTCACCATGTTGGCCAGGTTGGTCTCCATCTCTTGACTTCGTGATCCACCCGCCTTGGCCTCCCGAAGTGCTGGGATTACAGGCGTGAGCCACTATGCCCAGCCCAATTTTTTTTTTAGTAGAGACAGGGTCTTACCATGTTGGCTAGGCTGGTCTCAAACCCTTGACCTCAAGTGATCCACCTACCTCCCAAAGTGTTGGGATTACAGGCAGATACCAGTTTTTTGAATGTAAGATGCTGAGCTTACTGTAGAAATACTGCCGTTTCTGGATACCTACATCCAGTATACTTGTAGCGGCTACTTCATCCAGATGTCGGAAGACAGAGTTTAGAACCTCTCTTAAACGCTTGGTGGATGACTTCTTATGCGGCTGCAGGAGCACTGCCTGGAAGTTCACTGGTAGTCCATACCTTTTCAGATAGACAAAATGTGTCAGTTCACTACTCCAAATGCAAACACGGATAGAAGGAACCTGACGAGAAACAGTACATTCCGAGGGTGAAAAGCTTCAACCAACACAGCTTCATAAAGTCAAACTCGAGCAAAATGCCTAGGGTCAGCGGTGATCTCTGGATAGGAAAAGCTCTAGAATTTGCTAACCCCCTTCTGATAGCTAGTTTTCAACTATAGAGCAAAAGAGGTCATCCCTCTGGCCATGAATGGCCATTCCACGGTGCGTGCTCAAGTTGAATGCAGGTAGTTGGACCGAACATTCGGACTCCAAGGCGTTTGTCTAAAACCCAGCTCGGCCGTTTTTCTCCACTAAAGGAGAGGCAAAAATCTGGTTTATCAAGATTGTTAGTATTTTCGCTGAGTTTTTGGGTAGATAGAAAACATTTTTAACATACCTAGTTGTATGCCTGAGCATGTTTAAACCAGTTGTTGGGATGAGCTATTCCCGGGGTGTTAGCCCACACAAAATATAGCAAGTGCTGTAAATGGTAAACATTTTGTGATTGTTGATGTATTTTTATACTCTGAGGGAGCAAAGGATCGGATGTTCAGTAGTTAGCACCTATGCTCCCTCGGGATCCCCAGGCCTTGATGTGAAGTCTATTTTTACACGCCCTTCCACTCACCTAGTACTCTGTTCAGACTGGGGTCTGCCATAAAAATAAGTCCTGGGAGCAGGACCTATTAATATTACTAAGGTTTTATTTATTTATTTATTTTTTAGACAGAATCTCGCTCTGTCACCCAGGCTGGAGTGCAATGGTGCGATCTCGGCTCACTGCAGCCTCCACTTCCTGGGTTCAACCGATTCTCCTGCCTCAGCCTCCCGAGCAGCTGGGATTACAGGCGCCCGCCACCACCACGCCAGGCTAATTCCACCACAGTCATTACCAACTTGCACTGGAGGTTTATTCATCTAGGACACATCCTTAAAGCTTAAGGCGCTCCTCCCCCAGCAGCCTGGCTTGAGGGAGAGGCCTGCCTCTGTTGTGCTCTCTGTGGTGGGTGGTAGGCACCCTAGGTCCTTAAGGGACATACACTCCAGCCCTTAACCTTTCCTCAGCCTCTGAGTTCTTCCGGCCCTGTCCTGTCTCTGTGGCACCCGTCCTGCTAATAATGCCTTCTCCATTCTGCCCAGAACAAGACATCATGCCAGGTGCGGTGGCTCACACCTGTAATCCCAGCACTTTGGGGGGCCAAGGCAGGGGCTGGATCACCTGAGGTCAGGAGTTCAAGACCAGCCTGGCCAACGTGGTGAAACCCCGTCGCTACTAAAATTACAAAAATTAGCTGGGCGTGGTGGTGCACGCCTGTAATCCCAGCTACTAGGGGAGGCTGAGGCAGGAGAATTGCTTGAACCTGGGAGGTGGAGGTCGCAGTGAGCCGAGATTGTGCCACTGCACTCCAGCCTAGGCGACAGCAAGAGTCCATCTCAAAAAAAAAAAAAAGGACCCCAGGAGCGGCTGGCCCATCGGTCTCAACCTCTTTCTTGGGCAGATGCGCATCCTGGAAGGCATGGACAGGCTTCACTGTGTTAGGCCTGAGAGCAACCGACTTCTGAGCCGGGCAGGGTTGATCTGGGGCCATGTATACTAGAGATGGCTAGAACACTCCCAGGAGCTGGGTACACCCTCCAACCCAATGCTGCCATCCGTGTCGGTACAGGCTTTTGAGATGGGCGTGCACAGGTGCGCATGGGTACAGGCGTGGGTGCGGTGCATGTGCGGGGCAGAAGAACCAGGGACCAAGGTCAGATCTGTATCTGGGCAGACCACACACTGACAGCCACATGGAAGGGGAATTGGAGGCCAAGAACAGAGAGGAGGCTTATGGCAACAGCCAGGCCGGTGGGGCCAGACCCGTGAAAGAGAGAGTGCAAAGGCGGAGTGGACCGGGCCTGTCAGTGGTGTCTAAATTGACCCTGAAGTTTGGGGTCTGATTAGGGGAAGGATGAGGAGGCCACTGGCAGAAACAGGGAAGCAGAGGAAGGGGTGCGGGAGGGGAGATGAGACAGATACCCAGGTAAAGCCTACGGCAGGCAGATGGCAGGACCTGGAGACCAGGGAACATGGGCAGGAAAACGAGGGAAAGTAGGGGACATCAGCCAGGGGGACGGCAGGGAGGGATGAGGAGCTCCTCAGTGCAGGCGGGGAAGGGGTCCAGAAGGTCACACAGAGGGTCTCAGGGGCTGGAGGAGCCCAGGAGGCCGCGAGTCAGGGCGGCAGGCGGTGCGCAGTGCTCCGTGACGCGGGACGCAGCCACACAGGGCAGAAAAGCGGCCTTCAAAGGCGTTTCCTCTGATTCCACTTTCATAAAAATCTGTAAGAATTACGTATCTATTCATAAAAAAACAACAAACCCTACACCTAAAAGGGCACCCACTGGGACGCTGGCAGTGTTCTCTCCTGGTGTTAAAATTAAAATTACAGGAGATTTTTACTCACTCTGCTTACCTAGAGTTGCCAGGTTTCCCACAGTGAAGCTTTTTTTTTTTTTTTTTTTTTTTTTTTTTTTTTTTTTTTTTTTAATAGCCGGAGTTTCTCTTGTTGCCCAGGCTCGAGTGCAGTGATGCAATCTTGGCTCACTGCAACCTCCGGCTCCCAGGCTCAAGTGATCCTCCCACCTCAGCCTCCCAAGTAGCCAGTACTACAGGCCCACACCACCACACCCGGCTAATTTTTGTATTTTTAGTAGAGGTGGGGTTTCACCATGTTGGCCAGGCTGGTCTCGACAGTCCATGACAAGGGCCCATATATATATATATATATATATATATATATATATATATAATTTTTTTTTTTTTTTTTTTTAATTAGGCAAAGGCCGGGCATGGTGGCTCACGCCTGTAATCCCAACATTTGGGAGGCCAAGGTGGGCGGATCATCTGAGGTTAGGAGGAGCTCAAGACCATCCTGACCAACATGGTGAAACCCCGCCTCTACTAAAAATATTAAAAAATTAGCCGGGCGTGGTGGCGGGCACCTGTCATCCCAGCTACTAGGGAGGCTGAGACAGGAGAATCTCTTGAACCCGAGAGGTGGAGGTTTCAGTGAGCCAGGAACATGCCATTGCACTCTAGCCTGGGCGACAAGAGTGAAACTCCATCTCAAATTTAAAAAAAAAAAAAAAGGCGAAATAAGCTTTGTTGTTGTTGGTGTGGTTTTGGTTTTCTCTCTGGACTGCCTTGAGGGGTGGGGCTTCTGGGCTGAGGACGGAGGCAGCCCGAGAACGCCTTCCAGGAGCCACTCGGGCCCTGCAGGCTTCATGAGGGTGGGGACAGGAGCCAGCCAGAGGGTCCACAAGGGCATGCAGGTAGGGCAGCTGGGGAGAACCCAGGTGACACTTGCCCCAAGTGTAGCAGGAATGGAGGGAGCAGACAGCAGGGGACACAGGGCTGAGGGGAGGGTGTACTTGACTCGGAATTGAGCTTGTTGCCAACAGCCACAGTCACAGAAAGGAGACGGGTGGAGGATGGAGAGAAGGCAGGAGCTTGGATGCCCCGATAGCTCCCCCAGACCCTGCCCATCCTCAGGACAGTCCCAGCCGGGGCATCGCTGCCACGCACCTGAGCACGGACTCCACAAACACTCTCAGGGCCTTGATGTGGATCCAGGCAATGAAGGCTTCGCTGAAGTTCACCTTGAGCCAGCGCAGCAGGGGGCCCTGCAAAGACAGAAGAGCCAGGTGACCCCTGCTGACCACCCCGCCTGACACGGAGCCAAGAAAGGACTTGGGTTTTGACAGAGCACGCCCTGAGCTGAGAAGAAGTGCCCAGGAGCCAGAAGCAGAGAGTCAGTCAGACCAGCCCTGGGTCAGGCTCAGGACCTCGAGGTCCAGGGCACCTGGTGCCGGGGAAGCTCAGCGGGCCAGCCACCCAGTGCATGCACGGGGTCACCACAGACCGCAGCGTGGGGAGCTGGGCAGCCCCTGACCTTGGGGCTTTCAGCAGGCAGCCAGGGGCTTCTGCCTGACACTGCGCAGCCAGGGAGCCCACCTTCCCAGAGGCTCTGCCCCCAGGGTCCTGGCGTCATCCACAGCAGCCACCTCCCCTCACAGCCCCACCTCACGTGGCCACAGCAGCAGCCACTGATGCCGGTGTGGCAGGTCTTCCTGGGAGCTCAAGAGTCTTGGAGCAAGAGCCCCGAGCTCCCACCTGACACTGCAACTGCCCACAAAGGTCAGGGATGGGTTCAGCAAGGGCAGCCAAGGGAGGAGAGCTGAGCTGCCAACCACCACCCCAGCCAGGGCCCTGCCCGTCCCAGCTCCAGCCACCTCCAGCCAGGCACCCGGGGAGAGGTGCCCTGGCTGACAAGCACCCTTCACTGCTGGCGGGGGCAGCTCCAAAGAGGCCCTGCAGATTAGGAGGAAGGCATGATTCCGGCTCCTCAAATTTAAGAACTCAAAAGCCATATTAGAGAACAGAAAAATGCAAGGATTCATTTTCCCAGAAGGCGCCTGAGCTGGCGAGGAGATGTGAGCCAGGGACCCCGGGGTTCCCAGGGCGTTGCTTACCTCACCCTCGCCCTCACTCTCTCTCTCTCTGTCGGTCTGCCCCGCAGCAGGCCTATCAGGGTTACCTAGCGGGGTTACCTTAACCTTGTGGTCCGGGAAGGTGGATGATCCCTTTTTAAGAGCAACACAGGAAGTTTGCTAAAGGCACAGAAATGATTTATTAATCTTTCAGCAAACATGCATCACAAACAAATAAATCATTCTCATCGCCTGAAAGGCACGCGAGAGCAAGCTCAGGAATTCAGGCCCACCCTCGGGACTCGCGTGCTGGCTAGACTAGAGATGTGGTAGGTGCCCACCGGGCTCCTGGAGTGGTGAAGGCAGAGAGAAGGGCAGTGTTAAGGTCTTTGGGTTCCATATTCCAAGCACAGAGCCGATCTCTGGCAGAGGGGTCAGCCCTGAGCTCCCTCCCCTTGCTTGGGCTCAGCCAGGACCCCCATCGCAGGCCGACCAGGACAGCACCGGGAGGCATTAGTGGAAACGGCTCTCTGCGCTCTGTCAAGGTGGCTCCACCATGCCCAGCCACAGATGCCTTCCTGGCATTCGGGGGGCACCTCGGCATGCAGAGTGCAGGAGATGAGCTGGGCATGCAGTTAGGACACTCACCCTTTCCCATTCTGTCTCTGCAAACAGGTGGGAAACACAGGGACATCCCACTCTGCTCTCAAAGTACACACAAACCCCAGGGCCTGGTCTGTCCCTCTGGTTGATGAGTGACAAAAAGGATGCAAGACGTTTGGTCATGCACTTCTAGATAGGCCAGAGGGGGCCAGATTCTCAGGAGGCCAGTGGGACTACCCAAGCTGAGAGTGCCTCCACCTCCCGCCCACAGAGAGACCCTGGCAGGGCCCCCAGGGTGGTGTGGGCGAAGGCTACGCCATGTAAAATACGCCAGCTGGCAACCTGAGCCCCACGTGGCAGGCGGCAGGCTCCTGTGTGTCACCCTGTTCCCCGGGGGTCTGGCAGGCCTGGGCCAGTGCCCAGGTGGGTGCCAAAGGCCCTGCTTCGCCACCTGTCCCCCAGCAGGGCCTCCCTGGTGTGGAGGCTGCCATGGTCTAGCCCCGTCCAGAGATACTGCGCAGGGGGTTGGGACCAGGACTGAATCGAGCTGGGAAAAAGCCTGGCTGAAGAGAACAGCCAGGGCGTGCCCAGGTAACGAGGGTTTCAGGTGAGCTGAGTCTAAGGAAGAAAACACTTTGGAGCTCAGCTTTCACTGGGGAAAATCTTTCCTGCCTGGTGTCTGGGTCTGTGGGCCCTGCTCCGAGGACTGGAGCATCCAAAGGGCCGGGGGTCCCCAGCTCCAGCTCAGCTCCTCGTCCTCAGGAGGCGACACCCTCCCCGCAGGCTCAGCCGGAGCCCAGCAGCGTCTGGCTCTGAGGTGTGTCTCACTTGCTGTGCACACACAGGTCCACACACACTCTCATATATGCACGCGCGCGCACACACACACACACACGTGTGAGCGCCCTGTGCTATTTCGGAGGAGGAGGGTGAAAAACCCCTATATAAACTTGTATATTATCAGCTGTTGTTTCCTCCCTAAAGGGAAACAGACCAGACCAGAGGGGCTCCGAGAACCCCACTACTGGGGCTCCGTGGCTGGGCTCGCTTGTGACGGGGTGGCTGCTCATCCCCAGTCCCTGCAAAAAGGTCGCTGACAGACAGGCCAGGTCCCCAGGAGCCCGGAGCACACACTTGGCAGCACGGACACTGGGAGCACTCCCAGCCTGCCCGCAGCCACGGCGCTCCTCCCCATGGGGGTCCTCACAGTGCTGTGTTCACACAGTGACTTTCCCCCCAAGGCCTCAAGAACTTTCTACTCATTCCTCCCGCCCCGTCACTAGAGGCTGGACTGGAAGGTGCTCACGGAACCCTCCCTCGTGGGCATGAGGAAGAAGGGGCCCAAAAACATTCCACCCAGACAGGCTCCTTCCAAGTTGCCCAGCCTAGCCCAGCACCGCAGCAGGAGAACCTGAGTATGGAAGGTGCCCACTTCCCGGAGCAGTGGAGGGACCTTCCCAAAGCTCTCCTGCTCACAATTCAAATGTGAGCATCTAGTTTTGCTCCCTGGTGAGCTATGCTGTCCTCCTCCATGAAGGGTTTCTGAGTGGCTGTGGTCGGAAGTCTCCAGATAAGCACCCTCTCTGCACTAAGGACACGGGAGGTAAATACAGGGGCTAGTGGCGCCCTGGAAACCTCACGGCTGCAATCTCCAAGGCCCAGCACTGCCCACCCTGCACACAGATGCTCCTGCCTGGAGCCCACGTGCCTTGCTCAGTCCAAGGAAGGCCTGGCAGGGTCCTCTGGCCAGCTTGCCTCTCAGAGCCTCAGTTTCTCCATACTGTGGAGTTAGCAACCCCTTCCTGGCAGGGCGGTGCTCGGGACCAGTGAGAACATATGTGGAAAGCGCCAGCTTGGGTGGGCCCCCGGCTCCCGCCCCCAGCTCCACCGCCTGGGCTCCTTTGTGCTCACCGCCCCTCCCCCCAGACCCTGCTCAGGCGTCCCATGAGAACAGACGGTCCCCATGGTGTGAGCCCAGGAGCCTGGGGACAATGAGAGGGAGGAGGGAGAGCTGGAGACCTGGGAGGACTCTCCTATCCCCAGGCCTCCGGGTAGGGGCGGGAGGGGCTGCTCAATCACATACTTACATACTGTTGCTTCTTATCAGACAGCAATCTGGCCATCTCCTCCCTTTCCCTTTCAATTTCCTTCTCATCATAGTAAAATTCACGAACAGTGAACCTTAAAACAAGCAAATCATGGGTTTTCACTCAGAAGCTTTCCAGAGGGGCAGAGACCCCCCGCAGCGGGAGATGAACCAAACCCGGAGGACCCTTACTTGTTTTCTTTGGCCTTGGTTTTGAAATCTTCAATCACTTTTCGAAACAGAGTCACAGTGAAAAGGCCCCCTTCCTTGTCCTCAGTAATGAGTCTGTTGGAGAGAAGCATCTGTTGGCTGGACTCACTGCTAGGTCTTGTGCGGGAGTGGGGCTCAGAGGCCCCGGGCCTGGTGGCCTGCACCTGGGGTCCATGGCAGCAGCTGAGGGCTGGGGAACCAAGGACACTCCCTGAGATTTCCTAACTCCTGGCTGCCTGCCCTTCCCTCCTGCCCCTTCCACACCCCTCCAGGCTAAGGCCTCAGGGGGCCTCGGGGTGCAGGGAGTGTAGGGGCCTGGGCTTTAGCTCCCGCTTATCAAATTCCTGAGAGACCAAGCCCTCCTGGGCCTCCGTCACCGCAGCTGGCACAGGGTGTCCCTGGCTCTGACGTGCTGCCTGATAGTAAAGCAGAGTGGTGGAAACTATCCTACAAGGTCCATTTCACTTCCAATATCACAAAGTCCTAATGGGACACAGCCTCCCAAGCAAGTCTCAACACAGGACCACTGGGGCCACTGTCTCTAGCAACTCAGGAATTCTTGGGGCCAGGAGTCTAAGCATCTCTGAGTCCTATTGGCCAGAAGACTGGAAGTGGGAGCCCTCAGGCCCAGACACGATCTCACAGCATGCTGGCATGCTGGCAGGGTCACCCTTCCTGTTTCTCAGAGCCCATGCCCATAGGGGCTGCCACCAGACTCCAGGTATTTCCAGAGTCATCTGTGCAGGCTTTCAGGTGGCCTGTGACAACGAAGGGCCTGAGGCTCTGGTCTGGGAAGCCAGGCCACCTACCAAGGCAGCCGGTCCTGGCAAGGATCCCCGGCTCTTGGCCTTTAAGAGCAGTGAATGCTCCTGCCAGCACACCGGCTTCAAGGGCCAGCTCCTCTGCTCCAGAGCCTTGCTCCTCTTCCCTGCCTCCCCTGTAACCTCGGGCTGTGATTGTCCTGTTCCTTGCACCCTTCAATTTAGATCCCGATTGCCATCTCGTAGCCCTGGGAGATCCCCGTCCCCCAGCAGGGGCCCCAGGGCAGAGGCCTTGCACCGGGAGTTCTGTGTGTGGGGAGTCAGATGAACAGGCTGGCTGCCTGATGCGCATTCTAAAACCTCTTCAAATTACAAACCTTCTCGGCCATACAAAAAGGTACAGAGGAAAATGAGTACCAAGCTGGGTTTGGTGGCTCACACGTGTAATCCCAGCACTTTGGGAGGCTGAGGCAGGTGGATCACCTGAGGTCAGGAGTTCGAGACGAGCCTGGCCAACATAGTGAAACCCCATCTCTACCAAAAATACAAAAATTAGCTGGCCGTGTTGGTGCACGCCTATAATCCCAGCTACTTGAGAGGCTGAGGTAGAAGAGTTGCTTAAACCCGGAAGGCGGAGGTTGCAGTGAGCTGAGCTCGTGCCACTGCACTCCAGCCTGGGCAACAGAGTGAGACTCCATCTCAAAAAAAGGAAAACGCGCAGCTTTGGATCAGCCACCCAAAACCAAAGTTCCAGCAGGTGAAAGCCTACATGCCCCTACCCCACTATGTGCCACTCACTCCATCCTGAGCCACTACCATCCTGAGTGTGGCCTTCCTGCCCGTGACCCATCCCCACAATTCCTTGTGCGCCTGTGTGTGCCCGAGTCACGCCCATTTCACATCCATTTCAGACCTTCTGCTCCTCTGCAGCTGCCTTTCCCCTTCATCCCTCCTGACACACAGGGCCCGATATCCCTGGTTCCCCCGCCATGCAGTGTCCCGTGATGGACACAGTCTGTAACCCGCTCTCCTCCTGTCACTCTGACAGGGCCCACTGGCCACTGCTGCTCTGGCCCCTGCAGGCCACACGCTGAGGCCGCTTTCCCTCCCGGCTCCTGCTGTGGCCGTTCACTGGGCAGCCGCTTAGGCCAGGGCTGGCTTCCCCCTCTGGCAGGGAAGAATTGACACTGAGCCGAGAACACAGAGCCAGAATGCAGCAGAGGCAACGGCGTGGAGAGGCTGCTTGGCCAGGTGGGGCCAGGGCAGCCTTCCCAGGGCAGGGGCAGGGAAGTGAAGTTTTGAAAGAGGAAGGCACTCTGGCATGTGACAAGGTGGGTGACCCTGACAGAATTCCAGGCCAAGGGACAGGAGAGGGCCCAGGTGTGGAAAGCTGGGGAGCCTCACACCCTCGGGGCATGTTTGGTGGTTAGGTGCCCTGAAGCACCCACACATGTACCCCAGGGGCCCTGGGACCAAGCTGGGGTCTCACTTACTTGGTTGATCGAGGGACCACCATGTCTGAGAGAGATTCGTAGGTTTTTTGCCATTGTGAGTAGTTTGGTCTGCAAGAACATAGAATCGTTATGTGATTTTTTGCAGAAAAGGCTCATGGGTGTCCTGAGTGCCTAGGAAGCTGCACACCCCTTTTCCTGAAGGCCTGAAGGTGAGCAGGGACGGGGTCAGAGGGAGCCCTCACCTCCCCTGAGGTCTGCTGTGCCCATGGGGATCCCCTGCCCAGCCTCCACAGGGTACCCACAGAAGTCCCTTTGTGAAGAGCTATGGATACACTTGGGGCTCGCTAATAACCATCTGATCCGGGCCCCGTGTGACCCTGGACAAGCTAACCGACCTCTCCAGCCTCGGGACAATGGGAATCACCAGACTTCCCAGGCCTTTGGTAAGGATGAAATAAAATAATGTCGACCACACGTTGGGTATATAGCAAGTGCTCAATAAATGGCTGCTTCTATCGTGGCCACAACCACCATCACCCAACCACTGTCCCTACTGACAGCCGCAGGCAGGGCCCCATGAAGGAATGACTGCTTCCCAAGAACTGGGGCTGGGCAGGGAGCATCCTCGTCCACACTGCCCAAGTCACCAACGGGTCCACCTTCCTCTCCACTGGGCAGGGCCAGTTTCCTTCGTGATCGCCCAGCACTCACTTGGGGACGATGACCAGAAGTGTGACGAGATATTCAGAATCCAGCACGAAGTCCTCTTTGCTCACAATATCACTCAGTGTCCGGGTGAAGAGGTTCCCCCTAAAAGGCAGGTGGAACAAAGGGTGTGAAAGATGTGAGCAGAAAGGGACACAGTGACCCCACACACACCCATGCCCAGGCGCTGGGGGCAGTTCTCAAGGAAGGGTGGGTGCCAGGGATGCTGGAGCCTAGGAGAACACAGCAATTCTCAGCAATGATTGCTCCCCACAACCCCAGGGCCAGGCTCTGTGCTGGGGCCACAGCTGCTGCCTCCTCCCCTCCAGGGACAGGGAGGCTGGCAGGGCCTCAGGTGCTATCACCCGTCACCCAAGGGGCTGCCGAATCCAACACCTCAGTGACCTGCGCTGCCCTGGTGCCAGCTACGGCTGCTACGGGAGGGGGGCCTCGGGTGGCAGGCAGCTAAAGTTACTCAAGTGTCAACACAACGGCCAGCTCTTAGAGCTGCGTTGAGCCATCCTCGATAGAGCTCCGTGTCACTTTACAGGCCTCCCAGCCCAGCAGCCAGGGGACACTCACCTGAAATGCTTTCTACATGCCCAGTGGACCTGGTCTGAGTGTAGGGTATGGTATTATTGGCACATGGATCAAGGCTGTCGGATCAGCAAATGGGCCAAGATCTCACTACCCAGGCTGTATGTGGCATCAGCACAGGGGCCGTGACGTCGGCACACAGTGCTTCCCCGGGAAATCGCTCTCCAGCGTTGAGCCATGGCCAAAGCTTTAAAGGCAATGGGAAACACCCTCCTCAGGGAGCCTGCGTGGCTTCTTTGCTGTCCCCTGCCTGAACATCACTGACCAGCTGCGTGGCCATGGATAAAGCCCTTAGGTTCCTTCTCCCTGGGCACCGCATGCATGAGCCTCCCTGTCCTAGCACTGAACACGTTACCCTTACACTATCCCACCTCTCTCCCTGGCTCACCTCTGAATCCCCAACACAAAGCCAACTTTCCACACGTTTGTTGAATGAATAACTGTGAGCTCTGCAAGTGCAAACATTGTATTGTATTCTGCTTTATATCTTTAGGGTCTAGCATCAGGCCTGAGGGCACAGTGCATACTTGGTTTGTGTACAAAGAAGAAAAGAGAGCGCAGAGGAGGGAGTTAGAAACGTTCATCCCTCTTTGTACGCCGCCCTCCTATACTTGGTGTATGTGCTCAGTAAATCAATTAAAGTCACTGTGAATCGATGATCAATGGATGAATGAACCTCACCAGTTGAGCGAAGAGGCTGGACCAGATGTTTGCACAAGTCCCAACCAATCCTGAAGAAATCCATCTCAGGCTGATGCCGTGCGAGTGGATGGCCCCATGGCCTGTGGGCTCTAAGCCAGGACGGACAGATGACCCATCCCCTTAGGGCTCTCTGCCCCGGCGCCCAGCCCCTGTCCCATCCTCCATAGCTCATGCCCACTTACTTCTGACATAAAGCCAGGCATCCAACAGCAAGGGTTTCCAGTTGAAGTGGGCTTTTTTGTTTGAGATGGAGTTTCACTCTTGTTGCCCAGGCTGGAGTGCAGTGGCGTGATCTCGGCTCACTGCAACCTCCTCCTCCCGGGTTCAAGCGATTCTCCTGCCTCAGCCTCCCGAGTAGCTGGGATTATAGGCACGCACCACGACGCCCGGCTAATTTTGTATTTTTAGTAGAGACAAGGTTCCTCCATGTTGGTCAGGCTGTTCTCAAACTCCTGGCCTCAGGTGATCCACCTGCCTCAGCCTCCCAAAGTGCTGGGACTACAGGCATGAGCCACCATGGCTGGCCTAAAAACCATCTATGGTTTTTAATTTTTCCTTCCACGAATGTACCATTTGCTTTTTTCACAGGAAGGCAGCTGGCCCAGTGACCCTCAGAAGTGGATTGCAGAAGTGGGGGTAGCTCCCAAGTAACATTCTCTTTGCTTACAGTAGTGGGCCAATCAGGGGGAGGGCAGCTGGTTCGGGGCTCCCTGTGCCACTTCCCTTCTCTGGAGTTAGGGGCCAAGTGTAGGTATTATATTGAGAACTCTACAATTGACCAGGGTTCTCGAAGAACCGCCAACAGCATCAGATCCAGAGTCTGGGGGGACTGGGCTGCTCCTCCATGCCAACCCCACCCCACCCTGTTCAGGAGCAGCCTCTCCAGCAGGAGCTCACCTGGCTTCTCTGTTTTTTTTTTTTGTTTGTTTGTTTTTGAGGCAGAGTCTTACTGTATGCCCAGGCTGGAGTGCAGTGGCGATCTCAGCTCACTGCAACCTCTGTCTGCCAGGTTCAAGTGATCCTCGTGCCTCAGCCTCCCAAGTAGCTAGAAGTACAGATGCATGCCACCATGCCCAGCTAATTTTTGTATTTTTAGTAGGGATGGGGTTTCACCATGTTGGCCAGACTGGTCTCAAACTCTTGGCCTCACGTGATCCGCCCGCCTCAGCCTCCCAAAGTGCTGGGATTACAGGCATGAGCCACCAGCCTGGCCACCTGGCTTCTCTTACACACCTCCAACAACAGGACACTCACTACCTCACAAGACAGTCCCTGCCACGGTGTTGCTGAGCTTACACTTTTCTCTGGCATCTCCACCATCCTGGTGACTGTTCTGTCTGTGGAGCCTGCTCTCTCTCCCACACAGTGGTTCTTCAGGTGGGTGGAGAAGGCACCTGAGTCCCTGAGGCTGCTCTGCTCTGGGCCACAGAGCCCACCACCCTGCTGCACTTTGCAACGAGCCGTGCGCTGACATCCTGGCCTCCCGTCACCCCTGGGGGCCCTCCGTGCAGCCTCCACAGGGGAGGACTGGGGGCGGCACCCAGGCACCCTGGAGAAGCTGGGAGATGGAAGCGTGCGGTGAGGAGCATCATGGCCGCATCCTCTTCCCTGGGCACATGCACGGGGTGTGATCACCCTCACCTGGCCCTTTCCTCCTCTCCCAGCACGCGGCTCTTGGAGAGGTGAGAGTGCCTCCACCTGTCTGTCTGTCTCACTCTCATGCACGGGCACAGACTCCCAGGTGGCCCAGTGAGAGGACAGGCAAGCGCTAAGCCCCTGCCAGGACCTGCCCCCGCCAGATGTGGAGGCTGGCAAATACACACATGGATTTCTTTTCCAGGTTCTCCAGGTTTGTCTTCAGAGTGTTGTAGGCGGCCGTTCGGGACTTCAGGTCCATCTCGATCTGCGCCAGTTGCTGTTTTGGGAAAGCAAAAGCTCCAGGTGACCTTGAGCATTGAAGGAGTTGGCTGAACTTTTTGAAATGGCCACAACAGCTCATGGTGCTTTCAAGAAAAATAACTGCCCTGCCCATTTGCCGGGATGGCTTCTGTTTACCAGCATTTGGCCCTTCCAGGGAGCCCCTGTGTGGCACCCAGGCGCCAAGCCATGATGGATTTTCTAGGATGACTCAGTGAGCCCAACCTTTCCTGATTTCAAGCCCATCCTGAACGGTCGGGACATCCCACGCCCACACCTACCCTCTCAGGCTCTGCTGGAGGGCAGCTCAGGCTGACCCCCAATCGTTGCTTCCAGGGGTACCTGACATGGCCTGGCCCTCTCAAATGCCCATGACTCCTGGCTCGGCTGTGCCGATCTCCCTCGCATGGGTTGGCAGGGGCAGGGAGGTGCAGTGGACAGAAACAAGACAGGCCTGGGCTCAAGCCACGCCCTCCTGCTTTCTGGCCGACTGGCTCAGGTTTCCCCATTTGTTCCACAGCGGGGATAATGCCAGTGCTGAGAGCCGACTGTGCCAGGCTCCTTCACATTCCCTCCTCGCAGCCCCACGTGGTGACACCCCACCAGCTTGGACAACCAGCCACGGCAGGAGCATTTACACCACGGCCATCCACAAATGCTACAGGCCAGCACACGGCTGCTGACGGGAGAATCTCAAGAGTCAACAGATGAAGAAAATGGGTGCTCCATAGAATGCCAACAGCTTTAGTCTAAATATACACATTTTTATACATGGAAGAATCCATTGTCAACTTTTAAACATTGGTTACCTTTTGGGAGAATAAAGGGAATGGGGGCGATGATCACAGCTCGGATGATATTATTATTTTAAAGATAAAATCATAAAATAATTTTAAAGATAAAATAAATATAATTAAAATGATAAAATGATTAAATGAAATGATTATATTAAAATGGTAGACTGGGCGAGGTAGCTCACGCCTGTAATCCCAGCACTTTGGGAGGCCGAGGCGGGCAGATCACCTGAGGTCAGGAGTTTGAGACCAGCCTGGCCAACATGGTAAAACCCTGTCTCTACTAAAAATACAAAAAGTGGCTGGGCTTGGTGGTGGATGCCTGTAATCCCAGCTACTCAGGAGGCTGAGGCAGGAGAATTGCTTGAACCTGGGAGGTGGAAGTTGCAGTGAGCTGAGATCACACCACTGTACTCCAGCTTGGGTGACAGAGTGAGACTCTGTCTCAAAAAAATATATAATAAAATGGGCCAGGCACATGTCTGAAATCCTAGCACTTTGAGAGGCAGAGATGGGCAGATTGCCTGAGCTCAGGAGTTTGGGACCAGCCTGGGCAACAGGGTGAAACCCTGTCTCTACTCAAAATACAGAAAAGTTAGCCGGGCATGGCAGTGTGTGCCTATAATCCCAGCTACTCGGGAGGCTGCGGCAGGATAATTGCTTGAACCAGGGAGGTGGAGGCTGCAGTGAACCAAGATCACACCACTGCACTCCAGTCTGGGCAACACAGTGAGACTCTGCCTCAAAAAAAAAAAAAAAAAAAAAGATAAAAAATGATAATTAAAAAAAGATTTAAAGATAAAGTGATGATTTTAAAGATAAAAACTAAATGTTTTTCTCTTTACATTTTGCCATGTTTTTTTTAAAAAATGCATCTTTTTATAATAATTTTTTAAAAACTTTTAATTTTGAAATGATTATAGATTCACAGGACGTTGCAAAAATAGTACACAGAGATCCTAAGTCCCCTCCATGCAGTTTCCCACAGTGATTTCCCACAGCTCACTATGCAACTATACTATTCTGCACTATACAACTACATACCATACTGTACTATGCAACTATATTGTACAACTATACAACTATATTAAAATCTTCTGCACGATAGAAGTATACTGTACAACTGTATAGTATACTGCATTATGCAACTATACAACTATATGATTACTGTTTTCCACTATACAGCTCTGTGACTACACTGTACTGTCCTATACAACTACACGATACTATTCTGCACTATACCATCATAGTGCAGTATCATAACCAGGAAACTGACATGGGTGTAATCCACAGATCTTGCTTTTTAAAATAAGATTTATATATTTTTTGAAAAACAAAAAAACGAAAAAAAATACTGCTTGTCTTTATTTTTCTGATTTCACCACAAGCCAATGAAAAATTGCTGAGAGGTATTTGGGAGCCAGTAAAGCAGTGGTAGGAACTAGGGCTTTCGGACCAGTAAGGCCCACATTTAAATGCCAGTTCTGACTTTTACTGGCTGTGTGACCTGACATAAGCTCCTTGACCTCTCTGAGCGCAGTGGCCCAGAATTATTGTGAGATGATAGAGGAGTCTCCTTTGACTAAATGTCTCTAGTTGATAGATTGAGACCTCTCGTTGGCAGAACAAGGCTGAGGCGGGGGGTGTCACACTGTGTTGCCGGTGTAGGAAGGACTGAGGGAGACAACACCCCGGAGCCTCTGCCCCTGCTGCTGCCAGGAGCTGCTTCCCTGTGGTTGGGCCAGTCCAGGGCTTCCTTGGGAAGTGGTGTCATGCACACAGCACAATCCACAGGCTCTGGTCCCCAAGACCTGCATCCCCATCCCGGCATAATACTCCAACTGCTGCGGGCCCTGGATCGCTCGCTCAACCCCTCAGCTTCCTCTTCTGCACTCAGAGGAAAGCGATGTCCACCCCATGGCATGAGGCGGACAGTAAGAGAGCCCAGCACAGTCTCGGGCACATCTGGAATGCCACCAAACCAGTGCCCTCCTTCCTTCCTGCCAAAGGCACTCTAGGGGTGCTCTGGACTGGAGAAGCCAGGTCTCCCGACAGCCCCTCTGCTCCCTCCATGTGCCCCAGGGGGCCCTTCCCACTGAGTCTGGCATCCCTGGGACTGAGAGAATCCCAAACTGGCACATGGTGAGGCAGGGAAGGGCCAGCCCCACCAGCCATCATGTGCTTCCAGTTCCTTGGTGGAAATGCACAGCACCCTCTGAAAGGCACACCTGGCACAGGTGCTCTGGGCACACCCTCCTTGAAGGGCCTTCCAGAATCACTGCCTGATCGTCCCAGCAGGGGCCTGGGCCTCTCTGATGTAAGCAGCACCCGAGGTGCCCCACCCAGATTCCCGAGCTTTCTGGCCCCACCCTACTTTCCAGGAGACCTGCAGGAGCTGCCAGAGGACAGGTGAGAGGCCCAGCTCCACTCTGACCCGTGGCCACAGTCACAGTAGAGAACCGGGTGCCTTTGTTCCTGGCCCAGGCCGAGACTCTCCCACAGCCATGGTGGCCAGCAGGAGAGGGGACACATTAGGGGCTCAGTGTTTTGTGGCAGAAGGGAGGGCCAGGCCATCAGAAACCATCAGCCTCAGTCTCACAGTCCTTGTCACCCTCACCTTCAGTGATGATACAGAGAAGTCACCCAGCTCCAGGTGCCCATAGCATCCCCTGGGACTCGAGTCACAGGGTGTTCATTTTATCAAGTGGAGTGGAGGCCATTGCTGAACAGGACAGAGGACTGTCGGGACACTCACTGCCTCTCCATTGTCACAAGTGGAGAGTGACGAGCTGGTGCAGTGTCTGAAGAGGTTAGGGCTCCCAGGCCAAACTCTCCACTTAAACCAAATAGCTTTGCAGGTGAACAATCCCCTGGGGGCTAGAGGTGTCAGGTTCCTAGGAGTAGATGATGAGGGAGCTGCCTTCACCATCAGTAACTTTTTTTTTTTTTGGTGGGGGGACGGAACCTCATTCTGTTGCCCAAGCTGGAGAGCAGTGGCATGATCTCGGCTCACTGCAACCTCCACCTCCCGGGTTCAAGTGATTCTCCTGCCTCAACCTCCCGAGCAGCAAGGACTACAGGTGCGCGCCACCACGCCTGGCTAATTTTTGTATTTTTTAGTAGAGACAGGGTTTCACCATATTGGACAGACTGGTCTCGAACTCCTGACCTCGTGATCCACCCACCTTGGCCTCCCAAAGTGCTGGGATTACAGGCATAAGCCACCGTGCCCGGCCACCATCAGTAACTTTTGAAAAAAGAAGTGGAGCAGCAAGTGAATGGGTGCTGGGCCCTCGAGGGGAGGCCAGGGGACTGGCTCTTTCCCTGTCCAGGGCTGCCCTGAAACCCCAAACCTGCCCAGTGCATGGAAGGAGGCCACACCTCAGAAACCCAGAGGCCCAGTCAGGACAAGCTGAGGCTGTTGGCAGGGGGGCCCTACCCAGGCTCAGACCCCAGGCTCTTGCCCGCCTGACCCACCAGTCAGCTGTTCCCCAGAGCAGTCCCTTTTCTCACCTTGGCTATTGTGTCCACCACACTCACGAGCGGCTGCTTGACAGGATATTTGGCCATGTCCCATTCAAAGTGGGTCACAAAGGATGTTAAGTCAACTGGAAGAATACAAACACATTTCAACACATGAGCCTGCGCTCTGCATCCACGATTGAGACTTCGGAATCCCAAGCCAAGCATCAGCATGGACACGAAGGCAGCCATCATGGGCAACGCCGGTGGGCAGGCACATGGCTCTGGGAAAGCAAACGTTCCCTGCGGGAGCGGGGAGCTGTGAGCCAGTGGGAGCTGTCAGCCCAAGCACTAGACAGTTTTAGCCTTCACTGTCCATTACAAAGAAGGCATTTTACACATTAGCAAAATACTGGACTGTGTGACTGTGGTTTATATTAAACGGCAGGGAGGTGCGTTTTTCAGTATATGCTATTTAGAGAAAAGTCTCTGGGGAACAGACCACACCAGTGTTTTCAAGCATTTCCTTTTTTTCTTTTCTTTCCCCAAAACCCACTGCCTTCAGGATGCCTCTGGCTCATTCTAACCAGGTGTGGGGTGGAGAGAGCCCCAGAATTGAAGTCAGAAAGAAGCAACACTGAATAAACCTCAGCTGACTCAACCCCCAGGGCTCTAGGCTAGGAGGGAATCAATTTCCCTACCTGAGACACAGCGGAGTGGCACCTTGCCTGCTCTCTTCAGGTTAGTTCTCCACACTCTTGAAGAGAGATACCTGGGCCAGCCGCCCCAGGACCTGACCTCTTTTAATACGCCGGGTCTATGGAAGAGTGGGAAATTCCCTGGAAGCTGCAGCGCCACGGTGGCCCCTGGAATTCCTGTGCCCCTGGCAGAGGGCCCCTTCCCATGGCGGATGTCCCAGCCTAGGCTCCCTGTGCACCTACACTTCCTGGTCTATCCTGGTGCATGAAAGGGGACTGTCACGCTCACTCCACACCCATCACCCTGCTGGGGACACACACTAGACACCACCGCCTGCCCAAGGTCCACAGGGAGACCCCTAGGCAGACACACCGCAGAGAGCTGGGGGCCCAGTGATAACCGCCTAGAGGGCTAAGGGAGGACAAAGAGCTGGCGCCGGCTCCTCCTAGGGAGGATCGTGTCCCTTCACTGGGACACAGACATGGTATTCACGTGGAGGCTAAGAAGAGGAGGTGGCCGTGTGGCCGGTGATGGAGGGCGCCGGGTGTCAGGCGAGGAGGGCTGGCAGCGCTACATACTCAGGGCACTGTGAGTCAGGGAAGAGGGAGTATGGAAGGATGCTGAACAGAAAGGGGTAGGATCGGTCACCAAGGGTCATGTCTGCACTTCACCACGTGCCAAAACAACACTAGATCCCGCCCACTCAGCCCCTAGCACGGGAATTGGACTGAGATTCCTCCAACCCCAACAGCAGCGCCCAGTGGGGTCACCAAATAAGACTCCAGCTGACCAAGGGCAGCAGGCTGAGGACACTCACACACTCTGGGGGAGTCCTCTGAGGCTGGTGTGGAGGAGGCTCCAGGGGAGAAGCCAGCAGGAACGTGGGGGGGAGAGGGTGGTGCCAAGAGGAGTGGGAGGAGCCCTAGGAGGGGAGAGGAGGACAGGGGAGGACCGACTAGACAGGGTGCAAGGCAATGACGCAGGCCTGGCCACGCTAGCTTTCTCGCTGGGTGGCTGGGTGGAGGGAGGGAAGTGCTCTAAGCCGGGCAGCCATGGAGGTGGGAGGGATGGGGATGGAGGAGAGGAGGCAAGTTCTGCCTGGGACAAGCTTGAGTTTGACATGTGGGTGGACAGGTCCCCAAGAAGCAGATGGGAATGAAATGGGACTCAGAGGAGGAAATCGGGCTGGGGAAGAAATGCCAGCACGTGAGACGTAGGAAAGGCCTGAAGATAACAGGACGACGACGGTGACAATGACCATTAAAGCGGCTGGCACTTACTGCTGCTGACCTTGGGCCAAGACACATGAATTATTCCATTTAATTTATGCTTTGCCGGGCGTGGTGGCTCACACCTGTAATCCCAGCACTTTGGGAGGCTGAAGCAGGTGGATCACGAGGTCAGGAGTTTGAGACCAGCCTGGCCAACATGGTGAAACCCCGTCCCTGCTAAAAATATAAGAATTAGCTGGGCATGGTGGCACACGCCCGTAGTCCCAGCTACTGGGGAGGCTGAGGCAGAAGAATCGCTTGAACCCAGGGGGCAGAGGTTGCAGTGAGCCAAGAATGAGCCACTGCACTCCAGCCTGGGCAACGAAGGGAGACTCCATCTCAAAAAAAAAAAAAAAAAATTTATACTTCAACCCCATTAACCCTATGATGATCTCCATTTTACAGATGACGAAACGCTGGCACAGAGCAAGCTGTGGAAATTCCAGGATAAAGTGAGACAAGGCGTGAAGCACCTAATGCCCTGCAGGGCCCACGGCAGAGCCACGGCTCCCCTCCCTGCCACATGCACTAAGTGGACACAGCCTTGCTGCAGGTGGAACCTGCCCGGGAACCAAACTCAGACACCTTCTAGGCCACCGGGACTTGGATGAAGTCCTTGGGAGAATTTATTTTACAGACTTAGGATGCTGGTGTTGGAATTAACATGGCGAGTCCTGGCCTGTTGATGAGAGTACCTCTGAGGCACTAAGGGTGGGGCCCTGATCCAATAGGATTCGAGGCCATATAAGAAGGGACAGCAGAGAGTTGGATCCATGCTCTCCCTGTCCTCATACAGGCACCAAGGAAAGGCCATGGGACGATGCAGCAAGAAGGTGGCCATCTACAAGCCAGGCAGAGAGCCCTCAGGAGAAACCAGGTTGTCTGATCTTAGTCTGTGGTTTAAGCTGCCCAGTCAGTGGTATTTTGTAACAGCAGTCCAGGCTGACTCAGACATTGGTATTAGTTTGGGTATTAATACAGGCTTTGGTATTGTCACACACAATGGGAATGACCTTGTAGCAAGGGTACAGGCCCGGGGAGGAAGTAGGAGCAGGGAGTGGTCAGAGGGTAACCAGGAGGATGGCAGGGACTCCTCCTGTGGCAGGAACGACAGTGAAACTCACCTCCAGGACCCCACTGCACAGGCACAGGCAAGCTCACCTCCCACCATGGGCCCAGAGCCATCCCACAAGCCGGGAACCAGTCTCAAGGCACCAAGCGGCAGCCCAGGATGGGAAATGACAGGGCGGTATGTGCTGTCCCATCCATCTCTTCCCTCCACCTCCTACCCCGTCCCCTCTGACACCCCAGGCAAGTCCCCACAACTCCCTACTCTTCTCTCACAGTATCTCTGTCCTTCAACATGTAGGACAGGCAAAGACCAACTCCTTCCAGGGGTGGCCCAACTGTCCCTGCCCCTGCTGGCCTGAACTCCACTCCTTGTGCTGTCTCAGGCTCCTCGAGGACAGAGACTGTGACTCACTGGTCTCTGTGTTCCCAGAGCCTGTCGCAGTGCCCTGCACAGAGCAAGTGCTCCATAAACATGCTCAAACATTGACAGACCCCCGCCCCCCAGCAACCATGACTGTGATATCAGCTCACACTGTCTACGTGGCTTGGAAGAGATACATTTCAGATCAAGCTCTTGTCTCTGGTCATTTGCACCAAGTCCAAGGTCTTCATGGCGTTCAGACCAAAGGGCTGAGGTCTCCCTTTCCATCTGAAGCACCCCTGCCCTGTAACTCCTCCAAGACTGAACCCACTTCCTGCAGCTTGGTCTTTGTTTCCAAAGACCATGGGGCGCATGTGGCACTATGAGCCCCAGCAAGGCTGTGGCTTCCAGAAGGCAAAGACTGTGTATCACCTCCGCATGTCCAGCATGTGCTTGGTTACTGACAGATGCTCAGGGAAGTCTGAGATTACGTCTCCCTGCAGGGGCCTCCAGAAGCCTCTGGGTGTGTGACTGTGCCTTCTTCCTCATCTCTCACATGTCCTGAACACCAGCTCCAACTGTGTACACTGAGTCTTGCCCTGGGTCAGGCATCCAAGCCCTTCCCTGTCCACGCACCTTGCCTTTGGAAAGAATGTTGTCTGAGGACGGCCCTCTGCCACCCCTCTGGCCTTCTATTTTTTTTTTTTGAAATGGATCTCGTTCTGTCGCCCAGGCTGGAGTGCAGTGGCACCATCTTGGCTCACTGCAACCTCTGGCCTCCAGGGTTCAAGCAATTCCCCTGCCTTGGCCTCCCAAGTAGCTGGGATTACAGGCACACGCCATCACACCCAGCTATTTTTTGTATTTTTAGTAGAGGCGAGTTTTCACCATGTTGGCCAGGCTGGTCTCCAACTCCTGACCTCAGGTGATCCGCCCGCCTCGGCCTCCCAAAGTGCTGGATTACAGGCATGAGCCACCGTGACCAGCCAGATCTTGCTTTCTAAAATAAGATTTATATATTTTTTTTCAAAAAGCAAAAAAAAAAAAAAAAAAAAAAAAAAAAACTGCTTGTCTTTATTTTTCTGATTTCACCACAAGCCAATGAAAAATTGCTGAGAGGTATTTGGGAGCCAGTAAAGCAGTGGTAGGAACTAGGGCTTTTGAACCAGTAAGGCTCACATTTAAATGCCAGTTTCAACTTTTACTGGCTGTGTGACCTGATATAAGCTCCTTGACCTCTCTGAGCAAAGTGATATTGTGAGATAATAGAAGAGTCTCCTTTGACTAAATGTCTCTAGTTGACAGATTGAGACCTCTTGTTGTCAGAATGAGGCTGAGACACCCAAAGCGCTGGGATTACAGGCGTGAGCCACTGTGCCCAGCCCCTCCGGCCTTCTGTACTTACAGCACCACAGCTTGCCCTCTGCTGCTTGGAACTCACAGGCCTTGCCTCCCCTGCCTGGGGTGCAGTCACTAAAGCCTGGGCCTCAGAGGGGGCAACGCAGACCTGGGCTGAGGGCTCATGAGGTCAGGCCATGACCCAGGCAGGCTCACCCCTCATCAAAATATGCTGTGCACAGGCTGGCAACTCTTGAGCAATGATGGTCTTGTCCGAGAACAAAAAGGAGGCCTGCCCGGCAGGCAGCAGCATGAGGGACTGTGACCAACCAGACTGCGGCCCATCGCCCAGCAAGCCAGACAAGCCTCGAGGGTTTCTGTCTTCTGTGGGCATTCCAGGGCCCAGGCCGGGCAAGGTGTGTTTGCCAGCTGTGGCTGCAATCAAAGCTGTCTGTGTCCTTCCTGCTCCCAGCTCTGCTGGAGGCAAGGAACAAGCAGAAACAACCAGTCCTGACGAAGCCAAGAGCCTGTGAAGCCATTCAGTCCATCTACAGGTGAGAAAAGGAAACTCCAGAAGTGACTTTTGGACCAGGTCTGACCGGCTGCAGGCAGTGGTGCCCTAAATGCCCCCAGAGGAGATAGGATTAAAATGCAACAATGTGCGCCTCTGGTTCATCCTGTCAATCACTAGTTCATGGGTGCCCTGCAGAAGAGAAAGATTTCCTCATTCAGGTAATATTAGGAAAGCCCAAGTCAAACTAAGTTTAAAGGCCTCTCGGCCGGCGCGGTGGCTCACACTTGTAATCCCAGCACTTTGGGAGACTGAGACGGGCGGATCACAAGGTCAAGAGATCAAGACCATCCTGGCCAACAAGGTGAAACCCCATCTCTACTGAAAATACAAAAATTAGCCAGGTATGGTGGCACACGCCTGGGACTACAGTCCCAGCTATTTGGGAGGCTGAGGCAGGAGAATTGCTTGAACCCAGGAGGCAGAGGTTGCAGTGAGCCGAGATCCCACCGCTGCATTCCAGCCTGGTGACAGAGCAAGACTCCGTCTCAAAAAGAAAAAGAAAAAAAAAAAGGTCTCTCTGGCCTGGTTTATAGCACATGCTGTGTTTTGTTTTGTTTTGTTTTGTTTTGTTTAAGAGACAAGGTCTTGCTATGTTGTCCAGGCTGGCATATGGTGGCTATGGACGGGCACAGCCACAGGGTACTATAGCCTCGAACTCCCGGCCCCAGGCAATCCTCCCACCTCAGCCTCCCTATAGCCTCCAGGCTTCAGAATGTGCTTTACCAGCTCTAGTCTTGGGAAGTTGAGACCCGACTCACGGGAGGCACAGAGGTCATAAAGCCTGTTCAACAAATGAAGCTGAATGTTCTTCTCCTGAGAAGAGAGGCCACTGCTGCTACCATCGGGATTGGGGATGGATACTGCATAATAACATCTAACTTAAGGTTACATTAATTTTGCGTAAAACATAAGCACTTTGATCACTATTTTAATATAAGCTAAAGTTCCTCTGTTGTTTATGGAGAAAAGTAGTTCTCTACCTGAAGTCAGCCTTGCAGTCCTGGGCCCGAGGAGTGACCTTCTGAGAAATCAGACCCGCTTGGTCAACTTGACAAGGTAATTTTTTCTTAGCATCAGCAAAAAATCTCAGTGTGACAAACAGACTGCATTTGGGAAGGCATTTGATAACTGCCAATCTCTAAAGATTCTTATGCAACCTAAAATGATTTGCTATTTTTAATTCTACCAGTTTGAGCGGGTTGGAGAAAATCCAAAGCAAATGGCTCCCTCTAACATTCACACAAGGAAAGACCTGTTTGGGCACCGGGACTGCCCTGGAGGCTCCTTGTATGTCTGAACCCCGAACCCCATCAAGGCCACACAAAGTGAAGCCTGGAGTTTAAGGTTCCAGTGTCCATAAAACAGACAGGCTCAAAGAGCAGGCAGTCGGGACATCGCGTCAGGATCAAAACAAGAAGCAGACCACATGCAGAAAGAGACAGGAGTTCACCTTGAACTCCACAAGGTCAAAGCGTTCCCAGCTTCCAGGCGGCATGCAGTGCTGCCCAGGAGAGGCAGGGATGACAGGACAAAGAGGGGAGGGGATGAGATGGTGGTTATCTGTGTCATATGGATATTGTGACCAAGTTACAAGGTTGTTACTTGAGAAATCGTGGTAACTTGATCACTGTACCAATACAACCAGACCGAGATTCCACCTTCCCGGGACATGCGGGCATCACGCCGAGCACAGACACAGCAAACAATGCATAACCTACTCTTTAAACATTTCATTTTTCCTTTCAAGCCTGCAATATAATAAGGTGGAGTTATTAAGCCATATAGACACACAAAGCCAAGATCACAGGTGGGGTAGGAACATTTCCATATGTCAATTTAAACAGCCAAATAAAGTCTCCTCTGGCCGGGCGCGGTGGCTCACGCCTGTAATCCTAGCACTTTGGGAGGCCGAGGCTGGTGGATCACCTGAGGTCAGGAGTTCAAGACCAGCCCGGCCAGCGTGGAGAAACCCAGTCTGTACTAAAAATACAAAAATTAGCCATGTGTGGTGGCGGGTGCCTGTAATCCCAGCTACTCTGGAGGGCGAGGCAGGAGACTTGCTTGAACCTGATAGGCAGAGGTTGCGGTGAGCTGAGATCGCGCCACTGCACTCTAGCCTGGGTAACAGAGTGAGACTGTCTCAAAAAAAAAAAAAAAAAAAAAAAAGTCTCATGTTTTCAAGAGGGAAAACTATAAATATATCTTATATTTATAACAAATGATATAAATCTTATTATAAACATATAAACAGTCATGCGTTGTTTCATGACAGGGATACATTCTGAGAAATGTGTCAGGAGATTTGTGTCATTGTGTGAACATCACAGAGGGCACTTACAAAAACCTAGGTGGTATCGCCTACTACACACCTAGGCTATCGCAACTGTAGCACATGGTAAGTATTTGTATATCTAAATATTTCTTTCTTTCTTTTTTTTTTTTTGAGACAGAGTTTCACTCTTGTCTCCTAGGCTGGAGTACAATGTGCGATCTCGGCTCACTGCAACCTCCGCCTCCCAGGTTCAAGCAATTCTTCTGCCTCAGCCTCCCGAGAAGCTGGGATTAACAAGCGCCAGCCACCACACCCAGCTAATTTTTGTATTTTTAGTAGACACGGGATTTCACCATGTTGGCCAGGCTGGTCTCGAACTCCTGACTTCGTGATCCATCTGCCTCAGCCTCCCAAAGTGCTGGGATTACAGGTGTGAGCCACTGCGCCCAGCAATATATCTAAATATTTCTAAACATGGAAAAGGTACCGTAAAAATACAGTATTATCTATTGTTGTTTTTTGTTTGTTTTGAGACAGAGTCTCACTCTGTCACCCAGGCTGGAATGCAATGGTGCGATCTCGGCTCACAGCAACCTCTGCCTCCCGGGTTCAAGCAATTCTCCTCCCCCAGCCTCCCAAGTAGCTGGGATTACAGGTGTGCACCACTACGCCCAGCTAATTTTTTCTGTATTTTTAGTAGAGATGGGGTTTCACCATGTTGGCTGGGCTGGTTTTGAACTCCTGACCTCAGGTGATCTGCCTGCCTCGGCCTCCTAAAGTGATGGGATTACAGGCGTGAGCCACCACACTGGCCCAGTATAATCTCTACTCTCATTTTCAATATATATGCATAGAATCATGTAAGTTTAATTATCTCTACAGATATTTAAACATTTAATTCTAAAGTTTCCAAAGTCTCAAAGGTTTTGCCTTGCACACTTTAAAGGCACTGAAATAGTATGCACACAGTTAATGGGCCAAAACATCACTGGAATCTAAAGGTTCGTCCCGTCAGCACGAACGAGGCAGACATTCCCAACGTGACTGCACTGCAGGAAGCCTTCCGGGTGCAGCCTCTGTTCTTTTTACTGGACGGCAATTGAAGCCTGGCTGGAGGCCTTCCTCAGCACAGGAAGGCATTTCTCATACCTGATTTGGGCAAGGGGATAAATCGGTGAGGGTGAGGTGAGGAGGCAGAATTGCCCAGGTGGGGAGAGTGGTGGCTCTGGAGAGGGTGGAGGGGCAAACAGTAGGAGCCGGGCTGAGCTCCCTGGACCCTGTGTTTATCTGCAGCACTCTGAGGAGTTCACCAGCTGGTTAGAGTAGAGGCGGAACTGCAGAGCCGTGAATTTATGAAGGGGAACAACTTCCAAACCTAGCAGTGCTGATGAGCTAAAAGCAGTGCACCAGCCAGGAACAGTGGCTCACACCTGGAATCCCAGCACTTTGGGAGGCCAAGGCAGGAGGATCGCTTGAGCCCAGGAGTTTAAGACCAGCCTGGGCGACATTGCGAGACCCCATCTCTACAAAAAATAAAAAATATTAGCCAGGTGTGGCCAGGCACGGTGGCTCACGCCTGTCATCCCAGCACTTTGGGAGACCAGGGCGGGCGGATCACCTGAGGTCAGGAGTTTGAGACCAGCCTGACCAACATGGAGAAACCCCGTCTCTACTAAAAATACAAAACTAGCTGGACATGGCGGCATATGCCTGTAATCCCAGCTACTCGGGAGGCTGAAGTGGGAGAATCACTTGAGCGCGGGAGAATCGCTTGAATCTGGGAGGGGGAGGTTGCGGTGAGCCGAGATTGTGCCATTGCACTCCAGCCTGGGCAATAAGAGAAAAACTCCGTCTCAAAAAATATATCTATATATATTAGCCAGGTGTGTTGGTGAGCGAGAGGCTGAGGTGGGAGGACCCCTTGAGCCTGAGAGGTTATGCAGTGAGCTATGATCACACCACTGCACTCCAGCCTGGGCAAGACCACGTCTCAGAAAATAATCATAATAGGCCGGGCGCGGTGGCTCACGCCTGTAATCCCAGCACTTTGGGAGGCCGAGGCGGGCAGACACAAGGTCAGGAGATCGAGACCATCCTGGCTAATATGGTGAAACCCCATCTCTACTAAAAACACACACACAAAATATTAGCTGGGTGTGGTGGCGGGTGCCTGTAGTCCCAGCTACTTGGGAGGCTGAGGCTGGAGAATGGCGTGAACCCGGAAGGCGGAGCTTGCAGCGAGCCGAGATTGCGCCACTGCACTCCATCCTGGGTGACAAGCGAGACTCCATCTCAAAAAAAAGAAAAGAAAAGAAAAGAAAATTATCATAATAAAAATTGGCCGGGCGTGGTAGCTCACACCTGTAATCACAGTACTTTGGGAGGCTGAGGTGGGCAGATCACTTGAGGTTGGGAGCTTGAGGCCAGCCTGGCCAACATGGTGAAACTCCATCTCTACTAAAAATACAAAAATTAGCCAGGCGTGGCGGTGGGTGCCTGTAGTCCCAGCTACTCAGGAGGCTGAGACAGGAGAATCGCTTGAACCCGGGCGGCAGAGGTTGCAGTGAGCCAAGATTGCACCACACTCCAGCCTGGGCAACAGAGGGAGACTCTGTCTCAAAATAATAATAATATAAATAAATAAAAGTGAGTGCAGAGCCTCTGCCCAATGTGTCAATCCAGAGCGTCCACTGAGACCTGGGCCATCTCGGTGATTGCTGTGTGGCCACAGCAAGGGCGACTCTGGTCTAGAGGGAGCGGGGAGACTGTGCTCCACATCAGAGGGCCGCCCTACCTACCTCCGTTTGCCAGGAGGTGCTCCTGGACCTTCCCCTTTGAGTCCTCCATGACTTCCACCACGCTCTGAGCCATTCTCCTTATGAGGCTTTGGAGAGAGAAGAAAAAGAGCCGGTTACAGTAGGAAGCTGTCCTCAAAATACTGTCACATGCTGCTGGCAGGAAAAGTAGCTGGTGACACCCTTTGGGGGAATAATTTGGCAAGATGTATGAAGAGGGTTAAAATGCCAATAGCGGCCGGGCACAGTGGGTCACACCTGTAATCCCATCCCAGCACTTTGGGAGGCCAAGGCAGGCGGATCACTAGGTCAAGAGATCGAGACCATCCTGGCCAACATGGTGAAACCCCGTCTCTACTAAAAATACAAAAATTAGCCAGGCATGGTGGTGGGCGCCGTAGTCCCAGCTACTTGGGAGGCCGAGGCAGGAGAATCACTTGAGCCCAGGAGGTGGAGGTTGCCGTGAGCTGAGATTGCACCACTGCACTCCAGCGTGGGTGACAGTGTAAGACCCCGTCTCAAAAAAAAAAAAAAAATGCTAATAGCCTTTGAACCAGTAATTCCACTTCTGGGAAGCTATCTTAAGGAAATGGGACAAACAGAAAAAGCTTTCTGAATAAAACGATGTTCTTCGCAGCACGCTGCTGACAGTAAAGAATTGGAGACAGCTGGAAGGTCCGACAATAAGAAATTATTTAAGTAAATGATGGTATATCCAGCTGAGGGATTATTAGAGAGCCATTGAATATAAAGCTTCAAAGAATTCCTAATACTGTGGAACAAGGCGTGTATTATAACGTTGGAAAAATACCAAGATACAAACTCCTACAGGCAGTATGGGCACTGGCTATGACGACGTGAAAGTGTTTTTCCTACTTTACATATTTTCCAATTATAATCAGATATTGCTTTTACAATTAGAACATTAAAACTTTTTGTCTCTGAAAAACACACTGAAGGCTTCAGAAAGTACAGCATTTGAAGGCAAAAGGGCTCAAATTGGCCACAACTCTGCCAATTACCAAATGTAGGATTTTAGCCAATTTTTCTTTTTTCCTTTTTTTGGAGACAGAGTCTTGCTCTGTCACCCAGGCTGGAGTGTAGCAGTGCAATCTCGACTCACTGCAACCTCCGCCTCCCGGGTTCAAGTGATTCTCCCTCCTCAGCCTCCCAAGTAGCGGGGATTACAGAGGCCCACCACCACACCCAGCTAATTTTTGTATTTTTAGTAGAGACGGGGTTTTGCCATGTTGGCCAGGCTAATCTCGAACTCCTGACCTCAAGTGATCCACCTGCCTTGGCCTCCCAAAGTGCTGGGATTACAGGTGTGAGTCATCACACCCTGCCGATTTTAGCTAAATTGATGTAATTACTTTGAGCCTCGGTTCTATTACCTATAAAATGTGGATGATACTCATTTTACAGGATTCTGATGAATATTGACATAACCAATCATCTGGTAGCAAGGAGAGTCTGCTCCAGAAGGCTAAGCCATTAGAACTCCAGTTGGAAAACAAGTCAAACTAGGATCAAAGTCTGAAAGTTATGATGATCCAAATCATTGCCTCAGGCTCTCTCTCCACATTCTCCCCGCCCTCAGGAGGGAGGTGGTGTTTGCAGGAGGAGCGGACTCAAGTCACTGAATCCTACATGGAGTACAAGGTCTTCCACTGCTGCAGACACTGGCCACCCCAGCCACTCGAACCGGAGCCCAGAGACCTAGGGCCCAACACAGAAAACAGAGGCAGGGACACGGGACACCCTGATAAAAGCAAAGGAAGGAGGGAGAGGTAGCAACTTGCTTTCCTGACTCCCAGAGTCATGTGTTTATGGTCAAAAATGGAAAAATACAAGTATAAAGTAGTTAACAAAAATTGAACAACCATACTCCCCCACCCAAGAGGGAACACATTTCATATTCTGGCATATTTCCAAAGGCTTAACACTTGCATGGTTTATGTGAGTTAAGGTTTTTTTTTTTTTTTTTTTTTTTGAGGCAGGATGTCACTCTGTCACCCAGGTAGGATGGGAATACAGTGGTATGATCACGGCTCATTGCAGCCTTGACCTCCCAGACTCAAGTGATCCTCCACCTCATTTCTAAATTTTTTTGTAGAGACAAGGTCTTACCATATTGCCTAAGCTGGTCTCGAACTCCAGGGCTAAAGCGATCCTCAGGCCTCAGCCTCCCAAAGTGCTGAGATTACAGGCATGAGTCACTGCGCCCAGCCAGACAGAGTTAAGGTCTTCTTTTGATATCACCTATTATTTAGTGGAGTCGAGCAAGTATCAAACATTCTATAATCATTGCCTCATTTAATCCTCGTAAAAATTCCCAAAAGTTGGGTATCATCTCATTTTACAGATGGAGAAACTGAGGCCCAGAGAAGTAATGTGCCCCATCCCTTCCAACTATCCAGTCATTATGTGGACCCCAAAAGTGAGGCTCTCGGCCACCAGGCCACACTGCTATCTTTACCGTCACTGTAGCCCATCCTGGGATTAAATCTCCATCCGTGTGATGGCATTTCTTAGAACAGTAGTTAATAGCGTCTTACTGATTATAACCTCAGGTAAGTTACCTAACTAATCTCAGTTTCGTCTGTAAAATGTTTTTACATTTTTACAGTTTTCAGCTGTAAAATGGGGATGATACTCCTTATCTCACAGGATTCTTCATGGAGTTTGGTGCCTGATACCATTGTGAGGTATCAGAGTCTGCAAGAGACACCTTGAGATATGCTCTAGGCAACCTGGGTGGACTGTTTTGGGTTCTCTGCCCCATGACTCCTGGGTAGATTTGGCAGGAGATCAGAAGGAGGAAGAGTCTGGTTCCCTCCCAGTTCCAGTGACCTCAATCCTCTTGTCCCTGCCAGCCTAGGGGTTGTGACAATGTCTCTCCACCAGCCTGGGTTCCTGCGATTCTCCTATAGCCCACACATAACTCTGTCTCCCTATAATGAGCCCCTCCTCAAATGATCTCTGGCATAATTTGCAAGTGCATCTTCTGTTATCTGTTGGGACCCTGACTCCATAAATTCATTGGTTCATTTGTTTAGCAAATTTCATATATCAAACAACTACTATGTACCAAGCACTAACAACTACTATGCGCCAAGCACTGTTCTAAAATGTCATGGACAAAACAAAGTCCCTGCTCTTTCAGAGCTCCTATTTTAAAGCTACCAACGGTTCCTCTTTTATCCTTACAGCAACCTGTGGGAGTTGCTGTCTCCTATCACCACATCCCCTGTAATATTTTGAGTAGTTATTTGTTTACATAAATCCAGCACCTACCACAGTGCCTGACTCACAGCAGCTGCTCAGCAACGTCTGCTGAATGAATCAATGAATTCTGGCACCCCTACTTGTTTCTGTCCTAACAGACCTAAAAAGAGAACTCACTCATCATTTTGCTAATGACTGTTTAGTGCTCCTTGTCCTAGCCTCTATGAAGTTTTTGTTTTGTTTTTTTTTTTTTGCTTTTCGTTTTTGAGACAGGGTCTCACCCTGTCGCCCAGGCTGGAGTGCAATGGTGCTATCTCGGCTCACTGCAACCTCCACCTTCCAGGTTCAAGTGATCCTTCTGTCTCAGCCTCCTGAGTAGCTGGACTATAGGCACCCGTCACCATGCCCTGCTAATTTTTGTATTTTTGGTAGAGACAGGATTTCACCATGCTGCCCAGCCTGGTCTCAAACCCCTGAGCTCAAGCAATCCACCTGCCTCGGCCTCCCAAAGTGCTGAGATTATAGGCATGTGCCATCACACGTGCCCTTCTGTGAAGTCTTTAACTACATAGAATTGTGACCCTTAGGCATATACATGACACCAGAAACGTCTCAGAATAACATGGTCTATGAAGTTCTACTGCTAGAAAAAGCCCTGGTTCCACATAATGCAAACAGCCCGGACTTAGCTGTGATCATTAACGACGGTCATCAGTGAATTGCAGTATTACTTAATCAGAAAATTTTTCTCATTGAAAGGGAACTAAGAGTCTAGATACTGTGTTAAATGTACTTTTTTCACTCCACAGTTTGTTGTGAACACCTTTTCACGGGAGAAGACTGGCTCCTCATTCCTTTCATTTACTGTACTGTATTTCATTTCATAGCTGTATCATAACCAATTCTCTACTATTGGACATTTGAGTTATTGGCACTTTGATATGGTGTCACAATAATACACACATTTTGCTCACTTGTGCAGGTATATATAAAAAATAAGTTGCCTGGATCAGAAAACTGAACTTTGTTAAAAAACAAATAAATACATTTTTAAAAAGAAAAGTGCATTTAAAAAGAAAAAATAAGTTGCTAAGAAAGCAACTTCTGGAATTAAGAATATGAACATTTACAGTTTTAACAAGCAAGACTAAACTACCCTACACATGTACAAAGTCAGTATACACTCACACCTCAGTGCATGAGACTGCCTGCTTCCCTAAACCCTTGCCAACACAGGTATTATGAATCTTTTTAATCTCTGCCAATCTGATATCTGAAAAATTATATCTCGTTGTTGCTTTGATTTGCATTTCTTTGATCATCAGTGAGGCTGGACATCTTTTCTCATGTTTGACTCTATAAAAGCCTATTTTCTTCTTCTGTGGATAGCATGTTCATATATTTTGCCGGCTTTTTACTGGCTTGTTCATTTAAAAAAAACTTTTTTTTGGTAGGGCCAGGGTCTTGCTATGTTGCCCAGACTGGTCTTGAACTCCTGGCCTCAAGTGATTCTCCCGCCTCGGCTTCCCAAAGTGCTAAGATTACAGGCATGAGCCACCATACCCAGCCTCTTTTAAAAAATTTTATTTGTTGATATATATAATTTTTTAGGTGTTTTGAAGACTCCATTCTTTTTTTTTTTTGAGACGGAGTTTCACTCTTGTTGTCCAGGCGGGAGTACAATGGTGGGATCTCGGCTCACTGCAACCTCCATCTCCCAGGTTCAAGTGATTCTCCTGCCTCAGCTTCCCTGGTAGCTGGGATTACAGGTGTCTGCCACCATGCTCAGCTAATTTTTTGTATTTTTAGTAGAGACAGGGTGTCACCATGTTGGCCAGGCTGGTCTTGAACTCCTGACCTCAGGCAATCCACCCACTCGGCCTCCCAAAGTGCTGGGATTACAGGCGTGTGCCACCGTGTCCAGCCAGAAGACTCCATTCTTGAGAAAAAGTTTTGAGCTAAGTGACATTCCCATTTTAGAGATGAAAAAAATTAAGACTCAGAGAGCTAAAGGTCACCCTACACAGTAAGCTAGGGTAGAAGCAGAAATTGATCATAAATCTACACTTCTCCAAGGCCCATGGAAATTAGCTCTTCCATGTTTGTCTAAAGTAAACTCTGGCAGCTTTATGTAAAATGCCAGGAAAAAAATTTATATTAACCCATAAAAGATGGACAAACCATATTTTTAATTAAAAAAGCACTGTAAACAATATATAAAGACCTTGATTGGGATGTTGGTTACACTGATGGATGATACTTATTTGTCTAAACTCTCCAGCCTGTTCACTTAAGATGCGTACATTTCACTGTATCTTTTACCTTGTTAAAAAAAAAAATTTAAGCAGATACTGCCTTAGTCAAGTGACCAAAGTTAACATCATACACATGGAAAAGACCAATGCTGTGTGCCTCCTGCAACGCACTGAGGAAAACAACATCACTTCTGCAGTGTTTTGCCAAAACTGCATAACCTCAGTCTAGCCATGAGGAAGCAGCACGAGTTCAAATTAAGGAGCATTTTACAAAATAACTGACCTAAACACTTAAAAAACTCAGAGCCATCAAGGTCAAAAAGACTGGGTGCAGTGGCTCACACCTGTAATCCCAGCACTTTGGGAGGCCAAGGCAAGTGGACCACGAGGTCAGGAGTTCGAGACCACCCAGGCCAACATGGCTAAACCCCATCTCTACTAAAAATACAAAAATTAGCCGGGCGTAGTGGTGCATGCCTGTAATACCAGCTACTCTAAACCCTAAACTCTTCCAGGTTTAGGCTGGAAAGCTTTGAGGCTGAGGCAGGAAAATTGCTTGAGCCTGGGAGGCAGAGGTTGCAGTAAGCCAAGATTGTGCCACTGCACTCCAGCCTGGGTAACAAAGCGAGACACCATTTCAAAAAATGAAAAAGAAAAAGAAAAGTCAAAAAGTCTGCATAAGTGTTCCAGTTTAAATAAGGCTAAAGAGACATGACAATTTATGACAGAAGACAGGAAGCCATCTCAGTTTTTATTATTATCTGAGAAAATATGACATTTTATTTCGGTAGAAAGTGTGCTTTTTTTTGTTTCAAAGAGATGGTGTCTTGCTGTGTGGTCCAGACTGGTCTCAAACTTCTGGCCTTAAGTGATCCTCCCACCTCAGCCTTCTGAGTAGCTGAGACTACAGAAATGTGCCACTGTCCCCAGCTTAGAAAGCACACTATTGAGACAAGCGGTGATATCCAAGTGAAATCTGTAGACCGAGTACCAGTATTGCATTCCTGATTTTGATCATCATACTAAAGTTATAATAAGAGGATGTCCTTATTTTTAAGAAATACACCCTAAAGTTTTTAGAGGTAAAGGAATATCATGTCTGTAACTTACTGTTGAAGAAGTTCAGAGTTCAGAAAGAGAGACAGAAAAGACAGAAGCAGAGACAAAAACAGAGAGAAAGCAGATGAGGTAAAAGTATATGAAAAGTATGAGAATTCTTTTCTTTTTTTTCTTTCTTTTTTTGAGACTGAGTTTCACTCTTGTTGCCCAAGCTTGAGTGCAATGGCGTGATCTCGGCTCACTGCAACCTCCACCTCCCGGGTTCAAGCAATTCTCCTGCCTCAGCCTCCCGAGTAGCTGGGATTACAGGCATGCACCACCACGACTGGCTAATTTTGTATTTTTAGTAGAGGCGGGGTTTCTTCATGTTGGTCAGGCTGGTCTGGAACTCACAACCTCAAGTGATCCACCCGCCCTGGCCTCCCAAAGCGCTGGGATTGCAGGCGCAAGCCACCGCACCTGACTGAGAATTCTTTTCATTGTCTTTCATATTTTCTGGAAATTTGAAATTGGTTCAAAATAAAGCATTTAGGCATGTAAAGCATATAACCCCACTTAAAAAAATTATGTCAGTATATACCTAAATAACAATCCTAAAAGAAAAGAAACCAAACTGTTGACACTGGCTATTATCTTCATGGATACAAGAATGGAGACCTGCAATTTCCATGAATTTATGTAATGCTATGTTTTAATTTGTTAAAAACATATTACTTTTGCAAATAGAAAATAAAAGAAACTACGGTTGGGCAGGGTGGCTCATGTCTGTAACCCCAGCACTTTGGAAGGCCGAGGCGGGTGGATCATGAGGTCAAGAGATCAAGATCATCCTGGTCGACATGGTGAAACCACATCTCACTAAAAATACAAAAACTAGCCTGGCGTGCTGGTGGGCGCCTGTAATCCCAGCTACTTCGGAGGCTGAGGCACGAGAATTGCTTGAACCTGGGAGGCGGAGGTTGCAGTGGACTGAGATTGCGCCACTGCATTCCAGCATGGGTGACAGAGGGAGACTCTGTCTCAAAAAAAAGAAAAAAGAAGAAAAAAAAAAAGGAAATAAGAGAAACTGAAAATAAAATAGTAAATCATAACAAAATAAATAATAAATAACTAATAAAAATAAACATAGCAGCATTATTAACAATAGCCAAGGCTGGGCTCAGTGGCTCACACCTGTAATCCCAGCACGTTGGGAGGCCAAGGTGGGCAGATCACTTGAGGTCAGGAGTTTGAGAACAGCCTGGCCAACATGGTGAAACCTCATCTCTACTAAAAATACAAAAATTAGCCGGGTGTGGTGGCACACACCTGTAGTTCCAGCTACTCGGGAGGCTGAGGCAGGAGAATTGCTTAAACCCAGGAGGTGGAGGTCACAAACTCCATCTCAAAAACAAACAAACAAAAATAGCCAAAAGGTGGGAGCGACCCAAGCATCCATCAATGGCTGAGTGGATACATAGAATGTGGTGTGTCCATACAATGCGACACTAGTCAGCCTTAAAAGGAAGGGAATTCTGACATGCTATAAGACATTGAAGACATCATGCTGAGTAAAATAAGCCAGGCAGAAAAGGTCAAACACTATATGATTTCATTCATAGGAGGTACCTAAAATAGCCTAATTCATACAGAGAGAAAGTAGAAAGGTAGTTGCCAGGGCCTGGGGGAGGAGGAAAGGAGGAGTCACTGTTTAATGAATACAGTTTCAGTTCTTCAAAATGGAAAAAGTCCTGTGGGTGGAGGGTGGTGACGGTTGTAACAGCAGTGTGAACGTACTTAACGCCACTGAACTGTACACTTAAAAATGGTTGGCCGGGCGTGGTGGCTCATGCCTGTAAACCCAGCACTTTGGGAGGCAGAGGTAGGTGGATCACTTGAGATCAGGAATTTGAGACCAGCCTGGCCAACATGGTGAAAACCCGTCTCTACTTAAAATACAAAAATTACCAGGGCGTGTAGTCCCAGCTACTTGGGAGGCTGAGGCAGGAGAATCACTTGAATCAGGGAGGTGGAGGTTGCAGTGAGTTGAGATGGTGCCACTGCACTCCAGCCTGGGCGACAGAGTGAGACTCTGTCTAAAGAAAAAAAAAAAAAGGTTAAAAAGGTAACAAATAGGCTGGGCACAGTGGCTCATGCCTATAATCCCTGCACTTTGGGAGGTTGAGGTGGGTGGATCACCTGAGGTCAAGAGTTCGAGACCAGCCTGACCAACATGGTGAAACCCCATCTCTCCTAAAAATACAAAAAAATTAGCTGGGTGTGGTGGCAGGCACCCAGATACTCGAGAGGCTGAGGCAGGAGAATTGCTTGAACCCGGGAGGCAAGGTTGCAATGAACCGAGATTGTGCCATTGCACTCCAGCCTGGGCAACAAGAATGAAATTCCGTCTCAGAAAAAAAAAAAAAAAGGAAATAAATAAACAAATGGTAATAAATGATAAAAATACATTTTAAAGTAATAAACCCATATTCTTAAAAATAGGCCAGGTGCAATGGCTCATGCTTGTAATCCCAGCACTTTGGGAGGCTGAGGTGGGCAGATCATGAGGTCAAGAGATTGAGGCCATCCTGGCCAACATGGTGAAACCCTATCTCTACAAAAAATACAAAAAAATTAGCTGGGCGTGGTGGCGCACGCCTGTAGTCCCAGCTACTCGGGAGGCAGAGGCAGGAGAATTGCTTGAACCCAGGAGGCAGAGGTTGCAGTGAGCCGAGATCACGCCACTGCACTCCAGCCTGGGAACAGAGTGAGACTCTGTCTCAAAAAAAAAAAAAAAAGAAAAAGAGAAAAAAAACCCCATCAAGCATGGGGACAATTATTGTAACAGTGAGACCTGTTTATGTAGTTCAAGTGTCAGATACTAGAATTTCCCCTTACGTAGTTCAAGTGTCAGATACTAGAATTTCCCCAAGTTAAACATCTGCAGCATTAAAGGTGAGGAGGCCTGGTCAAATGCTCGTCTATAGGTTCACAGAAGAGCATCAACAAATAGCTCATAAGCGTGAGGAAGAAAGCTCAACCTCACTTGCACAGGAATATCTTTTACACCAATTAGTTCAGTGTATAAAGAAAACTCCTAATACAGCATTGGCAGTCCTTGGGGAAACAGGAGCATCAACGCACTGCTGAGATGAGGTGTTGATTGGTACAGCCTCACTAGAGAGTAATTTTAGAGTATCTATCAAACATTTGGAGGCAAGGGTTGGTTCTGGTGAAAACCAGAAAACCTCCTAGACAAATTCTAAAAAAGCTGTATTCTTTCCTTCGAGACAGGGTCACACTCTGTCACCCAGGCTGCAGTGCAATGGCGTTACACGGCCCGCTGCAGCCTCAAACTCCTGTGCTCAAGGGACCTTCCTACCTTAGCCTCCCAGGTAGCTGGGACTGCAGGCACACACCACCATGCCTGGTTAAATTTTATTTATTTATTTATTTATTATTTTTTTTTTTTTGAGACAGAATCTCGCTGTTGCCCAGGCTAGGGTGCAGTGGTACAACCTTGGCTCACTGCAACCTCCGCCTCCGGGTTCCAGCTATTCTCCTGCCTCAGCCTCTCGAGTAGCTGGGATTATAGGTGCCCGCCATCATGCCTGGCTAAGTTTTGTATTTTTAGTAAAGATGGGGTTTCACCATGTTAGCCAGGCTGGTCTTGAGCTCCTGACCTCAAGTGATCCACCCGCCTCGGCCTCCCAAAGTGCTGGGATTACAGGCGTGAGCCACCTCGGCCGGTCTAATTTATTATTATTATTATTTGTACAGACAGGGCGTCCCTATGGTGCCTAAGCTAGTTTCCAACTCCTGGGCTCAAGCCATCCTTCTGCCTTGGCCTCCCTAGTGCTGGGATTACAGGTGTGAGCCATTGAACTTCCAGAAATTTATTCTTCTGCTATACTGGCTCATGTGCTACAAACACCATATTTTGTGGCAGAATGGTTTGTAATTACAAAAGACAGGAAGCCATTTCAATGTTTATCAACAAGGGACCCATCTGATATAATGGACCACCAAGAAGTCTCTAAAAAAGAATGAGATCAGGTGTGGTGGCTCACACCTGTAATCCCAGCACTTTGGGAGGCCAAGACAGGAGGATCACTTGAGCCCAGGAGTTCGAGATCAGCTTGAGCAACATAGCGAGACCCTGTATCTACCAAATAAATAAATATATATATAAATAAATATTAGCCATGGGTAGTGGGGTGTGCCTGTAGTCCCAGCAACTCAGGAGGGTGAGGCAGGTTGCAGTGAGGAGTGATTGAATCACTGCAGTCCAGCCTGGGCAACAGAGTGAGACCCTGTTTCAAAAAACAAAAAGTCAATCATGGTAATTCAAATAGACAAAGCAGTGAGTAAATAAAGGAGTAAGACAAGGGCGTGCTACTCAGGCCCAGCCCCTTACCTCGACAGTCATCTGGGGAATCCCCAAGGGAAGAAATTGGGTAAGATGGAGTGGGAGGAGTGGGGGGCATTGCCCAGGTGTGAGGCAGGGCAGGTAGGGACTGGAGGCCTTTGGGTGCTGGGCAGGCAGCCTCCAGACACAGGCAAGCTGCGGTGGGGGATCAGGCGAGAAGGGGCCGCCCAGGAGCTTCACAAATCTGCCTGTGGCAGGTCTGTACTGAACGTGCCCTTTCCTTCCTTTCCACAAACACTATGGGGGCACCTCTTAGCCCTGCTGATTTCTAAACCCTGGACCCCAAGGCGTTCAGGGGTGGTAGAATGTCTCTGGGGTAGAGGATGGCTGAAGGGCTTCTATCCCAACGGTGAGGGGGGCTCCTGAGATCTGTCTCCTCTTCTTCTGCACCCACAGCCAGGACATTCCTGCCATGCAGTGCCCCCAGGACTCTTCCAGTCCAGGGGTATGGGGAGAGGAGCAGCCGGCGGGTGCCTAGAAGCCTTGCACTCCAGCAGGAGGACTGGAATTGGAGGTGAATACTTGAGGCTGCAGATCGCAGGGCCCGAGCAGAGGAGATTCTTATGTAGCCTTAAGACACAGTGTCTCCAGGGTTTCTGCCCTGCAAACTGCACAGGCCGCTCCCTTCTTTGTAGAAGGAAGGGTTGGGTCTCCCACCTCCAGCTCTCCCGCTGAGGAGTAGTGGATACAGGTTCTGAGGATCCTGAGGGCAAGTCTATGCAACACCAAAGAGAAGGCTTTCTCCCTCCCTGGATTTTCTGGAAAATTCTAGCAAACGCAGGATAGAGTTGTTTGGTTGTCAGAAATTACCCAGAAAGGCCGGCGTGGTGACTCACGCCTATAATCCCAGCACTTTGGGAGGCCGAGGTTGGCAGATCGCCTGAGGTCAGGAGTTGGAGACCAGACTGGACAACATGGCCAAACCCTGTCTCTACTAAAAATATAAAAATTAGCTGGGTGTGGTGGTGTGTGCCTGTAATCCCAGCTACTCGGGAGGCTGAGGCAGGAGAACCACTTGAGCCCGGGAAGCGAGATTGCAGCGAGCCAAGATCATGCCATTGCACTCCAGCCTAAGCCACAGGGCGAGACTCCATGGAAGGAAGGAGAGAAGGAAGGAAGGAAGGAAGGAAGGAAGGAAGGAAGGAAGGAAGGAAGGAAGGAAGGAAGGAAGGAGGGAAGGAGGGAAGGAGGGAAGGAGGGAAGGAGGGAAGGAGGGAAGGAGGGAAGGAGGGAAGGAGGGAAGGAGGGAAGGAGGGAAGGAGGGAAGGAGGGAAGGAGGGAGGGAGGAACCCAGATGCCTGGGAAGAGCGCAACCAGGTTACACGGCAGGATCGGAGGGAGGGCATCTGGGAGCTTCTCTTTGCCCCCAGAAAACCACTAAGGATTTATATCTGAATGCTCCACACACAAAGCCAAGGCCCTTAGAGCTGAGGAAATGGAGTGCACAGAGGCCCAGAAGCTTGCCCCAGGTCACTTCACTGGTGGCCACATGTCAGCTGGTCCTGACCCCCAGCCGTCCCCTAAAGCCAGTCTCCATCCGTGAAAGCAGGTGCTAGCATGCCCGCTCTGGATAACCCAAAACCCCAGGCCTGCCAGTGCCCGGCCACTGTCAGAGTACCTTGATGAGAGGGGCCACCTGCCCTAGCCTCACTCCTGCAGCCACACAGGAGGGGCCCCCACACCTGAGAGGGGAGGCCCAGAAGCTTCCAGGGGGACCCTGTTCCCTGCCTCCCCTGGTGACTCAGGAGCCCCTGGGCACCTCACCCCATCCTTTGTCTCTCTACTTCCTCCTCCACCAAGGGACAATGAAATCGTCATGCCCTGCAGCAAAGTCACCAGGAAAATGTGACTCCACAGCAATTAAGTGATTTTCTTTTCACAAAAACAAAGGTCCAGTGAGGCTCACTAGGAGGCTCCCCCTGGGGACTCTGGCCACAGACACACCATGCTTTAAATTCCAACTTGGCTTCACAGAAACTGGAAGTTTAAATAAGGAGCTGATCTTTAGCTCTTTAGAGGGACTCCCCTCCGCATACAGTTGTGTAGAGCCACCCAGCAAAGTTACTCTTGTCACTAAGAACGGAATTCTCATTGGCCAAGCTGGCATTATAGAGTCACCCACATGCGGTCCAGACAGTAATGCTCTACCCTCTTCAAAAAGCCAATTTCAGCTGGGTGTGGTGGCTCACGCCTGTAATCCCAGCACTTTGGGAGGCCAAGGCGGGCGGATCACTTGAGGTCGGGAGTTTGAGACCAGCCCGGCCAACATGGTGAAACCCCGTCTCTACTAAAAATGCAAAAATTAGCCGGGCCTGGTGGCACACATCTATAATCCCAGCTACTTGGGAGGCTGAGGCAGCAGAATCACTTGAACCCGGGAGGCAGAGGTTGCAGTGAGCTGACACAGCGCCACTGCACTCCAGCCTGGGCGACAAGAGTGAGATTTGGTCTCAAAAAATGAAAAAGTTTTCCCCTTGGAAGGAACAGGTAAGGAGGACCTGAACTCAGCTCCCAGAGAAGTGTTGCTGAAATCCCCTGGGGCCTACAGTCTTTTAGGAATCACTGGGCAATCCCCAAGCATTTGGGATAGAAAGAAACATCACACATTGAAGTTCTGGAGACTATGCCAAAGTCAATCCACCAAGCAGCTTAGCCACTGAGAACAATTGCAGGTCCTTCATGCTCTCGGAGCAGAGTTCCAGCACATACAAAGTGAAGGGCTTCCCCTGGAGTTGTGCAACCTGCAGCCCAGCCCAGGGGATGCAGGAGCAAGGCCAGGAACAGCCCAGTCACACAAATAGGAGTACAATGGCTGATAAGCTCTTGAAAATATGTTTACTCTCACTGGAAATCCAAGAAATGCACATTAAAACAATCACACATCATCCTGCCAGGTACACGAACCAAGCTTCTTAAAAGCACTTATTAATAGATGGGGTGTGATAAAAGGGCACTTCTTCTAACTTCATTGGAAAACAAGTTAGTAGTATGTACAAACAGCTTTCAGTATGTCTATATCCATTATACCAGTAATTCCACTTCTGGGCATGCAACTTTCTTTTTTTTTTTTTGAGATGGAGTCTCACTCTGTCACTCAGGCTGGAGTGCAGAGGCGTGATCTCAGCTCACTGCAACCTCTGCCTCCTGGGTTTAAGTGATTCTCCTGCCTCAGCCTCCCAAGTAGCTTGGATTACAGGTGCCCACCACCAAGCCCAGCAATTTTTTTTGTATTTTTAGTAGAGATGAGGTTTCACCATGTTGGCCAGGCTGGTCTTGAACTCCTAACTTCAAGTGATCCGCCCGCCTCGGCCTCCTAAACTGCTGGGATTACAGGCATGAGCCACTGTGCCCGACCATTGGTAAAGTTTTATTTAAACATCTCCATGCAACTTTAAAATAATCAAAAATTTACACAATGAGTTATGCAAGGATATTAATTACAAAATTAATACCCCCAAAAAGGCAAAGATAACTTATACAGTGGGCTTTAATAGTGGGCTGTGGAATGCAGATAATTAAAACGGGGTCACCTAGAGGGACCAGGCTGGCTGGTAGTCTGGAGAAGTCTTCTGGGTGAGCAGTCCTCTGGGATCGGGTCGATAAGAAGAAGCCTGCCCTGCTAGGCTGGGGTGGTGGGTGGGGGATCGTCCAGGCATAGGACCAAGGCAGGATGGAGCCAGGGTGGCTGGAGAGGAGTACCCTGGGGCCTGACCAGCTAGTCAGGAAGTCTAGCTAGGGGTCAGGAAGTCTAGCTAGTCAGGAAGCCAGGGGTCTGGAAGCGAGGGTTGCAAGTAAGAATTTTGCATTGAGGGCACAGAAAAGCCATGGAGGGTTTCATGCAGGAGAGCCATGTGATACGGTGCTTTTATTTATTTATTTATTTATTTATTTATTTATTTATTTATTTTTGAGACGGAGTTTTGCTCTTATTGCCCAGGCTGGAGTGCCGTGGCGAGATCTCGGCTCACCGCAACCTCCATCTCCCGGGTTCAAGCGATTCTCCTGCCTCAGCCTCCCGAGTAGCTGGGATTACAGGCATGCGCCACGATGCCCAGCTAATTTTTTCTATTTTTAGTAGAGATGGGGTTTCTCCATGTTGGTCAGGCTGGTCTCCAACTTCCGACCCCAGGTGATCTGTGATAGGGTGCTTTTAAAAAGATCACTCTGGCTGCTGTGGGGCGAATGAATGAAAGGGAAACGGGAGACAACTGAGTCTGTTGCAAAAACACAGGAACGCAATGAAGGTGGCTTCGATGGACATGCTGAGAAGTGGGTGGATACGGGACAGATTTTGGAGGTGGAGCCCACAGGACTCCGTCCTTACTGGCGTCTCCTGTGGAGGGCTGGACAGGGAGTTGGTGCCCAGACTGTCTGCTTGAGCACCAGGCGCTTAAGTCGCTGGAGCCTTTGACTGAGATGGGAACGAACCCTAGGCAGAAGGCTGCACAAATGGAAGCTGTTGAGAATGATACCAACTTTGGACATGAAGCTAATGCAAAAAGAACATCCAAAAAGGACCATGGGAGGTTGCCCCTGAAGCTCGTGAAAATAAGGAACGTCCAAATGGCTGCCATTTACTGGGGCTGTGATGAGCACCAACACGGTGTTAAGTGAAAAAGGCCTTGCTGAGACCTGGGGAACAATGGAGCTGTGGGTCTCAAGGACCGGGGCAGGGTCCAAGATGGAAATGCCTTACATTAAATTTAACCTCCCAAGAATGATTTCGGGATTTCACAACATTGCCTCGAGCTGACCCTTACTCCCGCATGTTGTACCTAAAGTGGCCAGCCAACATTCCTTCCTCTCCTGCTGGCTGGACTTCTGGTTTGCTAAGAGCTGCTGGGAGCTGGGGGAAGCCTGGCAGATACTGAAGACCATCCCAGCTGGGCCTAAACTGAAAATCAAGGCAGGGGAGGCAAAGGAGAGCTACTGCCACCTGTGAGGGGCCTACCACAGAGCAAGGACAGACCAGGCAGTCAGGATGACCAGGTGAAGTCCTGACACTAGGCAGCTACATGATCTGACACAAATGTCTTAACTCTTCAAACAACAATATTCTCATTTATCCATCCATGGCAGTTACCAAAATAGAGATGTGACAAACCATCAGGCAGCACGGAATTCAAGACAATATACTGCACACAGAAGCGCTAGAGAGGAACAAAGGGGCAGCCTTCGAGGAGTTGTAACTGTCATAGATGGCCAGGCGCCGGGGCTCACACCTGTAATCTCAGCATTTTGGGAGGCCAAGGCAGGATCACTTGAGGTCAGGAGTTCGAGACCAACCTGGCCAATGTGGCAAAACCCCATCTGTACTAAAAATATAAAAAATAGCTGGGCCTGGTGGTGGGTGCCTGTAGTCCCAGCTACTCGGAGGCTGAGGCAGGAGAATCGCTTGAACCCGGAAGGCAAAGGTTGCAGTGAGCCGAGAGAGATTGCGCCACTTCACTCCAGCCTGGGCGACAGAGTAAGACTGTGTCTCCAAAAACAAACAAACAAACTGTCACAGACCTTTCTGTATCCCGTAAGGGCAGCAAAGCGCCTGAAGTATAAAAACATGAAATAGCAAATATGACACTCATTGATAGTGTTGCTCCAATAGACGTTTATCAATGCTACGCAATGAAAACAAGAGAACACACCCATTTCAGACACCCATGAAACACTTAGAAAAATAGGCAATAGATTAGGTCACAAAGAAAATTTCAAATTCCCAAAGGTCAGAATAGCACCTAATTCATTTTCTTTCTTTTTCCTTTTTTTTTTTTTTTTTGAGACAGAGTCTCACTCGCCCAGGCTGGAGTACAGTGGCATGATCTCCGCTCACTGCACCTCCCGGGTTCAAGCCATGCTCCAGCCTCAGCCTCCCTAGTAGCTGGGATTATAAGCACCCACCACCACACCTGGCTATTTTTTTTTTTTTTGGTATTTTTAGTAGAGATGGGGTTTTGCCATGTTGGCCAGGCTGGTCTCGAACTCCTGGCCTCAAGTGATCCTCCCACCTCAGCCTCCCAAAGTGCTGGAATTACAGGCATGAGCCACCACACCTGGCCAACTTAATTCACTTTCTAACAAAGCAACAGAATTAGAAATGAAAAACAAAAACAAAAATAAAAGAATTTAAAAATTGCAGAATTGACTGAGGACAGCAGTTCATGCCTATAAACCCAGCACTTTGGGAGGCCAAGGTGGGAGGACTCCTTGAGCCTAGTAGTTCAAGACTAGTCTAGGCAACATAGTGAAACCCTCGTCTCTATAAAAAATATAAACTATTAGTTGTGCATAGTGGTGTTCACCTGTAATCCCAGCTACTCAAGAGGCTGAGGCAGGAGGATGGCTTGAGCCCAGGAGTTCGAGCTTGTCAGAAAAAAAAAAAAAAAAAAGCACAATATCAGGAAAAAAATAATGAAAATACCACATATCAAAATTTAAATTATATAACACTCAGAGAAAACTTCATTGCTGTTAGCATTACAGAACTAAACAAAAAAAAATGAACTAAGCATGTAACTAAGCATGTTTTACAGAAAAGAGCAAGAAAATAAACCCAAATGAAGAGGAAGGAAAATAAGATAAATGCAGAAGTTAAACTATTAGAAATCAGAAAAATTATAAAATTGATCAATGTATTAAAAAGTTGTTTCTCTTAAAAGCAAACTAGGTAAACCACTGGGTAGCCTAATCAAAGAAAATGCAAACACTAAAAAATGGGGGATGCATAGATACAATATATAGGTAGACTCTATTCAAATAACTTGAAAGAGTTCATGAAACTAATGATTTTCTAGCAAAATGCAATTTGCGAATTTACTCCTCCTCCAAAGAGAAAACTAACAGAGCAACAGTACTGAAAAATTTTGTGAATATTATTAAAGAACTACTAAAAACGTACCAGGTCCAAACATGTCATAATGACATATTTTAAACCTTCTAGAAACAGATCACCTCATTACCATTCAAAGCAGCTATCCTCAAAGCACAGTGGCAGGGCCCGCAGCATCAGTATCACCTGGGAACTCGTAGAAATGCAGGTTCTCAGGCCCCAACTCAGACCTCCTGAATCACAGATTCTCGGGGTGGAGACCAGTGATGTATTTTTAACAAACCTTCAGGATGATTCTGATGCACACTCAAGTTTGAGAGCCGTGAGTTAACGTGTTCAGCCTTAGTATGCCAAATGTGGTCTTCAGGCCAGCAACACCAGCATCACTGGGGAGCTTGCAAGAAATGCAGAATCCTGGCTCCAGCCCAGATCCACTGAGTCAGAATCTGCATTTTGTCAAGGTCTCCAGGAGGGCCTGGCACAGAGTGGCTCATGCCTATAATCCTAGTACTTTGGGAGGCCATGGTCAGGGGTATCATTTGAGCCCAGGAGTTTGAGACCAGCCTGGGCAACATAGAGAGACCCCCATCTCTACAAAAGAAAAATGAAAAAAAAAAAAAATTAGCCAGGTATAGTGGCACACTCCTGTAGGAGGCTGAGGCAGGAGGATGGCTTGAGCCCAGGAGTTCAAGGCTGCAGTGAGCTGTGATCATGACTAACACTAGCATGGGTGACAGAGCAAGATCCTTTCTCAAAAAGAGAGAGAGAAAAAAAAAAGACCAGGAGATTTGTTCACATGTCCAAATTTGATAATAATTCTCTAGAGCTCCAGCCCAAAGCTGTGCATAGAAATATAATTCAAGCCCCCTGGGTAATTAAAAAATGTCTAAGGCTGGGCGTGGCAGTTCACACCTGTAATCCCAGCACTTGGGGAGGCCGAGGTGGGCAGATCACATGAGGTCAGGAGTTCAAGACCAGCCTGGCCAACATGGTGAAACCTCATCTCCACTAAAAACACAAAAATTAGCTGGGCCTGGTGGCACACGCCTGTAATCCCACCTACTTGGGAGGCTGAGGCAGGAGATTTGTTTGAACCCAGGAGGGGGAGGTAGCAGTCAGCCAAGATCATGCTACTGCACTCCAGCCTGGGTGACAGACCAAGACTCCATCTCAAAAAAAAGGTCTAGTCACCACATTTAAAAAAGTAAAAACAGGTTAAATTAACTTTAACAAGATATTTTATTTAAGTCAAAATATATATTTTTTTCTTTTTTTCAAACAGGGTCTCACTCTGTTGCCAAGGCTGGAGTGCAATGGCTCGATCACGGCTCACTGCAGCCTCAACCACTCGGGCTCAGGGTATCCTCCCACCACAGTCTCCTGAGTAGTGGGGCATACAGTCACACCCCACCATGCCTGGCTAATTTTTTGTATTATTCGTAGAGAGGAGGTCTTGCTATTTTACCCAGGCTCAGTAAGCCATTTTAAATGTCTAGATTTATAAATACTATTAAGTGTTTTCATAAGTAACAATGATTGATAGTACAATCGGGGAGGAGGGTGGAATGGAAGAGAAAAAGGCCATTTTCTGGTCAGTTCTACCAATGACTCCGAGCTGGAAGCATCGTGGAAAGCCCAGGGCACAGAGTCCCCCAGGGCAGATGGACCCAGACAGGCAGACCATTAATGGCAAGTTGATGGATCTGGAGTGTATTCCCTCCTCTGCCACCCCTGTCCGCCTTTGTCTTTCTAGGATCTTCTCTCCGGGCCTGTTTCCTCATTTGGAACTCTTGCAGGTTAGATAAGATCTCTAACGGGCTGCCCAGCTCTTATAACCCAGGATGCTTCCCTCTATTCATCCATTCAATCAGTCACCAAGGGCTGCCATGTTACAGGTGCTAGGGATCTAATCATAAGCAAAAGACAGGGAAGAAAAATATGACCAAATAATCCCACAAGAAGATGTCAAAATCCACTGTGGCAAGTGCCATGAAAGAGGGGAGCACCGGGTGTGTTAGAGAGGGTAAATCTGTGGGTGTGATGGTAGAGGGTGTGGGAAGAGGTGGGGAAGAGAGTCTCCGGGAGCTGGGAAGGAGGAAGAGGGCTCAGCAGGGGCAGATGGGAGGAGGAGGGGTGAAGAGGCTTGGAACAGCCGCCGTGGAAAGTGGGAGCCCAGCAGACACACACAGTAGGGCTGCCAGCAGCTTAGAGCAACCCACCATGCATGCGGCCTACAGAGTCATGCACCGCGGTCTATTCACTGAATCCCATGAAATGCCACATAGGTCATCTCAATCTGACATTCTTCCACCAACAGAGAAGAAAAGCCCATATGCTTCTTACAATTCCAGTTTACTTCTCTTTAGAATGCCCTTACAAGAACTGACTCACACGTATCACTAAGCAGACATCCACACTCAGCTATGAAATCTTTGATCAGCCAACCCTCAGTCAGCTCCATGGAACCATGTGGGTAAAGAAAAAGCCAGCAGCTATTCCATAGACAGGGGAAGCACTCAGGGGCAAGCAACGACAGGGGAAGCACTTAGGGGCAAGCAACGGTCACCAAGCACCACAGCACCCAGGAGGTCCTGCTGAGGTCCCGCTGACCGCCCCAGCGCCTGGGAAATGCACTCTGTCAATCAACACCGCAAAACAGGCTAAGATACTGTGAAGGACTCAAACGCTTTTTTTAAAACAGGGAGAGAGGTTTTTTTTTTTAAAAGATAATAGCATTTGGTTTTTCAAATGTTCATGAATGATAGGGCAAATACAGAATAAATTAACAAAGGCAGTATGAAGGAATAAATTTAAAAAAGAGAGAGAAAGCTCTCGTAAGCAAAAGCTGCCTTCCAACTACATGGAAAAACACTCTAGTGCCCTAAGTAAATAAATAATAAAAGGATATTGAAACAATACACCCTGAAAACGCTTGTGCCTTCTCTGTTCTCCTGGGCAGAAGCAGTGCTGACAGGTTTATGCTACCGAGGTTACAGACCCAGCTAGCATTTATTTACCTAATAACACTCGAGGACTTTTCAAAGAACTGATGCCATTCTCCAGATTTATTAGTACATATAACCCACTCTTTTACCCCAACCTCTACCAACTCCCAACACAGGACACCCTGACCCCTGGACTAGAAAAAAGCTAAGATTAGAATTTTGACGTGCTCAGACCACACCATTTTCCTTCCCCCTGATAGGAAGGCTCTTAAGAATATATACCCACAAGGAAAACGAAAACAATGCACAGTGATTTTTCATTCTTGCCACACCTAGTCCTTATTGTTTAGAAAACACTTAAATTTGCACAGGTTCTATCTGTTTCACAATTATAGCCACAGTCTTGCCTGTTCACGCATTTTCATTTCTTTTTCTTTTTCTTTTTTTTTTTTTTGAGACAGTCTTGCTCTGTCGTCAGGCTGGAATGCAGTGGCACAATCTCAGCTCACTGCAACCTCCACCTCCTGGTTTCAAGCAATTCTCCTGCCTCAGCCTCCCAAGTAGCTGGGACTACAGGCGCCTGCCACCAGGCCCGGCTAACTTTTGTATTTTTAGTAGAGATGGGGTTTCACCATGTTGACCAGGATGGTCTCGATCTCTTGACCTCATGATCCACCCGCCTCGGCCTCCCAAAGTGCTGGGATTACAGGCGTGAGCCACCGCGCCTGGCCTTCATTTCTTTTTCTTAAACATATGCTACACTACCACTAAAAGCAACTTGTGCAACAAGTATGTACAGAACAAAACACTAATATACTTACTGGGGAAACAGAGCAAACAGACAAAAAAGAAACTAAAGTGGGGCTGGGCATGGTGGCTCACGCCCGTAATCCCAACACTTTGGGAGGCCAAGGCTGGCGGATCACCTGAGGTCAGGAGTTCGAGACCAGCCTGGCCAACATGGGGAAACCCCGTCTCTACTGAAAAAATACAAAAATTAGCTGGGCTTGGTGGTGGGTGCCTGTAATCCAGCTATTTGGAAGGCTGAGGCAGGAGAATCACTTGAACCCGGGAGGCGGAGGTTGCAGTGAGCCAAGATCACGCCACTGCGCTCCAGCCTGGGCAGTAGAGCAAGACTCTGTCAAAAAGAAAGAAAGAGAAAGAGTGAGAGAGAGAGAGGGAGGGAGAGAGAGAGAGAGAGGGAGAGGGAGGGAGGGAGGGAAGAAGGGAAAGCGAAAGCAAGAAGAGCAAGAAAGCAAGAAAGAAACTAAAATGGAAACAATAACAATCCAGGATCACAGAATTTCAGAGCTCACAGAATTTCAGAGCTAAAGGGGTTTTAGTGAATAAGAGGTTAAAAGACTTGCACTAGGGCAGAAAATTGGTAGCAAAGACAGCTCTAGAATTGCTACCATTTCTGCAGCAGGTAGGGAACTATTCACACTTTTTTTTTCTTTTATTCTTTTCTTCCTGAGACAGGGTCTCACTCTGTTGCCCAGGCTGGAGTGCAGTGGTGTGATCTCTGCTCACTGCAGCCTCGACCTCCTGGGCTCAAGCAATTCTCCCTCCTCAACTTCCCAAGTGCTGGGACTACAGGCATGCACCACCACACCTGGCTAAATTTTGTATTTTTTGTAGAGATAGGGTTTCACCATGTCACCCAGGATGGTCTTGAACTCCTGGGCTCAAGCAATCCACCCATCTCAGCCTCCCAAAGTGCTGGGATTACAGGCATGAGCTACTGTGCTTGGCCCAGTTCACATTTCTTAAGCCAACCTTCCTGCACGAGACCAGTCTCCTTCTGCGGTTTGTCACTGCTGCCCAGGAAAACCTAAGGCATTCACTAGCCTAGGGCCGTGGGCTGTTCTCAATGGCATCTGTTACAGGCCTTTCTTAGGTTTAGCATTATTTGATTATGTGATGTGATTATTTTATTAATATGTGTCTTCTCAGCTAGGCCATAAGTTGTACAAGGCCAGTCATACCTCCCTGTGGTGCACAGAAGCCTAAGAAGGGAGTCAACATTTCCGGATCAAGTCACTTTTTCTTGGATATTAACTTTTACAGGACAGGCCCTGAGATTTGATAATACTTGATTTAGCATGATTTTACTTCCCTTCATTCGTCTGAGAGCAGACAGATTTTATGAATGAGAGAGCCATTCATAAAATTCTTTGAGTTTTCTTTCTCAAAGACTAGGAATGGTGGCTAGGTGTGGTGACTCATGCTTGTAATTCCAGCACTTTGGGAGGCCAAGGTGGGAGGATTGCTAGAGCCCAGGAGTTCAAGACCAGCCTGGGAGATATAGTAAGACCTTGTCTCTACAAAAAATTTTAAAATTAGCTGGGCATGGTGTGCACCTGTGGTCCCAGCTACTTGAGAGGCTGAGGCGGGAGGATCACTTGAGCCAGAGAGGTGGAGGTTGCAGTGAGCCCTGATGGTGCTACTGCACTCCAGGCTGGCGACAGAGCAAGACCCTGTCTCATGAAAAAAAAAATTGTTGGCAGGGCACAGTGGCTCATGCCTGTAATCCCAGCACTTTGGGAGGCCAAGGTGGGTGGATCACCTGAGGTCGGGAGTTTGAGACCAGCCTGACCAATGTGGAGAAATCCCGTCTCTACTAAAAAACACAGAATTAGCCAGGCATGGTGGCGCATGCCTGTAATCCCAGCTACTCGGGAGGCTGAGGCAGGAGAATCGCTTTAACCCAGGAGGCGGAGGTTGCAGTGAGCTGAGATTGTGCCATTGCACTCCAGCCTGGGCAACATGAGTGAAACTCCGTCTCAAAAAAAAAAAAAGGTTTACACCTGTGTATTATCTCATTTCAAAAAAAAAAAAAAAAACCACTGTGAACAGCAAACTACTTGGTGACTAGGAGTGCCTGTGTGTTAGTCCAACATCCCATACAAAGCAAAATGTCACTAACAAAAGCATCCTACTATTCTTAGGCAATCAAAAGGTAAATAGCAACAGAACACAGAGAACCCAATTTTTAGCCCATAGCACTTATCTGCAGATTAGAAATCCTCAAAGTGGCCAGGCACAGTGGCTCACGCCTGTAATCCCAACACTTCGGGAGGCTGAAGCTGGAAGATCACTTGAGGTTAGGAGTTCGAGACCAGCCTGCCCAACATGGTGAAACCCCATCTCTACTAAAAATACAAAAATTAGCCTGGCCTGGTGGCACACGCCTGTAATCTCAGCTACCTGGAAGACTGAGGCAGGAGAATCACTTGAGCCCAGGAATCAGAGGTTGCAGTGAGCTAAGATTGTGCCACTGTACTCCAGCTGGGGCAACAGAACAAGATTCTGTCTTAAAAAAAGAAATACTCAAAGTATGTTCACTAGAACTCCTAATTCCATACAGTTCATCAAACAAGGCAGTAGCAGCCATATCACCATTCCACTAAGAAGAAAAGAGCAAGTCCATGGGCCCTAAAAACCTGAAAGTTTCACAAATGTTAAGGGTTAGGAGAAGAAAAAGAAAAGGAATCCCTGAAACCCTTTAAGGAAGCAGTCAGAGCACTGAGTCCCAGCACTACAGCCCAGCAGGCCACCACCCAGCCCTTGGGGAATGCTGCCCTCATCTACCCCACAGCCAGGGTCTCGATCTGTCATCCAGGCTGGAGGGCAGTGGCACAATCACAGCTCAGCTCAGCCTCGACCTCCTGGGCTCAAGCAATCCTCCCACCTCAGCCTCCCAAGTAGCTGGGACTACAGGTGCACCACCACAGCCAGCTAGTATTTTTTACTTTTTGTAGAGAGAGGGTCTCACTATGTTGCCCAGACTCTTTTCAAACTCTTGGGCTCAACTGTCCCTCCTGCCTTGGCCTCCCAAAGTGCTGGGATTACAAGTGAACCACTGCACCCAGCCTGATCTTACTATTACTACGTTATCCAGAAATTATATTTATATGTTGAGAAAATTAGATGTACGCACTGTAAACACAATATAATAATAGTTATATTTGGATGGCTTAATTATGGGTGATTTATATTTTTTTCATGCTATTCTATGATCTATAAATGCTTTCCAATGAATCACTTGAGGTCAGGAGTTCGAGACCAGCCTGGCCGACATGGTGAAACACCATCTCTACTAAAAATACAAAAATTAGCTAGGCATGTTGGCATGTACCTGTAATCCCAGCTACTCGGGAGGTTGAGGCAGGAGATTGCTTCAACTTGGGAGGCAGAGGCTGTAGTGAGCCCAGATCGTGCTACTGCACTCCAGCCTGGGTGACAGAGTGAGACTCTATCTCAAAAAAAAAAAAAAAAAAAAAAAAAAAGTTTTCCAATGATTATATACCAGATTTGTAATATTTTTTTTTTTTGAGACAAAGTCTTGCTCTGTCCCAGGCAGGAGTGCAGTGGCACGATCTCGGCTCACTACAACCTCCGCCTGCCGGGTTCAAGCAATTCTTGTGCCTCAGCCTCCCGAGTAGCTGGGATTACAGGCGCCGGCCACCGCACCCAACTATTTTTTTTTTTGTATTTTCATGTTGGCCAGGATGGTCTCGAGCTCTTCACCTCGTGATCCACCTGCCTCGGCCTCCCGAAGTCCTGAGATTACAGGTGTGAGCCACCATGCCTGGCCCAGATTTATAATAATTTAAACAAAGACATATAATTTTAAGACTCCACAACATCCTCATACACTTTTTTTTTTTTTTTGAGATAGGGTGTCACTCTTTCGCCCGGCCGGAGTGCCGTGGCATGATCTTGGTCACTGCAGCCTGAAACTTCCAGGCTCAGGTGATTCTTCCACCTCAGCCTCCTGCATAGCTGGCACTACAGGCACATACCACCATACCCGGCTAATGTTTTGTATTTTTAATAGAGATGACGTTTTGCTATGTTGTCTAGGCTGGTCTTGAACTCCTGGAGTCAAGCAATCCACCAATCTATTCAAATAAATGAGGGTACATCTATTCACAGTAACACAGCCATTAAAAGAAAGAACATGCAGTTATGGACTGATATGAAACTATCTCTAAGATACGTTATTTAACTAAAATGCAAGATGCAGAATATATGCTATCATTTGTACAAAATTAATTTTAAGGCTGAATGTGGTGAGTCACATCTGTAATCCCAATACTTTGGCAGGCCGAGGCAAGAGGATCACTTGAGGCCAGGAGTTCAAGGCCAGCCTGGGCAACATAGTGAGACCCCGTCTTTACCAAAAAAAATACAAAAATTAGCTGGGCATGATGGCATGTGACTATAGTCTCAGATAATTGGGAGGCTGAGGTAGGAGGATCGCTTGAGCCCAGGAGTTCAAGGCTGCACTAAGCTATGGTTGCGCCACTGCACTCCAGCCTATGCAACAGAGCCAGACCCTGTCTGCAAAAAACACAAATAAGGAAACAAATACATGAATGAATAATATTAATTTAAAGACATATTTATTTGTGCATGTATTGGCTATCTCTGGAAGGCTTACCTAGAAAGTTATAGGAAAATTGCCTTAAAAGAGGGGCAATGGAGGACTAGGGGACAGGAAAGAGTAAAACAGGTGAGAAGAAAACTTAATTTTCTTTTTGAGACAGAGTCTCGCTCTGTCACCCAGGCTGGAGTGAAGTGGCACAATCTCGGCTCACTGCAACCCCCATCCCCCCTCCCCCGCTCAAGCGATTCTCCTGCCTCAGCCTCCCGAGTAGCTAGGATTATAGGCACCCGCCACCACACCCAGCTAATTTTTGTATTTTTAGTAGAGACGGAGTTTCACCGTGTTGGCCAGGCTGGTCTCAAACTCCTGACCTCAAGTGATCCACCTGCCTCGGCCTCCCAAAATGCTGGGATTACAGGCGTGAGCTACCACTCCTGGCCGGAAACCTTCACTTTCACTATATATATCCTTTTTGTACTTTGGGTTTTTGTTTATTTGTTTGTTTGAGATGGGGTCTCACTCTGTTGTCTAGGCTGGAGTGCAGTGGCACAACCATAGCTCACTGCAGCCTCAAGCTCCTGGGTTCAAGCATTTTTCTCACCTCAGCCTCCCCAGTAGCTAGGACTACAGGCACACATCACCACATCTAGCTATTTTTTTTTTTTTTCTTAGAAACAAGGTCTTTTGGCTGGGCATGGTGGCTCATGGCCTGTAATCTCAACACTTTGGGAGGTCGAGGCAGGTGGATCACCTGAGGTCAGGAGTTCGAAACTAGCCTGGAACACATGGTGAAACCCTGTCTCTGCTAAAAATACAAAAGTTAGCTGGGCATGGTGGAGGGTGTCTGTAGTCCCAGCTACTCAGGATGCTGAGGCAGGAGAATCACTTGAACCTGGGAGGCGGAGGCTGCAATGAGCCACGATCAGACCATTGTACTCCAGCCTGGGCAACAGAGTGAGACTCTGTCTCAAAAAAGGGAGGGAGGGAGGGAGGGAGGGAAGAAGGAAGGCTCTCTATATTGTCCAGGCTGGTGTTGAACTCCTGGGCTCAAGCGAGTCTCCTGACTTAACCTGTGGAGTAGCTAGGGTTACAGGTGTGAGCCACTGCACCAGGCCTCTTTTTGTACTTGAAATTTTGTACTATGAGCATTTATTACTAAAAAATAAACAAACCTAAAAAGGCTTGGTGGGAAACGACACCAATGACTTTTCCAAGTGTCTCGGCACCTATGCATGATCTTTAGGTTGAAGGCAACCCCTTAACAAGTGCTGCCTCCAGCAGACAAAACACCAGGAGGAATCAGGCGGGCTCCTGCAGACCCAGCACCCGCAGGGGGACTGATCGGTTTTCTCTGCTCACTTTTGGAACCAGGTCTAGACAAGTCCATACTCCGGTTCAGCCAAAGCAAGAACACTGTGTCCTCTGACAACAATGTCAAATTCTCACTTGTATGTAGTAAATAAGGAATATTTTACCTTTCAGCAAAGGTGTCGAGTTTCCCCAACTCATCAGAGAGGCCAACCAGGGAATCCAAGGTCCCCACCTAGACAGATCATAAAAACGTCAGAGGCTCACAGGTTTCTGGCCAAGCATGATGCCATCTCAACAACACGGCAGGGACTCTGTCACTTCATCTTGAATTTGTCACCCTTGGTCAATGGCCAAAGTGGAAAGTAGAAAAAACTCTTAATGGAAACCAGTGGATTTGGGGGTGTCTTTATTTACTTATTTTTGACCAACAGGATAAACTGTCATATGCCTGCCATAGGAAGGAGTGACTATGATGTTACCATCTGACCTCAGCTCATTTTCCTTAGAATGGCAGCCTGCTAGTCAGTCATGTTGTTAATCCCCATAGCTGAGGAAGAGATACACCAGAAAGCAAGTTAAAGAAGTTCTCATTCCTAAAAGCTTTTCTGCTCCAAGACAGTCCCATCAGTTGTGTTTTTTGTTGTTGTTTTTGAGATGGAGTTTCGCTCTTGTTGCCCAGGCTGGAGTGAAATGGCACGATCTCGGCTCACCTCAACCTCCGCCTCCTGGATTCAAGTGATTCTCCTGCCTCAGCCTTCCTAGGTAGCTGGGATTACAGGTATGCACCATCATGCACGGCTAATTTTTTATTTTTAGTAGAGACAGGGTTTCTCCATGTTGGTCAGGCTGGTCTCGAACTCCCGACTTCAGGTGATCTGCCTGCCTTGGCCTCCCAAAGTGCTGGAATTACAGGCTCAAGCCACTGCACCCGGCCCCACCGTCTTTTTCTCTGTTCTTTGCTGTTATTAACCATGATCTTGAGGCCAAGGTGGGCAGATCACCTGAGTTCAGGAGTTTGAGACCAGCCTGGCCAATATGGCAAAACCCTGTCTCTACTACAAATACAAAAATTAGCCGGGCATGGTGGCATGCGCTCGTAATCCAAGCTACTTGGGACTCTGAGGCAGGAAAATCATTTGAACCTCAGAGGTGGAGGTTGCAGTGAGCCAAGATCGCACCACTGCACTCCAGCCTGCTCAGCAGAGCGAGACTGCATCTCAAAAAAAAAAAAAAAAAAAAAAATTCTTGCTGGGGAAGGAAGCAGCTTTTCCTTTCCTCCCACTTCATCATTCACCTCGGTCCTTTTCTTTTCAGAGAACTTATGATCTGTTTTTTGTTGTTGTTGTTTTTTATTTTTTGAGATCTCGGCTCACTGCAACCTCCACCTCCCAGGTTCAAGTGATTCTTCTGCCTCAGCCTCCCAAATAGCTGGTATTACAGGCATGTGCCCCACACCTGGCTTATTTTTTTATATTTTTAGTAGAGATGGGGTTTGGTCATGTTGTCCATGCTGGTCTCGAACTCCTGACCTCAAGTGATCTTCCCACTTCGACCTCCCAAAGGGCTGGGATTACAGGAGTGAGCCACCGTGCCTGGCCATGATCTATTTCTTAGTGTAGAAATTACTACAATGTCCAAAATTGTATTTAAAGGTCTTTTCACAGAATCAGAAAGAAAAGGGTTGCTATCATGTGGTACCACCAACTAGATGTTAAAAAGTAATTAGGTTCTGAGATTTGGCAGAATTTCAAGAAAAAACAATTAAGAAAAATAATTAGGAGGCTGGGCACAGTGGCTCACACCTGTAATCTCAACACTTTGGGAGGCCGAAGGTTTGAGACCAAACTGGTCAACCTGGTGACACCCCGTCTCTACTAAAAATACAAAAACTAGCCAGGCATGGTGGCATGTGCCCGTAATCCCAGCTACTGGGGAGGCTGAGGCAGGAGAATCACTTGAACCCAGGAGGCGGAGGTTGCAGTGAGCCTAGATTGCACCACGGCATTCCAGCCTGGGTGACAGAGCGAGACTCCAACCAAAAAAAAAAAAAAAAGTAATTAGGAAATGATGAAGCCTGAATATCTCTACCAAGACAAGTCGCTTCTTTTCAAGTAACTTAATTTTAAGCAACTTCTGCAGAGGCTGTGTCTTCTTTTTTTATCTTTTTACCTTCCAGAGTCCAGCACAGTGCCTCACACACAGTATCAATGAGTGGATGCAGAATTTACTCACCCGTACAGTGTCCATTGCTGGACAAGCAGAGGCAGGCTTAAAAAGGCAGCAAGATGTGGTTTCAGAACCCACTGCTGCCACTTACCAGCCTGACAACATTTAGCCTCTCCCAGCCTGTCCCCAGAGCCAGCTTCCCGGTGATGCATTTGAAGTACCTAGCCGTCAGCTCTTTGCTCAACAAATGTTAGCAAATGGGGTAGCATTACAACCCTGGTAGCTGATGGGGCAGCTGTTTGGGTGGAGGGGCAAAGTGAGGTTTGAAAAGGGAGTATATGGCAGTTTTCTACAAGAGCAGATGCTGGGCAGTCAGTGCCATCTCACCAGCACCTGTGCCATGTGGTCTGGGAGAAAGCTGTAGTGTCTTCCCCGTGGAAACCTACAGCCTCAGAAAGCACCACGGTAAGTCCACTCTTTTTGAAGTAAAATAATTGTGTGGCCAGGCGTGGTGGCTCACTCCTGTAATCCCAGCACTTTGGGAGGCTGAGGCAGGTGGATCACCTGAGGGCAGGAGTTTGAGACCAGCCTGCCCAACATGGCGAAACCCCATCTCTACTAATAATACAAAAATTAGCCGGGCATGGTGGCATGCGCCTGTAATCCCAGCTACTCGGGGGGAAAAAAAATTGCACATGTCTCATTCTTTTTTTTTTTTTTTTGAGACAGAGTCTCGCCATGTCACCCAGGCTGGAGTGCAGTGGCGCAATCTCGGCTCACTGCAAGCTCCGCCTCCCGGATTCACACCATTCTCCTGCCTCAGCCTCCCGAGTAGCTAGGACTACAGGCGCTCGCCACCACGCCTGGCTATTTTTTTGTATTTTTTAGTAGAGACGGGGTTTCACCGTGTTAGCCAGGATGGTCTCGATCTCCTGACCTCATGATCCACCCACCTCGGCCTCCCAAAGTGCTAGGATTACAGGCGTGAGCCACTGCGCCTGGCCTCGTTCTTCCTTAATGTTGGTTTCGTTTGAACTTTGCCCTCCACTCCAAGAACCCTTAGATGCCTGGGCATGACCCAAACTCCCTTCTGCCACCAAATTCCCTCCCTTCCCCTCCCTCAGGACCAAAGGGATCCTAGATTTCCTCCCCTGCCCCCAGGTCAAGAGTACAATCAAGGCTGAAGCCCCCCAAGCCGCCTGCACATCTAAACTATATGGTGGGTCTTCTGAGATGCTGCAGACAAACCAGGAGGAGCCAGAGGAACACCCGAGAGAACCTGAGTGTGCATTTAACGTGCTTCCCACTTTTTGAAGCATTAGACACTGCTACCCACAACCTTGTCCCCCTGTTCATTCCTTCCTGTGGCTGCACCTACATAGGTATCACAATTTATTTTGGACTATGGCATGATATCCCACCTAGCCCATCACCTCCCCGTCCATCCTCAAACCTCAGCTTGTCCTCAGAGCCCCTGCCTTTGCCTTGATACTTTCTCCTTGGTTTCCTGAGGTAGCAACCTGTCTCCCTCTCCCGTCTCCCCCTGACCAATCCATCCCTTTTTCACTCCTCCCCAAGAATTTTACCTTGAAGTCAGGAATAGCGAATTTGGTATTATAAGACAGGTTGGACTTAGAGGTTACAGTATTCATCCTCTCCAGAGCTTGCAAATTTTCCTTATCGCCAGGGGCAGAAATTAACCAAAACTCCGACATGCTTCCAGTCTTCTCTTACCCAGTGACTGCCCAGAACCAGGACAAACATACACAAACAGAAACAGAAGGAGAGATGTGTCAGATATCCCCGCCTCACCACTCCCTACCCTCCAATTCATCCTTTCTAGGATGAGCTCCAAGGACATCCATTTGCAAAAGCAAAGCTCTTATCTCCACCTGGGCAGCCCTCAGGTGTTCCCGAAACTCCAAAGCTCCTTGGTCCCTGCAGTGGTTCTGGCTGGTTTTCAGGAGCAGAGGAGGAGGGAGAGGTTCCTTTCTTTCTCTCCACCTCAGTGAACAACCCCTATCAGGCATCATAAAACGGGAGGACAGTAAGCTGGAGGCGGACACCTTCTGGGGGAATATTTGTCTTCCTTCCACACTGCATCTTCTGGGATGCAGGATGGGGTGGAGGAAGGCGTGGGATGAGGAAGGGATTTTCACAACAGGCTACCAGGTCAAACCGCAGGTCAAACTGGCCAACCTTGTGATTGGTATTAGCTTTAAAAATAGACTTCAGAGGATTTTTTTAAATAAGAAAAAAAAAAGTAGTAGGGGGTGAGGGGAACTACTGAAGTCTTTTTTCCACTAGGCGAGGTGCCCGCTCAGCAGAGCTGGGTCCCTTGCCCGGCGTGGCCGGTGGTTTCGCGGCCGCGTCTGCGGCCTCTACGGCCGATTCGATTCGTGCTGCTCCTTCACAGGTGTCCACACCCGCACCTTTCCCCCTCGGCCAGGTTCCCCCTTTCCGCTTGCCTCCCCGCGGCGTCTCCGGACGGCTGGGGGAAAGCAGGATAAGCTCTGAGGAGCCAGAGACCCCTGGTGGAACCTCTTCCTTTCGGACTCCCGGTCCCGCTCCAATCCGAGGGCATTTTGTTCTCTCCTAACCCCGCGCAGACCCAACGCAGCTCCTTTCCGCCTTGACTGCCCATGGCCTGGGGACGAACTGGCCCCCCGCAGCACCTGCGGAGATGCTACCAGCCCGGCCGCGGGGAAGCGCGCGGAGGTGCACGCTGCCCACGTTTCCAATGGGAAAGCGCAGGCTGGTGCGCAGCCGGACCCCGTGCCTGTGTCCCCACCCCGCCCCTGCCTCGGGTCCCCGCTCCGTGGTGCGTCCTTACCGGGAGCCGGCGGGGCGCGGGCCGCGCGGTAGGGGGCTGCGGGCGACGGGCGGCGGGCGGCGGGTGCGGGGCCGGAGCGCACTGCCGGCTCCCGGGAGGCAGCGGCTTCGCTGCCCTGCGCCCCGCCCCGCCTTTTATCCCGGGCTCTGGAGGCGGCCCCGGCCCCGCCGGATATTTGCATACGGGCCGTCCGCCTCCCGCCTCGCTCCAGCCGGGGGCCCGAGAGCCGGGGAGCAGGTGCAGGCGCCGGGCAGGAAGGCGCGGAGGAGACGCGCAGGGTCTCCAGTCCCCTACGCGCGAGGGCCGGGGCCCTGGGGGCTTCTGCGGCGCGTCCCACGGGGTCTCCTGCCGCACGACTGCGCTGCCGCGTCCGGGACGCGTGGACGGCTGAGCCGGGTGGGAGTCGGGAAAAGGCTCTGAGCTCGGGACCACCCCGCCCTCCCGCTGCGGCCGCCGCAGCCCCGCTTGGTCACCCACGCTCGCCTCACAGAGACATGCGCGGATCTCAGGGGAATCACCTACTCCCAGGTGTCTCCAGGCCAGTGCAAGAGACAGGGCCCACCTGTGGGGAGCCGCGCAACAGGTGCGCAGGTGCTCGGGACGCACCTGCGTAGACAGCGAAGCTTTTCCTGTCCGTGTGGGCGCGGGTGTGCGCCCGGTTGCCCAGGAAACTCCCACCTCACCCTCTCCACCTTCCGAATTGCCCTGTGGATGGGGGGTGGGGGGGCGGTTACAACTCACCGTACGACGATCAGAGATGAGTTCATGATCGGTGCTGTCTGGAACCAGGAGGGGGAAACCCTGGAAATTAACGTGTGAAGGTTAAAAACAAGACAAAACCAAAGGAAAACTCGGAGAATTCATTTTCTCTGGACCGAAGGAGAAAGCTTTAAAGCATCCTTCCATGTGGGCGATGTTTTCAGTGGTTTCTGGGAAAGATGAAGATCTCAAGAGTGTCCTTCGAGGGGTCATTGGAGACGGTGTTCTTGCTTCCTTAAACGTGGACTCCCCCTCCTGTGTAAACTAGCCTTATCTATCAACCCATTCTTGTGAATGCATCAGGGTCTTTGGGAGAAGGATTTGACATCATCTGAGACTTAAGCTGTAATCACATAGGGTGGGATGGGAAGCCCCAGAGACAGGACAGAAAGGTGGCTTTAAGATCACAGTGGGGTCGTACTGCCAGCCTAGGTTAGACTTGGAAGTCCCAGCACCTGCAGCAGGCATCGTTATTGGGACACTAATGTGCATTAGTCAGTCCTTGCAACATCTTCCTGAGGGAGGATACCTGAAACCAAGGGATGGGGAAACCCCGGTATGTTTGAGGACATTAAGTGGCTATTCCAGGGAAGGAGTGGCCCAGTTAGACATTAAAGCGGGGTGGTCTCCAATCTTGGACGTTATCCAGGCACGACATTTTATCCAGCCAGGGAAAACATCTTAGAGCTGGGGGCAGATCTCATCTGCAAACAAGGGTGGAGATGCCCACAGAAGTTACGTGAATTGCCCAGTGTCACACAGCTGGTTATGTCAGAGCTACAGTTGGAACTCGGGCCTGTGACTGAGTCTTATGTCCTTTCTACTGCTCCCAACAAGCCTGCAGGACTAGATAATCAGGGTGAGGAAGAACACATGCTTTCTATTTCAGTCCACATTTTCCCATCTGCAAGGTTCAAAGCCATGGACCTGGCTTCTCAGAGACTGAGCAACACATTTAGAAGTATCTGTGACTTTGCTCGTGGCACCACTCTTTCTATACACCTGGTTACCTGTAAATACTTTGTTTTGTGCCAGGCGTGGTGGCTTACACCTGTAATCCCAGCACTTTGAGAGGCCAGGTGGGCAGGTCACCTGAGGTCAGGAGTTCGAGACCAGCCTGACCAACATGGAGAAACCCCGTCTCTATTAAAAATAAAAAATTATCTGGGCGTGGTGGCGCATGCCTTAATCCCAGCTACTCGGGAGGCTGTGGCAGGAGAATCGCTTGAACCCAGAGGCAGAGGTTGCGGTGAGCCGGTATCACACCATTGCACTCCAGCCTGGGCAACAAGAGTGAAACTCCATCTCAAAAAAGAAAACAAAAAACCCAACCCAAACCAAACCAAACCAAAACAACAACAACAACAACAAACAAAACAAAACAAAACTTTGTTCTGTGAATTAAGAGAGTCAGACACAAATAACTCCTAGATAGGCCAGGCACGGTGGCTCATGCCTGTAATCCCAGTACTTTGGGAGGCCCAGGTGGGTGGCTCACTTGAGATCAGGACTTTGAGACCAGCCTGGCCAACATGGTGAAACCCCATCTTTACTAAAAATACAAAAACTGGCTGGGCACGGTGGCTCACGCCTGTAATCCCAGCACTTTGGGAGGCCGAGGCAGGCGGATCATGAGGTCAGGAGATCAAGACCATCCTGGCTAACACGGTGAAACCCCATCTCTACTAAAAATACAAAAAAAATAGCTGGGCTTGGTGGCGGGCGCCTATAGTCCCAGCTACTTGGGAGGCTGAGGCAGGAGAATGGCATGAACCCGGGAGGCGGAGGTTGCAGTGAGCCAAGATTGCGCCACTGCACTCCAGCCTGGGTGATAGAGCGAGACTCCATCTCAAAAAAAAAAAAAAAAAAGAACTAGCTGGACATGGTGGTACGCACCTGCGGTCTCAGCTGCTAGGGAGGCTGAGGCGCGGGAATCACTTGAACCCGAGAGGCAGAGGTTACAGTGAGTCGAGACCATGCCACTGTACTCCAGCCTGGGTGACAGAACAAGACTCCATCTCCCAAAACAAAAAACAAAACAAAACAAAAACAAAAACACACAAATAACTTCTGGACATCATCTGATTAAGAAAATAATAAGGACCTACAGTGTTCCTTGTCTTCCTCAAAATCTTCCTACTCAAAATCTAAAATCTTTCTGGTCTTTCACATCTTAAGTTTCTTGTTTCATAGCTGAATTTGTAATGGATGATGTCTACTGCTGCAGGGGTAGCTTGACATTTTTCAAATAACTTTTTATCTGCTTATATAGGTAATTCTCTCCTTTTCTTTTCTCCAACAAGAATGAGCTTGAAATTTCTCTGTTTTTTAAAAAGAATTTGGCAAACAGAGAAGTATAAGGAAGAAAATAAAAATTACTTGTAATTCTATAATTAGCTGCTGTTAACATTTAAATTCTTTATTACCATTTAATGCATATTCATGTATAGATGCAGATTTGTTTGCATGATTGAGATTATATATTATTCATAAATCTTGGCATTCTGCTGTTTGCTTTCTAAAGATCAAAAAAGTTATCAAATGTATCTTATCAGTAAAGGATAATCCAATGTCATCAGAGTTTACCACAGCTCAGAAATTGAGTAAGATTCTGAAGCCAAATAAAGATGCCTTGTTAAACAACTTACATCTTGAAAAGGTGGCAAGGCGGGCGGGAATCTTGTCCAAGAGGTTGTTTGATTTGCATTTCTCAAAGGCAACCACATGTGTTACCAGTTTTGAGCTGACTTGTGTTTTTCTCTCACAAAGATCAGCCTTTAACAGATAAATAGGGAGAAAACAACAAAAAGTTCTGGAGCCTGCTCCCTTGGTATATTAAAAGAGTATGATTTAGCATTTACACTGTATAAGGAAAGTATTTTTCTTCCATATTTCAACCTGAAGCACCATTTAGCAACCCATTTTCTGTCCCCTCCCTATACAACTTTAAAGTTTCTGAAATCTGCTGCTAAAAGACTTAAAAGTTTGTGTGCCTTAATCACTGCTTTTAAAATACTCCCCAGGTTATGAAAAATATAGTACCCAGGTCATAATAAACACCATCTCTTCCCAGGAATAAAGGCTGGGGAGGAAATGCCAGGAGTCTTGAGTCATCTGTAGCTTATTATGAATTTGGCTTTAGTTAGTTACTTCTGAAATGTTTCTGCAGTTGGCACTGATCGTGCACTGAGCCAGCTGAAGTCTGTGCAACATTGAACAGTCCCGTCAGGTTTGGGAACCAGAAGGGTGAGGCTGGCCTCGTTGGTCTGTTGTCCTCTGGCCACTCCCAGCTGACATATTTTGAACTTCTTTATTACTTCATAGCCATCCGAAGATGATGCTCTTTCCAAATCAGCCCAGATATCCTTGAATCTCAATCAGCTCACGTGGGTTGTTCTGGCTTTTACTGAGAAGAGCCCTGGGGAGTTTTTCTATGGAGACAGATCTATAGTACAGAAAAATGCAAGTAGAATTGTCCCTTGCAAGTCAATACGGTGCTGTAGAAACAGATTAGGCTTTGAAATCAGACAGTCAGAAAAGCCGCTTACACTTGCTATGTTTCAGGTTTCCCAGCTGAAAACAAAGGAGCAAGATTATGCCTGCTTTTTAGGCTTGTTATGAGGATAAGATAGAACAGCATTTCTGGTGAGAGCAACCGAATAAGAGCTCCCCTCACTTCTCCCTCTCCTGCTTTCTTAGGTTTCTTTACGGTTTTACATATTAAGTGCAGCACATTGTAATAATCTCTCGAAATCATCTACCATCCTTCTTCAGGGCCCAAAGTCCTCTCATCTGTATTTTCTTTTTCACCCAAAAAGCCTTTGTGATTTTAGGACAGCCATTGTTATCATTGTCACTGTTTTGGTCAGAGAAATTAAGGCCAGGGAATTCTCAGGATTTGTCCTAGTGTACACAGACAAGGAGAAGTCACCTCTGCTCACTTCCTCATCTAACAAGTTTTTTTTCCCCCCCCCCACAATATTTGCCAGGCACTGTGGGGCATGCAAAAATAAATCAGCATTTTCATACTAGTACTAGAGCAAAGCAAGTCTGATAAACAGAATACTGAGCAGTTCCAACTCACTAAGGTCTGAACACAAAACACTAAGCAGGATGTGATATGTGCATACACACGAGGTGTAGACATACCAGGAAGACCATGATCCTCATTTCACAGATGAGGAAGCAGGCTCAAGGAGATTAACTGAGCTGATCAAAGCACACTTAGTGGTAGAACCAGGTCTTGAACTTCATTCTTCTACCTCCAAGTGTCTCTGGCATTACAAGCTCTAAACCACCCCTCTAGGCCCCATGCAAAGACCTAGTTACTAGCACTCAGCCTGTAATTGCATTCGTTTGTTTGTTTGTTTGTTTGTTTGTTTTTGAGACTGAGTCTGGCTCTGTTGCCCAGGCTGGAGTGCAGTGGCGCGATCTCAGCTCACTGAAACTTCCACCTCCTGGGTTCAAGCAATTCTCATGCCTCAGCCTCCTGAGTAGCTGGGACAACAGGTTTGTGGGTTGGTTGGTTTGTTTTTGACAGAGTCTGGCTCTGTTGCCCAGGCTGGAGTGCAGTGGCACGATCTTGGCTCACTGCAATCTCTGCCTCCAGGGTTCAAGTGATTCTCCTGCTTCAGCCTCCTGAGTAGCTGGGATTACAGGCACCCGCCACCATGCCCAGCTAATTTTTGTATTTTTGGTAGAGACAGGGTTTCACCATGCTGGCCAGGCTAGTATTGAACTCCTGAACTCAGGTGATCCACCCACCTCAGCCTCCCAAAGTGCTGGAATTACAAGTTGGAGCCACTGTAGCTGGCCTACATAAGTTTCTACATAACGTCAGTGGACTTTTTGGTGAGCTGTAAACTGTGGTTAATAATAGTACCTGTCGGCCAAGCGTGGTGACTCACGCCTGTAATCCCAGCACTTTGGGAGGCCAAGGCAGGCAGATCGCCTGAAGTCAGGAGTTTGAGACCAGCTGACCAACATGAAGAAACCTCATCTCTACTAAAAATACAAAATTAGCTGGGCATGGTGGCACATGCCTCTAATCCCAGCTACTTCGGAGGCTGAGGCAGGAGAATCACTTGAACCTGGGAGGCGGAGGCTGCAGTGAACTGAAATAGCGCCCTTGCACTCCAGCCTGGGCAACAAGAGCGAAACTGTCAAAAAAAAAAAAAAAAAAAGAAAAAGAAAAGAGAAGAAAAAAGAAAAGTACCTGCCTCATAAGGTTTTCCCGGGAATTAAATGATATGGCAGAGTGAACAGTGCATATTAAGCAATTGGCAACGGCGTGCTATTAGCATTTACTACTTTAAAAAGCTCCATTCATCTCTGCTTCTTTTCCTCCTTTTATTTCTCACTTCCAAGTTCCTTTTTCTCCTCACAGGGTTCTTTGGGAAGATGCGAATTTTGCCCTATTATAAATATATGGGACATTGCCACTCCTGCATTCAGTCACTTTCAACCTATCTTTGATGGAGTTAGCCTACATGGTAGGTTAACTACATCTTGGAGGTACCACAGGGAATAGGAGAGGTCCCTGACCTCAAGAGTCCTGGGCTGGAGAAAGAAGACAAAGAAGAGAAGGAGTGTGGCTGGTGCTTAGGGAAGAGTCTTTGGGCTACAGCCAAGAGCCCTCTGCAGGAGTTTTGAGCTCTGGCTTTGGAGTCAAAACGATCGGACCTCAAGTCTCAGTTCTGCCACTTACTAGCTGGGCCCTTTCCAAGTTACCCAATCTCTCAATACCCCAGTTTTGAAAATGGGGACTTCAAGTTCAAGTTAGAGAATTGTGATGAAAATGGAATGAGATAACGCATGCAAAATGTCTAAGCATGACTGAGCCTGGTGTGCTCACAGTAAGTGCTCCCATCATTTTATTTAGATTATAGAGTTCAGGAAGGCACTCTGTTCACTGCCAAGTTCACAGTGCTGAATAGACAATATATTTTGGATCACTGCACTTCAAGCAAGGGGCTTAAATGCTGGAGGATGTCTGGAGAATCAGAGGAAGCTGAGTGTAAATGTTTTTGCTCTTAGATCGGTCTCTTAGAAATATGAAATGATTTGAAAGAGACATGAAAATATAACACTATATATTTAAGTACTGGGTATCTACGTTATGGATGAGCGACATCTGTAGCCATTCAATTATGTTTATAAGACTTAAAATTGCAAACAACATATATGTCCAACAAAAGAGGATTGAACAAATTAGTAATTTTGTAATCATGCTGTCATTAAAAACATTTTAGAGGAATATTAAATGACATAAGTGATCATATAATCTCAGCATTTTGGGAGACCGAAGTGGAAAGACTTTGAGACCAGCCTGAGCAATGTAGCAAAACCCCACCCCTATTTAAAAATTAACTAATTAATTAAAAAATAAATGATCATTAACTTTTTTTTTTTTTTTTTTGAGATGCAGTCTTGCTCCATCGCTCAGGCTGGAGTGCAGTGGCACCATCTCGGCTCACTGCAACCTCCGCCTCCTGTGTTCAAGCGATTTTCCTGCCTCAGACTCCTGAGTAGCTGGGATTACAGGCGCCCACCACCATGTCTGGATAATTTTTGTATTTTTAGTAGTGACAGGGTTTCGCCATGTTGGCCAGGCTGGTCTCGCACTCCTGACCTCAGGTGATCCGCCCGCCTCATCTTCCCAAAGTGCTGGGATTACAGGCATGAGCCACCATGCCCGGTCTGATCATTAAATTTTAAGCAGAAAATTCAAAATCAGATTCCAATTCTCAGGCCAGGTGCAGTGGCTCAGGCTTGTAATTCCAGCACTTGGGGAGGCCAAGGCAGGAGGATCACTTGAGGCCAGGAGTTCAAGACCAGCCTGGCCAACATGGTGACTATGGCCAACATAGTCTCTACTAAAAATAAAAAAATTAGCCAGGCATGGTGGGTGCCTGTAATCCCAGCTACTAGCCAGGCTGAGGCAGGAGAATCGCTTGAACCTGGGAGGCAGAAGTTGCAGTGAGCTGAGAATGCGCCATGGCACTCCAGCCTGGGCAACAAGAGCGAAACTCCGTCTCAAAAAGAAAAAGAAAAAGAGAAAGTCCCGTTCTCTGTAATCCCAGTGCTTTGGGAGGCCAAGGTGGGAGGTTCACTTGAGGCCATGAGTTTAAGACCAGCCTGAGTAACATAGTGAGACCCCCAACTCTACAAAAAATAAAAATTAGCCAGGTGCAGTGGCTTGCACCTGTATTCCTAGCTACTCAGAAAGCTGAATACAAGAGTATCACTTAAGCCCAGGAGTTTGAGGCTGCAGTGAGCTATGATTGCATCACTGTACTCCAGGGTGGGTGACAGAGCAAGACCTCCTCTCTGAAAAATAAAAATAAAACCCCAAACCAAATATGGAAAAGGAGAAAACTAGAATAAATCCTGTGCTGCTGAACTGAAACTGGAGGTGCCAGTCTAAACTCCCAGATTTTAAAATGGGTGGATGAAGGGAGAGAGAGAGAGAGAGAGAAATAAACCATTTACTAGCTCTGTTTGCTGGGAGACCTCAGAAGCAATGATTTACCAGTAGCACTGAATATACCAGTAGTCCAGATCTTAGTTTCTAATACCACCATCCACTAAAAGGAACCAGGGAACCTTGGAGAAATGGGTGGCTTCCAGGCTGGATTAGAGGATAGTTAACAGATACGTCAGTTTACTCTCAAATATTTTATACATATAATTAAGTCATTATATAATATATAGTACATATTGTAAGTATATATTAGGTGATATAGAGAACTATGTCATATATATTACATGCCAATATAATAGTCCTATCATATACCCATATCTGTCTATGGAAGTTCCTTGTGCTAGTCTTACAACTTTTCTGTAAGGCTGAAATTTACGAGGCTGGGTACGGTGGCTCACACCTGTAATTTCAGCACTTCCGGAGGACAAAGTGGGCAGATCACTTGAGGCCAGGAGTTTGAGACCGGCCTGGGCAATATGGCAAGACCTCATCTCTACAAAAAATACAAAAAATTAGCTGGGTGTGGTGGTGCATGCCTGTAGTCTCAGTTACTCAGGAGGCTGAGGTGGGAGAATAGCTTGAGCCTGGGAGGTCGAAGTTGCAGTGAGCCGAGATCACATCACTGCACTCCAGCCTGGGTGACAGAGCCAGACCCTGTCTCAAAAGAAAAAAAAAGAAAAAGAAAATAAATTATGTTAAAATAAAAAGTTATCAACCAACAACAGGAAAATCCCTTTGGCAGGCTTCCATTAGTAGAAGTGAGAAGGATGGTCCTGTTCCCACCCCCAGCTCTCAGCCTGGCCCCACTCTGCCTAGAGGACAGTTCAGGAAGCCACAGGCTCCGAGGTCACCCTCCCCTGCTCACTCTGATCTCCATGCGGCTCAGCACACCCCCTCTTCCGTCCCTCTTCCTGTCCCTCCTCCACCCTCCGCCCTTCATCTGTGCTCTCTGGCATTCATGTCCCTCATCCGCAAAACCTCTGGCTCCCAACTTCTTTCAATTTCCCCACCTTGTGTACTCCCCTGAGGACACTGTTTTACTCAGAACCCCTCAGGGGTTGGTTGTTTCCTGTCCCCACACCTACCAGCCCTGGGGCAATTCTCCTTGCTCCATCTTGCCACATCAGGCCCTTCTCCCGCACTCTGCCCTAACTCCCCTTGTCCCCACCCCTAGCTTCCAATCTCGGCATAGACCAGCCCTGGCCAATAGAACTCTCTGTGATGACTGGAATGTTTTATAACGGCACTGCCCAATACGGAAGCCATTGGCCACATGTGCACCTGAAGGAGGCTGGAGAAACTAAGGAACGGTTTTACGTTTCATTTAATTTTCATTACTTGATGTTTTTAAATTCATTAATTAGATAAGTTTATTTATTTAATTATTTTGGAGACAGAGTTTCGCTATGTGGCCTAGGCTGGAGTGCAGTGCTGTGATCTCACTGCAACCTCGGCATCGCAGGCACAAGCCATCCTCCCACCTCAGCCTCCCGAGCAGCTGGGACTATAGGCACATGCCACCACACCTGGCTTATTTTTGTATATTTTGGTAGAGACAGGGTCTTGCCACATTGCCTAGGCTGGTCTCAAACTTCTGAGCTCAAGCAATCCTCCCGCTTTGGCCTCCCAAAGTGTTGAGATGACAGGCTTGAGCCACTGTGCCTGGCCAATTAATTTAGTTTTTGAGACAAGTTCTCATTCTGTTGCCCAGGCTGGTGTGCAGTGGTGCAATCACGGCCCACTGCAGCCTTGTCCTCCTGGGCTCAAGTGGTCCTCCCATCTGAGGCCTCTCCTGAGTAGCTGGTACCACAGGGGCATGCTACCAGGCTCAGCCTTAATATTTGCATTAATTTAAATTGACTACACGGCTGGTGCTACTGTGTTGGGCAGCGACGTGTGGACAAACCGCCCTTTACCCTTCTTTTTATGGTGACCTGCAGACCCCCAAGTTCCTCCCTCTCATTCTAGTCCCCTTCTCCCCATCACTGTTCCCATTCTTACTTATGGGTGTTTTTTTTTTTGTTTTTGTTTGTTTGTTTGTTTGAGACAGGGTCTTGCTCTGTCACCCAGGATGGAGTGCAGTGGCAGGATCATGGCTCACTGCTGCAGCCTCGACCTTCTAGGCTCAAGTGATCCTCCTCCCACCTCAGCTTCCTGAGTGGCTGGGACCACATATAGGTGCATACCCCTACACCTGGCTAACCTACTTATGTCTTCTTTTTTTTAATGGAGCAGGGTCTTACTATGTTGCCTAGACTGGTTTTGAATTTCTGGGGTCAAGCAATCCTTCTGCCTTGGCCTCCCAAAGTGCTGGAATTGCAGGCATGAGCCAGGGCACCTAGCCTATTTATAACTTTTATTTTAAGTTCAGGGGTACATGGCCAGGCACGGTGGCTCACACCTATAATCCCAACACTTTGGGAGGCCAAGGCAGACAGATCGCTTGAGTTCATGAGTTTGAGACCAGCCTCTGGACAACATAGTGAGACCACGTCTGAAAAAATAAAATAATTTTTTAAAATGTTTTAATTAAAAAAAAAATCAAGTCAGCTCAAGCATGACCTGCCCTTGAAACCATTCTTGATCCTCATTTGGGCTTCCGCCCCTGGCATCTCCCATCCCTCTATCACAGCTTTAGTGCCTGATCCCAAAGTCCTGGATTCCTCATCTTTCTGATCTCACACTGCGAGCTACTAGAGGGCACTCCCTTCCTCAGCTCTATATTAATGCCCAGCACCACGCCTGGCATAAAGTAGGTTGTCGGCAAATGTTTGGTTAATATGTGAATTCTTATAATTATTTTGATAAACATTGTGATTTTTAATTCTTTAGTAAGTATATCAAATGTTTAACTATTTGGAAAATATATATTGCTCATTGCCATAAATAATATGCGCTTAATTTGCCAATAGTTGATAAACATTGCAGAAACTTAAAATTCAGAGAACACACACTGTGATTAATAACTTTAGAGGTCAGTAATGTCCAATTCTCAGAAGAATACTTGTCCTTTTTTGTTTATGTTTTTTTGTTTTTTTGTTTTTGAGACAGAGTGTTGCTCTGTCACCAGGCTGGAGTGCAGTGGCGCGATCTCAGCTCACTGCAACCTCCGCCTCCCTGGTTCAAGCGATTATCCTGCCTCAGCCTCCCTAGTAGCTTGGATTACAGGCGCCTGCCACTGTGCCCAGCTAATTTTTGTATTTTTAGTAAAGACAGGGTTTCACCATGTTGGCCAGGCTGGTCTTGACCTCCTGAGCTCAAGTGATCCACCCATCTCAGCCTCCCAAAGTGCTGGGATTACAGGCGTGAGCCACCATGCCCGGCCCCCATCATTTTCTTAAAGAGGTTTTCAAGATCCCACTTATGTTCATGGTTTCACCTATGAACATTTATGCTAATGTGAGTGACCTCCTTCGCTCTCCCCTGGGATTTATTTGGCGGGAGTAGCACACTGATGGATGGAATACAACATCAGGAAATAACAGCATCTTGTCTTTTCAGCACACATCATTTTTAAGGTGTATCCACTTGGGAAATGGGTGCTATGAGAATAGGGAATTTTGGATTTGAATATTGTGAAGGAATAATGGTTCTCAACCACACAAAAACCATGGAATAACAGCACTGGTTTTCTCCAGGTATCCTGTTTGGTGGAAGCCTGCTGAGTCTATTGGCAGAGGGAAGCCATTGCAACTTACGACAGCATACAAGGTAGGACTTTTGAGATGTCAGTAGAAACAGGGGTGCACTGGTCCCTTCCTAGGAGGGGCAGAGGGTGTCAAAGGCATCTGTGGGTCTGGGTTGGGTGCGAGCCTGAGCCTCGTGAGCATTGTGGAAGTTGCCCAAGAGTGTGGAGTTTGATGGGGGGGGGCCCTCATGTTGTAGACCATACCTCCCGTCTGCTTCCCGGGAACCTCTGCTTCTTCCCAATCTGCCTTTGTCCTCCCTAGATCCTAAAGCCCTGCAGCTCCCTGGAGCCATCTTCTGGAGTAAACAGACCCTGCAACATCATCCACTTGCCTCCACCCCCTGCCATAGCCCTCACCTGAGGATGCTGTGGGGAACTGCAGGTCTCCGCCCTCCAGGCTGCTGCTGCCAGACCCCGATACCTCCACACTTGTGTAGAAGCCCCTGCTCCCCAGGGCTCCTGCCATCCTGCTGAACACCCTCTGCCCCTCCTAGGAAGGGAGCAGAGAAAGTCATGTGTGTCTGCAATGATGGGTTCGCGGGAGACGGTCAGATCCACTAGGGAAGCATCTGCATCTGCCTGGCTCACCACATGGTAAAGCTAATAAACAGTAACTATTTCCCTGAATGAACAAATGAACGATGAATGAATGAATGTTAACACCTGCCCACTCCCCGTCGCACGGTGAATACTCAGGCATCTAGCTTTAGAGCAGTATTTCGCTCCAGCCCAAGAAGGGTGGCTTGAGTGCCCCGTGGAGGACACCGGATGGCCGCCTCTGTGCACCTTCACTTCCTCCACTCCAAGGCCTTCCCTTTTCTCTCCCTTCAGGTGCCCACTCCTGTGCCACACCCTGTACCTTGTCATCACCTGAAACTGCTCCGCCCGTGAAATCTTGAATACCAGTACCCCACTCTCTGACCCCACCTCCATCCCCCACGCCTGCCTCCCACCACACCTTCCCCTTAACTCACACACCGCCTCTGCTCCCTCCCACCCCATCACCTCCTCCTGGTCCTGTTTCTCTTCCAGCCAAGCCTGAACCCCAGGCTGCCTGAACCTCCCTCTCATCAGCACCTTTCCTTCTCTGTGCCTCACCTTGTTTCAGCAGAACCCCAGCCTAGCTCAGCACTTTTTTTTTTTTTTTTTGAGACAGGGTCTTCCTCTGTCACCCAGGCTGGAGCACAGGACTCAAGGGATTCTCCCACCTCAGCCTTCTGAGTACCTGGGGTTACAGGCACCATGCCTGCCTAATTTTTTTATTTTTTGTAGAGATGGGGGGGTCTCACTATGTTGCCTAAGCTGGTCTCGAACTCCTGGCCTCAAATGATGCTTTCATCTCAGCCTCCTAAAGTGCTGGGATTACCGGCGTTAGCCACTGTGCCTGGCTACATTTTTTGTTATATCACAATATCACCCTCTCCCAGGGTTGCCTCTTTCTTCTTAGCTCAGGGGATGCAGCACCTGGGGTTCAAGGTCATTACCACCTCCTGTTTGGACACAGAATCCTCCCCAGCTCCCCATCAGCTATCTCCTCATTTTCTTTTATCTTCAGACTCATTAGATTGACCCCTCCCCTCAGCTGGCAAACATGCACCACTGCCTTCTGTCCTAACGCCATCCTCCTTGGTCCCTGATGCCCATCAGCCGTCATCTAATCTCTCTCCTTCCCTGTGCATCTCACCTCCTCAGAAGGGAGGCCTCATCACAGTCGTTAGCACCTGCCTGCACATACATGCACTCCCCTGACAGGGGAGGACCCACCTGCACGTGCATCAGGCTCATGGCTGGGGAGAGCCAGGAAAACATGACAGACAAGGCCGCCGACCTCCTGAAGCCTACATTCCAGTGCAGAAGGGAGGAAATCGGCAAGCAGCTAGGTAACTAAAAATGAGAAGCGCACACATTCTTTTAAAGTCCTATGAAGAAGATAAAAAGAGGCAACGAGACTGAGCAGACTGGACACGGGGTCTCACACCTGTAATCCCAGCACTTTGGGAGGCCAAAGTGGGGAAGGGTGGGACATAATTTGAGACCAGCATGGGCAACATAGTGAGTCCCCATCTCAAAAAAAAAAAAAAAAAGAGAGAGAGAAAGAGACTGACAGAAACTGAGAAAATGCACTTCAGTAAGTGTTCTTTCTGAAGCAACAACAGTGCCTGAAAGTTTATTTCTTTATTTATTTTTGAGACAGAGTTTTACTCTTGTTGCCCAGGCTGGAATGCAGTGGCACGATTTCGGCTCACTGCAACTTCCGCTTCCCAGGTTCAAGCGATTTTCCTGCCTCAGCCTCCTCAGGAACTGAGATTACAGGTGCTCGTCACCACACCCAGCTAATTTTTGTATTTTCAGTAGAGATGGGGTTTCACCATGTTGGTCAGGCTGGTCTCAAACTCCTGACCTCAGGTGATCCACCCACCTCGGCCTCCCAAAGTGCTAGGATAACAGGCGTGAGCCACTGCCCCCGGTCTAGTGCCTGAAAGTTTGGAATGATCCAGATATGTAAGGAGTGGAGGGAAGAGCATGAGGGGCCCTGGGAACAGAAAATGCAGTGCCCAGGGCTAAGAAACCGCATGGCTTAGGGAAAGCAAGTGCGGGTGGGTGCCACGCCCTCCTCAGCCCTCCACAGCCTGGTTTCTTCCCCTGCCACTGCCTTGGAAGCCACACTCTTCTCCTTTGTGAGCCCAGTGAGAGGGTTCTGCCATATTGATTAGTCCTCCCTGCTCTATTTCTCCTTCCTTGATCTTCTCTTCCGGAGCCACCCCCTCTGGTGACTTCCATGACTCGGAGCACCCCCACCCTCCCTGCATCCCTGCCCACTCCCTGCCTGGCTCCTTTCCCGTGCTGGTTCCCTGACTGCCCTTCAGGTGTGCTTGACCTGAGTCTCCATTCTCGCCCACTGCTCCCTCACTCCACACCAGAGGGTCACAACGTTTTCTGGGGTCATAGACTCCTTTGATTCTCTGCTGGTCACTCTTCCCAGAAAAAAGTAAGTGCACATAATACATACATATGATTTTTTCCATACAACATCATGAAGGGGTTTGAGGGTCCCCCTAAGTGTTGTGAACTCCAAATTAAGAAGCTTCATTTCTACATTGTCCCAGAAAGATTCCATCTATTTTCACAGTACTATCTGTTTATAGCTTTTTAAAGTTGAAAACTGCACTGTAATCCCAGCACTTTGGGAGGCCAAGGCGGGCAGATCACTTGAGGTCATGAGTTTGAGACCAGCCTGGGCAACAGGGTGAAACCCTGTCTCTACTAAAAATACAAAAATTAGCCGGGCGTGGTGGCAGGCACCTGTAATCTCAGCTACTCGGGAGGCTGAGGCAGGAGAATCACGTGAACCAGGAAGGCAGAAGTTGTAGTGAGCTGAGATCACGCCACTGCACTCCAGCCTGGGTGACAGTGTACGACTCCACCTCAAAACAAAACAAAACAAAAAGACCCTGAAAATTCAGGTGGGTAGGGATGAATGGGCAGACACAGAAGATCTATATGATACTGTCATGGTGGATACATGTCATCATATATTTGTCACAGCCACAGAATATATAGCACCAAGAGTGAAACCTGATGTAAACTGTGGCCTTCGGGTGATAATGACTTGTCAGTGCAGGTCCCTTCACTATAGCAAATGTGCCACTCTGGTTGGTGGATGGTGTTGATCATGGGGGAGGCTGTGAGTGTGTAGGGGTAGTGGGTATATGGGACATCTCTTGAGAACCTTCTGCTCAATTTGCTCTGAAGAAGAAAGCTCTAAAACTGCTCTAAAAAATAAAGTCTGACCAGGCACGGTGGCTCACGCCTGTAATCCCAGCACTTTGGGAGGCCAAGACAGGCGGATCACCTGAGATCAGGAGTTTGAGACCAGCCTGGCCAACATGGTGAAACCCTATCTCTACTAAAATTACAAAAATTAGCCGGGTGCGGTGACAGGCACCTGTAATCCCAGTTACTTGGGAGGCTGAGGCAGGAGAATCACTGGAACCTGGGCGGCGGAGGCTGTAGTGAGCCGAGATTGCACCATCGCACTCCAGCCTGGGCAACAAGAGCGAGACTTCATCTAAAAATAAAAAAATTTTTAAAAAGCCTGTTATTTTAAAAATGAATCATATGTAGGAAAGAGAACAAATTACATGTATGAAGCTTGACAGATCATAAGTGGGGATTCCCATGAAGCCACCACCCAGGTCAAAAATGAGCCCTGAGTGTGACCAGAAGCCCCCTCTTGCCCCCTGCCAGTCACTATCCTTGCCCACCCCCCAAGGAATCTACCATGCTGACCTGCACACCAGTGACCAGTTCTGCCTGTCATAAGTAGAATCATCTGCCATTGGCTCTTCCATACACCTGGCTTCGTCTGTTATGCTTGTGAGATTCTACTTTCTTGGCCGTAGCAATTGTTCTTTCTCATCCACTGCTGTCCAGTATTCATTGTCTGATGTCCCATAGTGTGTTTTGATGGACTTCTGTTTCAAGTTCTAGGCTATATTGAATAATGCTATTGTGAGCATTCTCGTACGTGTCTTTTGAGCATTCTTGTACGTGTCTTTTGGTGAACATATGTACACATTTCTTTTCTTTTTTTCTTTCTTTTTTTTTGTTTGAGGCGTAGTTTTGCTCTTGTTGTCCAGGCTGGAGAGCAATGGCGTGATCTTAGCTCACTGCAACATCTACCTCCTGGGTTCAAGCGATTCTCCTGCCTCAGCCTCCGGAGTAGCTGGGATTACAGGCATGTGCCACCATGCCCGGCTGATTTTTTATATTTTTAGTAGAGACAGGGTTTCTTCATGTTGGTCAGGCTGGTCTCGATCTCCTGACCTCGTGATCTGCCTGCCTCAGCCTCCCAAAGTGCTGGGATTACAGGCATAAGCCACCGTGCCCAGACACACATTTCTTTACTTTTAATTTGTAAATATTTTTTAGAGACAGGTGGAGTACAGTGGCTATTCACAGGTGCCATCATAGCACACTACAGCCTCAAACTCCTGACCTCAAGTGATCTTCCTGCCTCAGCTTCCTATGTAAGCTGAGACTACAGGCACATGCTACTGTGCTGGACTGTACATATTTCTTTTTCTTTTTTCTTTTTCTTTCTTTCTTTCTTTTTTTTTTTTTTTGTGAGACAGAGTCTCACTCTGTCACCCAGGCTGGAGTGCAGTGGCACAATCTCAGCTTACTGCAACCTCTGCCACCTGGGTTCAAGTGATTCTCCTGCTTCAGCCTCCCGAGTAGCTGGGATTATAGGTGACTGCCATCGCGTCTAGCTAATTTTTGTATTTTTAGTAGAGATGGGATTTCACCATGTTGGCCAGGCTGGTCTTGAACTCCTGACCTCGTGATCCACCCGCCTCAGGCTCCCAAAGTGCTGGGATTACAGGTGTTAGCCACCACACTGGGCCAGCTGTACATTTTTCTGTTGAGTGTGTATTTAGGAGCGGAATTGCTGGGTCATAGGAGATACATATGTTCAACATAGGTAGATAATTCCAAATAGCTTTCCAAAGTGATCGTACTCATTCACACACCCACCAGCAATGTGTGAGTACATCTCCATCCTTACCAACACTTGGTATTGCCAGAATTTTTAACTTTCACCATTCAGGTATGTGTGTAATGACAGCTGGTTGTGGTTTTAATTTTTATTTCCCCAATGACTAATCATGTAGAGGACATTTTTATGTGCTAATTGTTATTAATACACTAATATACTTTTTATTGGATTGCTTTTATATTATTGAGTTGTAGGAATTCTTTATATATATCTTGGATACTAGTCCTTTGTCAGACACATACTTTGTGCATATTTTCTCCTGGTGTATAGCTTGCCTATTTTCTTTTCTTTCTTTTTGTTAGAGACAGTCTCACTCTGTCAACCAGGCTGCAGTGCAGTGGCACCATCATAGCTCACTGCAGCCTCAAACTCCTGGGCTCTAGCAATCCTCCTGCCTCAGCCTTCTGAGTAGCTTGGACTACAGGCACTAGTCACCATGCCCGGCTCCTATTCTTTTTTTTTTTTTTTTTTTTGAGTCAAAGTTTCACTCTTGTTGCCCAGGCTGGAGTGCAATGGCACAATCTCGGCTAACTGCAACCTCTGCCTCCCGGGTTCAAGCAATTATCCTGCCTCAGCCTCCCGAGTAGCTGGGATTACAGGCATGTGCCACCATGCCTGGCTAATTTTGTAATTTTAGTAGAGGCAGGGTTTTTCCATGTTAGGCTAGTCTGGAACTCCCAACCTCAGGTGATCTGCCCACCTTGGCCTCCCAAAGTATTGAGATTACGGGCATGAGCCACTGCGCCGGGCCCTATTTTCTTTTCTTCTTTTTTGAGACGGAGTCTCGCACTGTCGTCCAGGCTGGAGTGCAATGGCAAGATCTCCGCTTACTGCAACCTCTGTCTCCCAGGTTCAAGAAATTCTTCTGCCTCAGCCTCCCGAGTAGCTGGGACTACTGGCACGCACCAGTAGTCTAAACTACTGGTTCCTGGCTAATTTTTGTATTTTTAGTAGAGACAGGGTTTCACCATATTGGTCCAACTGGTCTCAAACTCCTGACCTCGTGATCCGCCCACCTCTGCCTGCCAAAGTGCTGGGATCACAGGCGTGAGCCACTGCTCCCGGCCTCGGCTCCTATTTTCTTAATTATGTCTTTTGATGATCAAAAGTTTTTCATTTTGATGAAGTCCAATTTAACAACTCTTACAATTGTTGCTTTCTGTGACCTACGACATCTCTGCCTATTCCCCAAGTCACACAGATATCCTCCTAGGTTTTCCTCTAAAAACCTTTTTGGGCCAGGCACGGTGGCTTACGCCTGTAATCCCAGCACTTTGGGAGGCCAAGGCGGGGGGATCACGAGGTCAGGAGTTCAAGACTAGCCTGGCCGAGATGGTGAAACCCTGTCTCTACTAAAACTACAAAAATTAGCCGGGCATGGTGGCAGGCACCTGTAATCCCAGCTACTTGGGAGGCTGAGGCAGGAGAATCGCTTGAACTTGGGTGACAGAGATTGCAGTGAGCTGAGATCACGCCACTGCACTTCAGCCTGGGTGATAGAGTGAGACTCCAACTCAAAAAAACAAAACAAAACAAAAACTTTACGGTTTTAACTTTGATATTTAGGTCTGTTTGTTTTTTTTTTTTTTAGACAGAGTCTTGCTCTATCACCCAGGCTGGAGTGCAGTGGCACAATCTCAGCTCACTGCAACCTTCTCCTCCCAGGTTCAGGCAATATCAGTGCCTTAGCCTCCTAAGTAGCTGGGATTACAGGCATATGCCACCATGCCTGGCTCATTTTTGTATTTTTAGTAGAGATAGGTCTTGCCACATTGGCCAGGCTGTTCTCGAACTCCTGGCCTCAAGAGATCTGCTCATCTCGGCCTCCCAAAGTGCTGGGATTACAGGTGTGGGTCACCATGCCTGGCCTATGGTCCATTTTGAATTAATATTTTTTGTATGATATGAAGTAGGACTCACGGTTCACTTTCAGCCATACAGATACACAGTAAATCCCAGTACCATTTGTTGAAAAGCATTTTCCTTCCCCATTGGATTGCTTTGGTGCTTTTGTTGAAAATCGGATAACTACATAAATTGGAATAGATTTCTGAGCTCTTTATTATTTTTATGATCTGTTTGTAGATTCTCAAACTAAAAGTGCATAATTCATTACTGTTGCTTTGTAGTATGTCTTGAAATGAGGCAAGGTAAGTCCTCTGATTTTGTTCTTTTTTTTTGTTTTTTGTTTGTTTGTTTTGAGATGGATTCTCACTCTGTTGACCAGGCTGGAGTGCAGTGGCGCAATCTGGGCTCACTGAAACCTCTGCCTCCCGGGTTCAAGCAATTCTCCTGCCTCAGCCTCCCGAGTAGCTGGGATTACAGGCATGTGCCACCACATCCGGCTAATTTTTGTATGTTTAGTAGAGACCGGGGTTTCCCCATGTTGGCCAGGCTGGTCTCGGACCCCTGACCTCAGGTGATCCACCCCCCTCAGCCTCCCAAAGTGCTGGGATTACAGGCGTGAGCCACCATGCCTGGCCTGACTTTGTTCTTTTTTAAAGTGTTTTGAGAAAAAACACTTTGCATTCCTATATACATTTTAGAATCAGCTTGTCAACTTCTATCAAAAAAAAGATTACTGAGATTTTGGTTGTGGGATTGTGTTGAATGTATAGATTAATGTGGTGAAAACTGGAATCTTAAATAAGTCTTATCCTGAATTGTTTACTTATTTCCCCTATTCTTCAACTGTCCACCAAAACTTGCTCTTACTGATGTATATTGTGTCTTAGGTAGAGTACCATTATCTACTATCCTGGCTGACTTTATAACTGGGAGGCACTTTTAACTTCGCCCTCTTCCTCAGCCCTAACAACAATCTTTAAGGCTGGCTGAATTTGCCCCCTAAATCTTACTGGATTCATTCGTGACTCTTTGTCCCCATGACTGCTATGCTAATGTAGGCCTTCCTCGTTTCTCACCGGGGTAACTGCAATCACGGCATAACTAGTTTTTCTGCTCTAGGCTGGACCCTGCAAATCTACTTGGCACTCAGCCTCAGAAAGATGGCTCTTGCAAATCTGACCATGCCACTCTGGCTCAAAGCCCATGGGTTCTAAGTTGAAGTCCTGATGGCTTTGACCTGAGATGCAGCGTGCTCATGATCTGGCCCTTTCCCACCCTTCAGTTGCATTTCCTGATATTCCCTGTACTCTGTTCTTTCTGAAAGTCTTGTGACTAAGAAGGGACCCCACAGATGAATAAGGGTCCCTTCTTAGTGTGCCCATAATGCTCTGTACACAGGACCAGCTACACAATTTCAAGAACCTAGTGCCAAATTAAAACATGGGGCCCCTTGTTCAAAAATGGTTAAGAATTTCAAGAGGTGACAGTAGAATGTTAAACCAAGTGTGGGGCCCATCTGAGCAGGGGGACCCTATATGACCATGCCGGGCCTGGGCACATCTCATGCTTGTTATTGTCTCTGTTTCTGTGATACAAACAGGCAGCCCTAGAGCTCTGGAGATCCCAGGCAAATCATCCATGAAGTAAGTTGCTTTCTTCCAAAATCAATGGCTTTGGCTTTTGTTATAATCTGATTAACGTAAATGCTCTTACAAGGTCAAACATTCATAGTTTTACAGTCCAGTTACTCAGTTCTGAAAACTGCAGTTAACTAATGACAATGTGTGAGAACCCCTAAGATCAGGCATCGTGAGTCGTGATTAAACGGATTGCTGTGGTCACAATGTCAGTCAGCAGTTTCATCACAAAGATAGAGGTTGTGATAAGCATTCAGACACAGAAGTTACCTTGGGGTCAATTTGTATTCTGTGTAGTATAATTAGCCTGTGCTTATTCTCAGTAAATATCTGACAATGTTCTTATTCAAAGGATTCTATAAATTAAATGTCCCTCCCCAGAATAGATTGGAAATGCATATTTATTTGTACTTGGTATTACTCATACAATACTTAGGTGTGTGATTAAAGGAGGAAATGTACAGTGAGCTAGCATCCCCTGGTTTTGGCAGGGTATGGGTGTTGACTGTGGCATGGTTTGGGACCCAGGCTCTAGCAAAGGTCTTCATGGGCAAGTCTAAGGGTCTTTTGGTCTGTCCTACTGCCAAGCCACCTGACTTCATTCATCAGTCCCTAGAATGCTTCATCAATGCAGACAAACATCTCAGCCAGCCTTTTATTTCTATTTCTACTTGTTATTTTTTTGAGAAGGAGTCTTGCTCTATCGCCCAGGCTGGAGTGCAGTGGCACAATCTCGGCTCATTGCATCCTCCGCCTCCCAGGTTCAAGCGATTCTCGTGCCTCAGCCTCCCGAGTAGCTGGGACTACAGGCACGTGCCACTACGCCCGGCTAATTTTTTGTATTTTTAGTAGAGACAGGGTTTGACCACGCTGGTCAGGCTGGTCTCAAACTCCTGACCTCAAGTGGTTACACCACTCCAGCCTGTGCAACACAGCAAGACTCCTTCTCAAAAAAATAAAAAATAAAAGTTTTTTAAAAATACAAAAAATGAACAAAATTAGCCAGGCGGGGTGGTGTGTGCCTGTAGTCCCAGCTACTTGGGAGGCTTCAGTGCGAGGATCTCTTGAGCCCGGGAGGTCAAGGCTGCAGTGAGCCGAGATCACACCATTGCACTCCAACCTGGTTGACAGAGTGAGACTCTGTCTCACAAAAAAAAAAAAAAAAAAAAAAAAAAAAAAATTCTTAAGACTTTTTAATTGCAAAAAAGAGAAAGTAATTTGTAAATCCACAAATATCCTAGAGTTCCCATTTACCACCCCCCGCCTCGCACCCAGCACTCTGGTTGTTAACATCATACATAACCCTGGTATATATATCAAAATATGAAATGAACACTGATACAATGCTGTCAACTAAACTGCAGATTTTATTCAGATATAACCAGCTTTTCCACTAATGTCCTCTTTCTATTCCAGCATTGAGTCCAGGACACCACATTGACTAAAGACATAATTCTTTTAAATGTTACTTAAAGATGTACAAATAGAAACCTAGTTACAAAATGTATTATGCTTTTAACTCTTGTATTATTATAAACCAAACCAAAACAAATTTATATTTTCTTTTTTTTTTTGAGACAGAGTCTCGCTGTGTCACCCACGCTGGAGTGCAGTGGTGTGATCTTGGCTCACTGCAACCTCCATCTCCCAGGTTCAAGCGATTCTCCTGCCTCAGCCTCCGGAGTAGCTGGGATTACAGGCATGTGACACCATGCCCGGCTAATTTTTTGTATTATTATTATTTTTTTTGTAGAGACAGGGTTTCACCATATTAGCCAGGATGGTCTCGATCTCCTGACCTCGTGATCCGCCCACCTCAGCTTCCCAAAGTGCTGGGATTACAGGCATGAGCCACCGCACCCAGCCCTTTATAAGTTATTTTCAAGCAAAACTTTAAAACTTCAACCTAGTATAATTCAAATTAATTTAGTACGATGATTGATATTGTTTTGATGGAAACCTGCTCTTTGCTAAATGAATGGAGAGCTCTGCTATGGCAAGAGTTCTCTTGCTTCTATCCCTGTGCTATCACGTTCCCTGGGATGATTTAATTCTTCCCACCCCTGACTTCAATTTGGTCAATTGCAAAACCCTTTTTCCCACAGTAAGCCATGACATCATTGACTTTCACTGGGCTCAAACTTGCCTGTATCTTATTACCTCCTACCAGACCCATCTCATCTTTTTTTTTTGAGAGGTAGTCTCACTCTGTCACCCAGGCTGGAGTGCAGTGGTGCAATCTCAACTCACTGCAACCTCTGCCTCCTGGGTTCAAGTGATTCTCCCATCTCAGCCTCCCGAGTAGCTGGGACTACAGGCACGTACCACCATGCCCAGCTAATTTTTCTATTTTTAGTAGAGACGGGTTTCACCATGTTAGCCAGGCTGGTCTCGAACTCCTTGCCTCAAGTGATCTGCTTGCCTCGGCCTCCCAAAGTGCTGGGATTACAGGCGTGCGCCACCGTGCCCAGCCCAGAGCCTCTCCTAATCACTGGGTCAAGACAATACAACTAGTGGGACAGGCGCGGTGGCTCACGCCTGTAATCCCAGCACTTGGGGAGGCTGAGGCGGGCAGATCACGAGGTCAGGAGATCGAGACCATCCTGGCTAACACGGTGAAATCCCGTCTCTACTAAAAGTACAAAAAATTAGCTGGAGGCCAGGCTTGGTGGCTCACGCCTGTAATTCCAGCACTTTGGGAGGCCAAGGAGGGCAGATCACAAGGTCAGGAGTTCTAGACCAGCCTGGCCAATATGGTGAAACCCCCGTCTCTACTAAAAATACAAAAATTAGCCGGACGTGGTGGTGCATGCCTATAGTCCCAGCTACTCAGGAGGCTGAGGCAGAAGAATCACTTGAACCCGGGAGATGGAGGTTGCAGTGAGCCGAGATTGCACCACTGCACTCCAGCCTGGGCGACAAGAGCAAGACTCCGTCTTAAAAAAAAAAAAAGAAAGAAAGAAAGAAAAAATAGTAGTGGCACATGGAACCAGTGAACTGTAAACTTAAATGCAAACTTGGCACTGAAATCAACCAGCAGTGCTTCTTAGAAGATGGCCAACCAGAGAATTGGGTGTGCTTATTATCACTGAAGTATTAATAGAAGAAAAACACCTAAAGATTATCTCTCTTTCATTATTTTCTTTTTTGAGACAGTCTCACTGTGTCACCCAGGCTGGAGTGCAGTGGCACGAACTCGAGATCTTGGGTGATTGCAACCTCCACCTCCCAGGCTCAAGCGATCTCCCGCCTCAGCCTCCCGAGTAGCTGGGATTACAGGCACGTGCCACCACATCCAGCTAATTTTTGTATTTTTAGTAGAAATGGGTTTTCGCCATGTTGCCAGGCTGGTTTCCAACTCCTGACCTCAAGTGATCCTCCCACCTCGGCCTTTCAAAGTGTTGGGATTACAGGCATGAGCCACCACACCCAGCCAGTTATTGTATTTATTTATTTTTTTTATTTTTTGAGATGGAGTCTCGTTCTGTTGCCCAAGCTAGGGTGCAGTGGTGGGGTCTCAGCTCACTGAAACCTCTGCCTCTCAAGTTCAAGTGATTCTCCTGTCTCAGCCTCCTGAGTAGCTGGGATTACAGGCCCACGCCGCCACACCCAACTAATTTTTTGTATTTTAGTAGAGACGGGGTTTCACTGTGTTGCCCAGGTTGGTCTCGAACTCCTGAGCTCAGGCAATCCACCCGCCTCGGCCTCCCAAAGTGCTAGGATTACTAGTGTGAGCCACCACGCCTGGTGCCAGTTATTTTAAGAATACAAGTGTAGTCTGGGCATGGTGGCTCACGCCTGTAATCCCAGCACTTTGGGAGGCTGAGGCGGGCAGATCACCTGAGGTTGGGAGTTCGAGACCAGCCTGACCAACATGGAGAAACCCCCCCCGCCAAATCTCTACGAAAAATACAAAATTAGCTGGGCATGGTGGCGCATGCCTGTAATCCCAGTTACTTGGGAGGCTGAGGCAGGAGAATCGCTTGAACCTGGGAGGTGGAGGTTACGGTGAGCCCAGATTGAGCCACTGCACTCCAGCCTGGGCAACAAGAGTGAAACTCCATCTCAAAAAAAAAAAAAAAAAAATAGAATACAAGTGTAGGCCGGGTGCGGTGGCTCATGCCTGTGATCCCAGCACTTTGGGAGGCTGAAGCAGGCAGATCACCTGAGATCGGGAGTTTGAGACCAGCCTGACCAACATGGTGAAACCCCGTCTCTACTAAAAACACAAAAATTAGCCAGGTAGTGGTGCACGCCTATAATCCCAGCTACTCAGGAGGCTGAGCAGGAGAATCGCTTGAACCTGGGAGGCAGAGGTTGCAGCGAGCCGAGATGGCACCATTGCACTCCAGCTCTGGGCAACAAAGCGAGACTTCATTTCAAAAAAAAAAAAAAAAAATAGCCAGGTGTGGTGGCTCATGCCTGTAATCCCAGCACTTTGGGAGTCCACAGTGGGTGGATCACAAGGTCAGGAGTTCAAGACCAGCCTGGCCAAGATGGTGAAACCCCATCTCTACTAAAACTACAAAAATAAGCTGGGCATGGTAGTGGCTGCCTGTAATCCCAGCTACTGAGGAGGCTGAGACAGAGAATTGCTTGAACCAGGGAGGTGGAGGTTGCAGTGAGCCGAGATCTCACCACTGCACTCCAGCCTGGGCGACAGAGGGAGACTCCATCTCAAAAAAAAAAAAAAAAAAAATTGTAAGCCCTAGTTTAAGAAACAAAACAGTGAGATGATACACAATGAGAACTTTGATCTCTAGGGCCTCTTGCAGGGGAAGAAAGATTCAAGAGAGTTACCCAGGTGTCTCAGTCCATTCTCTGTTGTTTACTACAGAATACCTGAAACTGGGTAATTTATAAAGGAAAAGAGTTGATTTGTTACAGCTGTAGAGGCTGTGAAGCCCAGGGTCGAGGCGCCGTATCTGAAGAGGGCCTTCTTGCTGGTGGGGACTCTGCAGTCCCGATGCGGTGCAGGGCATCACATGGTGAAGGAGCTGAGTGTCCCGGCTCAGGTCTCTCTTCCTTTTCTTATAAAGCCACCAGTTCCCCTCCCATGATAACCCATGAATCCATTAACCCATTTATCCATGAATGCAGAGTCCTCATGATCCAATCACCTCTTCTAGGCCCCAGCTCTCAATACAGCCTTGTTGGAGATTAAGTTTCACTGTGAGATTTGGAGGGACATTCAAACCACAGCACTGTGCAGAGGAGGGTGTTAAAAGTAGCCAGAAGAGCAGGAGCAAAGGCAAGAAGAGGGTGAGAGAGGCCTTGTATTTTTCAGGCTGTCAGTAATCCAGGATTTTTGGAGAGGGTAGTGAATGCAGGAGAGAGGCAGCAGCTTCGGCACTGGCTGGAAAAGGAAGGAGGGGCCAGGTGCCTATAAGGCCAGAACCTGCAAAGGTGTTCGAATGTAGTATTTTCTTTTTCCTAGAGAGGGTCTCACTCTGTCACCCAGGCCGGAGTACAGTGGTACGATTATGGCTCACTGCAGCCTTGACCTCCCTAGGCTCAGGTGATCCTTCTACCTCAGCCTCCCAAGTAGCTGGGACTACAGGCGTGTGCCACCACACCTGGCTAATTTTTTGTATTTTTTGTAGAGACAAGGTTTCACCATGTTGCCCAGGCGGGTCACAAACTCCTAAGGTCAAGTGATCACCCACCTCAGCCTCCCAAAGTGCTGGGATTACAGGCATGAGCCACTGTACTCGACCTTCAGGTATGTTCTTTTTGGCTTTAGGAGGATTGAAGAGTTTTTGTAGGAGTGCACCATAATCAGATTTGCCTGTTAGAGAGAATGAGTTTGTCTCTTATGGGAGGCAGACTTGAGGCCGGGAGAACAGGAAAAGGGACTGCAGTGGGCCAGGTAGGAGACAATGAGGTCTGAACTCCTGCAGCAGCAGGAACAGAGAAGGAATCTGATATTGGAAAGAAGGAACCAAATGCTTCGGAGACCCACTGGCCATGGAGGTAAAGAATTAGGAGAGGAGCCGGGCATGGTGGCTCACACCTGTAATCCCAGCACTTCGGAAGGCTGAGGTGGGAGGATCACCTGAGGTCAGGGGTTCGAGACCCACCTGGCCAACATGGTGAAACCCTGTCTCTACTAAAAATACAATAATTAGCCTAAAAAATTAGCCAGGCATCACAGGTGGCATGCGCCTGTGATCCCAGCTACTCGGGAGGCTGAGCAGGAGAACCGCTTGAACCCGGGAGGCAGAGGTTGCAGTGAGCTGAGATCCCGCCACTGCACTCCAGCCTGGGCAACAGAGTGAGACACTGTCTCAGAAAAAAAAAAAAAAATTTAGGAGAGCAAGCTTGAATGTTATTTGAAGGTTTCTGGAATGGCAACTAACACCAGAACATTTAAGGTTAGTTGGAATCTGTAACAACTAGTTTTTCTGGAACAGTTTTTAATGTTTTGGTTTTCTAATAACTAGCACTTATGTAGTGTTCTGTGTAAGGCACTGTTCTAAGTGCTTTATATGCACTTTATTTTATTGACTCTAAAAGACCATTACCTATAAGATGCACCATTCCCTCAAGATATGCACGATACACTAGACTCATCCTTTCAGAGATGCTAAAAAAAAATGAATGTCCTGAAATCAGTGATTTATGGCATAAACTCACTTTTTTGTTTGTTTGTTTTTTGAGACAGAGTCTCGCTCTTTTGCCAGGCTGGAGTACAGTGGCGCAAACTTGGCTCACTGCAACCTCCACCTCCTGGGTTCAAGCGATTCTCCTGCCTCAGCCACCTGAGTAACTGGGACTACAGGTGTGTGCCACCATGCCCAGCTAATTTTTGTATTTTTAGTAGAGATGGGGTTTCACCATGTTGGCCAGGATGGTCTCGATCTCGTGACCTCATGATCTGCCCTCCTCGGCTTCCCAATGTGCTGGAACTATAGGCATGAGCCACCATGCCAAGCCTTTTTTTTTTTTTTTTGAGACGGAGTTTCACTCTTGTTGCCCAGGCTGGAGTGCAATGGCACAATCTTGGCTCACTGCAACCTCCGCCTCCCGGGTTTAAGCGATTCCTGTGCCTCAGCCTCCAGATTAGCTGGAACTACAGGTGCCAACCACCACACCTGGCTAATTTTTGTATTTTTAGTACAGACAGGGTTTTGCTATGTTGGCCAGGCTGGTCTAGAACTCCTGGCCTCAAGTGATCTGCCCACCTCAGCCTCCCAAAGTGCTGGGATTACAGGTATGAGCTACTGCGCCTGGTCATGATTAGTTTTTTTTTTTTTTTGAGACAGAGTCTTGGTCTATTGCCCAGGCTGGAGTGCAGTGGCACCATCTCTGCTCACCACAACCTCTGCCTCCCGGGTTCAAGCAATTCTCCTGCCTCAGCCTCCTGAGTAGCTGGGACTACAGGTGCGTGCCACCATGCCCAGCTAATTTTTGCATTTTTAGTAGAGACAGGGGTTTCACTATTTTCACCAGGCTGGTCTCGAACTCCCGACCTCATGATCTGCCTGCCTTGGCCTCCCAAAGTGCTGGGATTACAGGCGTGAGCCACCGTGCTCGGCCCATGATTAGGTCTTAAGGGCAGAGCTCTCATGAATGGGATTGGTGCCCTTATAAAATACATGTTGAGTATCCCTAATCTGAAAATCCAAAATCTAAAATGCTCCAAAATCTGAAACTTTCTGAGTGTCAATGTGATGCTCAAAAGGAAATGCTCACTGGAGCATTTCGGACTTGAAATGTTTGGATTAGGGATGCTTAACTGGTAGACCCATCTCTATAAAAACAAAACAGCCAGCTCTGGTGGTGTGCCTGTACTCCCAGCTACTCAGGAGGATAAGGTGGAAGGACAGCTTGAGCTCGAGTTTGAGGCTGCAGTGGGTCATGATCATGCCACTGTATTCCAACCTGGACAACAAAGTGAGATGCCCCCATGGAAAAAACCCACAACCCCAACAGAAAGTAGATTAGTGGTTGTCTAGGGCTTGGGTGGGGGATGGGGCATGGAGTGAATGCTAATTGAGGCTGGGGTTTCTTTTTGTTCTAAAAATGATTGTGGTGATGGTTGCAGAACTCTGAATACACTAGAAGTCATTACATTGTACATTCAATGGGGACATTTTATAGTATGTTAATTATATCTCAATAAAACTGTTAAAAAGGAAATGTTAATGGAATTTGGATACATTTCCACTTATTTGGTATATGGCTTTATTTTCAGTTTTATTTTACAAACACTTACATGGTCTTACTATGTGCCAAGTACTGGGTTCCAAACGCTTTATAAATATGAATGTATTTCATCCTCATTAACTCTGTGAAGTGGATACTACTGTTATGTCCATTTTACACAGGTACAGAGAGGTTAGGTAACTTACCTAAGGTCTTTCAGTTAAAAATGGCAGTCAGGATTTGAATCTTGCCAGTCTGGCTTCAGAGTCTGTGATCTTTATTTATTTTTCAAGAGATAGGGTCTTGCTGTGTTGCCCAAGCTGGAGTACAGTGTTAGTCACAGGCATGATCCCATTACTGGTGAGCATGGGAGTTTTGACTTGCTCCATTTCTGACCTGAGCCGCTTCACACCTCCTTAGGTAACATGGTGGTCCCTGGCTCTTGTGGGGTCACCATATTGATGCCAAACTGAGGACACCCAATGCTCGTTGCGTGCTACAGCCAAGAACTCCTGGGCTCAAGTGATTCTCCTGCTTCAGCTTCACTAGTAGCTAGGACAATAGGCCTGCACCACCAAGCCAAGCCAGAGTCTGTGATCTAACCATTCTATTATGCCACCTTTCCCAAGGATGTTTACAGTTTTTCTTAACTGTAACCAGTGCAGAAAATTAAAAATTTGTGGAGGATCTTAAATTTGAGGACAGAGTTTAGGAATATATCCCTACGTACGTGGCTAAATGTAAATATGTAGCAATGCCTAACAGAGGCCAGGCACTGTTCTGGTACTCTGGGTAGGGGTGGATGGGGTGGATACGGAATATAAGGACAAATGATATAGGGTCCACGAAGAACTCTCAACCTAATTCTGATGCAATGTGGTGTTGGTATTTGAGAGTTTCCAAAATGTTCTGGGTAGGAGAGCAAACCAATAATATTTGGGTTTTAGAAAGTAAGGCATAAAATAATTTGTTCATTAAATCAAAGGAAGTAAGAAGATCACTTGGGAAAGTTATAATCCAAAAATAGTTAAGTATTTGAGTTTCAGCAGGAGGAATGAAAACAGATTACTTTAAGGAAATATTTCATAATTAGAAATATCCAGGTTTAGATACTGCAAGTGAGGGCCAGAGATAGGAATGGGTTGAAGATGACGCCACAGTCTTTTTTTTTTTTTTTTTTTGAGACGGAGTCTCACTCTGTTGCCCAGGCTGGAGTGCAGTGGCACGATCTCAGCTGACGGCAACCTCTGCCTCCCGGGTTCAAGCGATTCCCCCACCTCAGCCTTCAGAGTAGCTGAGATTACAGGCGCGCGCCACCAGGCCCTACTGATTTTTGCATTTTTAGTAGAGACGGGGTTTCACCATCTTGGCTAGGCTGGTCTTGAACTCCTGACCTCAGGTGATCCGCCCGCCTCGGCCTCCCAAAGTGTTAGGATTACAGGCGTGAGCCACCTCACCCGGCCTACAGTACTTCTAACGTAACATCGCAGAAACATTGGAGGAGAGAAGAGAATACACTTCCACTCGGAATTCGCACCCTGGTCGCCTTCATTCGCTGGGTTCACTCGCTGAACTGCCTCGCCCCCGCCCGGGAGGATGACATCTCGGCCTGGGCAAAGACTCGAAAGCCTCCTCCTGCCGCTCGGGATGCTAACAGCAGGGAGAGCTGTGTCTAGTCTTTTTTTTTTTTTTTTTTTTTTTTTTTTTTGAGAGTGAGTCTCGCTCTGTCTCCCAGGCTGGAGTGCAGCGGCGCGATCTCAGCTCACTGCAACCTCCGCCTCCCAGGTTCAAGCAATTCTCCTGCCTCAGCCTCCCGTGTAGCTGGGACTACAGGTGCCGGCCACCACGCAAGGCTAATTTTTTGGTACTTTTAGTAGAGACGGGGTTTCACTATATTGGTCAGGCTGGTCTCGAACTCCCGACCTCAGGTGATCCGCCCGCCTCAGCCTCCCAAAGTGCTGGGATTACAGGCGTGAGCCACCGCGCCCGGCTTGTGTCTAGTCTTGCCCGTAGCAGCGTCGCCAAAAGCCGCGCCGGGTTGTCAGAGCCTCACTAGCTTTTCTCCCGGCCGCTGCTCTTCGCGGATTCAGCCACCTTCCCTCTTCCGGGAACTTGCCCGCGTGTTCCGGCTCCAGGAAGTGCGTCATCAGTCGGCGCCAGCGGTCGCACGCCGCGGAGCAGGGGCTCGGAGGTCCCGGGATTACGGTGCTCGAGCACGCTGGTGGGAAAGGACCCGGGACTTGAACAGTGTTGTGCGGCGCCATGCAGGTCTCCAGCCTCAATGAGGTGAAGATTTACAGCCTCAGCTGCGGCAAGTCCCTTCCTGAGGTGAGTCACTTCCCGGCCCCCTCACTCTCGAGCTCTTGGGGGTCGTCCTCCTCGTGGGGCAGCCGCCCCTCTCCTCGGCCCTAGCCTCTGTTTTAGCTGGACGCTGGTCACCCCCCGACTCGGGGAGGCCCAGAGGCGGCTGACAATTTCCGGGGGAGGTGTCGGCATTGGGAGACAAGGACACTGACGTCATCGCGCCAGAAACTGGACCAAGGGATAATCAGGGTCAGTGAGCTTTGCTGGAAATTTGTAAAGTTCTCTGTTCCAGAGAACGCATCCATTTGGGCTTCTTTGGGTGTTCACAGTCCCTGCCGTACACTGAGGAGGAAAACGTGGCAGATTGGTTGACACATCTCTCCCCCATATGGCCATCAGCTGTTTGTGGAGTCCCTATCATTTGCCAGGTCTTAGGGATACAACAGTGAACAAGGGAGATACAGACTTCGCATCTGCAGAATTTATGGTGTAGAGGACAGTATTTTCGAGACTTGTTGAACTTAACCTGATTTCTAGTCTTAAAGTTGGAGAGGGCTTGGACAAGTCGGTAATTCTCTTCCAATCTTCTCGTGTTTAATAATGCAGCTGAGATTTAATAATGCGTTTAATATGCAGCTGAGATCCAGCAAGGGGAAGGGTGACTTGTCCAGCATGACACACTTAGGCTCTGAAACTTGTCTTTTGTTTCTTATACGTGATGATCCAGCCTCTGTCCAAGCACTACCACTGCGCACTACCTTTTGTGGAAGCTCATTTCCATTTTGAGACTCTGCTCTTGTTAGAAAGTGGTTTTCAAATATGTCACCTTATAGCATGCCACTGTTGGCCTGAGTCCTGCCCTTGGAAAACAGAATAAATATAGCTCTCCTTCCATGCGTCTGCTTCTACAAAAATTTGGAGCCAGTGCTTAGGTTTTTCCTTTCTTCCTAAAATTCTGGTTTAAATAATTCCCTGTCTTCCAGTTGTTCTTCACACCCCGTGAGCTTTCTCATTTTGTTCATTCATTCTCCACATGTATTGAGAAGTTACTGTGTGCAAGCAACTCTGTTTTAAGTATTGGGATATATGGTGGACATTTCAGATAAGGTTCCCTGTTGGGGAAAAGGGAAATAAACAAGTGAGCAAATAAGGCAATTTAAGGTAGTCAAAAAGTACTTTTCGTGATGAATGATTAGAAGAGAGCTGTTTTGGATAAAATATTGAGAGAAAATGTTTTGGATAAAACCTTCGGGGAAGGCCTCTCTAGAAGAGGTGACATATGAGCAGAAACTTGAATGATGAAGAGTAGCCAGTCGTGTGAAGATGTGGGGAAGAGTTTTCAGTGCTGAGAACAGAAAGTGCAAAAGTCCCCACATGGGAATGCACTGGACATGTAGGAGGACGGAGGAGGCACAGGTGTCATTGCAGTATGCTGAGTGAGGGGGCGAGAGCAGGGTGGATGAGGCTGGAGAGGTAGGCCTGGTAGGAAAGGTAGGAAGTTCAAGTTTTATTCTTAGTGCTGCTGGAAGTCACTGTTGTGTGGGCTGCTGTGCGACAAATGTCTAGCTGGGGAGGGTTCAAGTCGGGATGAATTAGGTAGTCCAGGTGAGCGACTTTGGTGGCTTGGGCTTGCCTGGTAACAAAGAAGATGCTAAGACACAGTGAGATTCAGGACATATTTTGTAGATAGGGCTAATGGAACTTGCTAATGGATTGGACTGTTGGTAGAGGGAAGTTGAGGTGACAAAAAGGAAGGAATCAGAGAACTCTTCAGTTTTGAGTCTGAACAAGTGGGTGCATGGTGGTGCTGCTAACTGACATGGAGAAGAATCAAGAAGGAACACATTGAAAGGTGGAGAGGAGGAACGTAGTGAGCAAAAAGAATCAAGATTTTTTTTTTTCTGAGGTCGCGTGCAATGGCCTGATGTTGGCTCACTGCAGCCTCTCGGGGTTCAAGCGATTCTCCTGCCTCAGCCTCCCCAGTAGCTGGGACTACAGGCACACGCCACCACGCCAGCTAATTTTTGTATTTTTAGTAGAGACGGAGTTTCACTATGTTGGCCGGTATGGTCTCGATCTGACCTTGTGATCCACCCACCTCGGCCTCCCAAAGTGCTGGGATTACAGGCATGAGCCACTGCACCCGGCCCAAGGTTTTTATTTTCAATAGTGAACGTTTGAAGTTCTAATACATACCAAATGGAGACGTTGAGTAGTTAGCAGTTGCATGGATACTAGGATGGAGATTGCAGGTGAAGTTACTGTCGTTGTTTGGGACTAGGTGAGATCAAATTGTGAGAGAAAGAACAGAGAAGATAACTAGGCTGAGGCCCTGAGGCAGTCTTAGCATTTGTCATCCAAGAAGAGGAGGGGAACCCAGCAAAGAAGAAAGAGTAGTAGGCACTGATGGAAGGGGAGACTGGGAAATGTGTAGTTTTGTAGAAGTAAGTGTTTCAAGGAGGAGGTGGTGGTCACCTGTGTCAGCTGCTACTGAGAGCTTCAGTAAGATGAAGGCAGAAAAGCGACCATCGACTTTGGCATGATGCAGAGCGCCCCTGACCTTAGCAAGGAGCTCCAGTGGAGTGGTGGGGAGGGTAGCTTGAGCTGAGTGGATTTGGAAACCCCTGCTTGTCCTGGTTAATATTTTCTGGTTATTTCTTTGAGGTGTGGTGCCTAAACTACACGTGGAACCCCAGTTGTTGTCTGATCTGTGCAAATATTGCTTCTCTCCTTCTGGGCTTTACCTTTTTATTAATGTAGAGAAGCCTCTACGTTTACTCCCCTGGTGATCCGATGCAGTCTCCTGGCTTTAAGCACATCTGCATATCGATAACTATCACATTGATGTTTCTAGCCCTTACCTCTGCTCTGAACTGGACTTGTGTATCCAGCTGTTTCTTGACATCCCCGCTTGGATGTCTGATAGGCATCTCAAACTTAACTTGTCCAAAGTAGAACACCAGCTTTCCCCCCACATTTCCCCCTCCTCCAACCTAGTGGTCTTCCCTCCCTCAGTCAGTGGCAACTCCATCCCGCAAGCTGTTGATGCCAAAAACACTGGAGGCTTTTTGTTGTTTCTTTGCTCTCATACAATCCACTAGAAAATGCTGTTGGTTCTGTCTTCAGTATAGATCCAGAATCCAGTCACCTCCATTACTGTCACTGATTCAAGACACTGTCACCCCTGACTATGCAATTGCAGTTATTGCAGTTGACTTCTAAGCAGTTTCTCAGTTTCCACCCTCTACCCCTTTATTCCACAGTCTGTTACCAGTAAGCTGCCAGGGTGATCCTCTACTCAGAACTGTCCAGTGGCTCCTGCTCTCTTGGGGGTGAAAAGCAGAGTCCTTTGAGTGACTTTTAAGGTCCTACTTGATGTTGTGCCTTCCTGCCCTCCTCTCTGAGCTCAGCGGTCACTGTTCTCCACCTTACACTGGCCTCACAAGTCTCCTCACTGCTCGAGACCAGGCACACTCCTGCCGTAGGACCTTGGCACAGGTCCTGCCTGCCTGCTTTTCTCCCAGATGTTCTCCAGGCTTTGCCTCCTCATGCCTTTCAGGTCGTTGCTCAAGAGGACCTTAACCTTATTTAAAATTATAATTCTCCACCAACACTTCGTCTCCTTTTCTTGCTTTATTTTTTCCATGGCATACATAACCATCTGACATTCTAATTGTTTTACTTCCTTATTTGTTGGTGTTCCCTCACTTGAAAGAAAGCTTCATGAAAGGAGGGGTTTTTAGATTTTTAATTTTTTTTTTTTTTTTTGAAACGGGTTTACTCTGTTGCCCAGGCTGGAGTGCAGTGGCACGATCATGGCTCACCTCAGCCTTGACTTCCCTGGGCTCAACGATTCTTGCACCTCAGCCTACTGAGTAGCTGGGACTACAGGTGTGTACCAACATGCCCAGCTTCTTTTTTTTTTTGTAGAGATAGTGATCCCACTTTATTGCCAGGCTGGTCTCGAACTCCTGGGCTCAAGTGATCCCCTTGCCTCAGTGCTGGGATTATAGATATGAACCACTGCACTTGGCCAAGAGGGCTTTTTTTTTCCTCCTGTTTTATTTACTGCTATACCTAATTACTGGCATTTAGTAGTACTAAATAAATATTTGTTTAATGTATTGATGAATAAAGTTAATTTTCATTTTCAGCCCCATCACACTTTTGACTTGGGGCTATGATTTTTATTCACACGATTTGACCTACAGTCTCCCATTCTGGAGTTAATCAGCTTTTGTTGTATTTTTAATGCCGTTAAATTTATTTTTGTTAGTTTTCCAGTGGTTAAGACTGTTTTTTTCTTTTTTGTGGGGGTGGGGGGGACGGAGTCTCTCTCAGTCACCAGGCCGGAGTGTAGTGGCAAGATCTCAGCTCCCTGCAACCTCCGCCTCCCGGGTTCAAGTGATTCCCCTTCCTCAGCCTCCCAAGTAGCTGGGATTACAGGTGCCCACCACCACACCTGGCTAATTTTTTGTATTTTGGTAGAGACGGGGTTTCACCATGTTGGCCAGGCTGGTCTCAATCGGCCTCCCAAAATGCTGGGATTATAGGCGTGAGCCACCATGCCTGGCCAAGTATCAGCTATTTGGTCAGTTATTTATCTGGTTTTATTCTTTGTAAAAATATATATTTCTATAAGAAACATTCTCCTATAAATGTTTTACTTTTAAAATTCTCACTTAAATAGATTAAATTGTTCCATATATTTAGTTATAACCCATAATATTTGAGGCTTTCTGCTTTCCTTTAGATTGCTTAGATGGGTTAGTTTTTCTCTGTGTAAAAGATGGTAGTTCAAAAAATTTCTTATCTGGCCGGGCCTGGTGGCCCATGTCAGTAGACCTAGCATTTTGGAAGGCAAAGGTGAGAGTATTGTTTGAGCCCAGGAGTTTGAGCCTTCGGTGAGCTACAGTCACATCGCATCATTGTACTATAGACTGGGCAAGCATGAGACCCTGTCTCTAAAAAAGTAAAAATAAAAGAAATTATCTAATGTATGTAAGTATACACAAGAAAAAAAATCCAGGAGATATTTAATACGTTACGAGTAGAGTTAGGATTAGAGAATATTTTTTGCTTCCTATGTTATATATTCCTATGAAGTTTGAATTTTTAAATATAAGCATGTATTGATTTTGCAAGCCGAAAAACAATTTAGCTAAATTTGTTTTAAAATAAACTCTCTTCATTTACTTTAAGTGGCTTTCTGATAGGAAGAAGAGAGCGCTACAGAAGAAAGATGTAGGTGAGTATTGTTTTTTCCCACTTCAGCTGCATTAGTGATCCATGTTCTAATGCTTTTACTCATTTGCTGTTATATATAAGTGAGGATTTATAAGAATGCAGTAACATGTAGTGGAAAATGAATGCTCTTGTCCCTTTCCTTTTTTTTCCTTTGACATGGGATCTCGCTGTGTTGCCCAGACTGGTCTCTAACTCCTGGGCTTGAGCAGACCTCCCACCTTGGCCTCCCAAAGTTTTGGGATTACAGGCATGAGCCACTGCACCCAGCTCTTCTCCTTTTTTTTTTTTTTTTTGAGACGGAGTTTCACTCTTATTGCCCAGGCTGGAGTGCAATGGTGTGACCTCGGCTCACTGCAACCTCCACCTCCTGGATTCAAGCAGTTCTTCTGCCTCAGCCTCCTGAGTAGCTGGGATTACAAGCCACCACGCCTGGCTAATTTTTTTTGTATTTTTAGTAGAGATGGGGTTTCTCCATGTTGGTCAGGCTGGTCTTGAACTTGCGACCTCAGGTGACCCACCTGCCTTGGCCTCCCAAAGTGCTGGGATTACAGGTGTGAGCCACCGTGTCCGGCCGCCTTTCTCTTTCTTAAGAAACTTTTTGTTGTGGTTGGTATGTTCCTGGTGGGTATGGGATTTGATTTTACCTTATTAACTAATAAGTTAGCCTGTTACTGTTTCATGGATAACAATAGTAGACGCAAGACTCCTGGGCTAGAAATGCAGATGTTATTACTCACAGCACAGTAGGTAGCATGAACATCAGCATATTTGTGCCAGTTCCCCTCTTGGGTCTCCTGGGGACACTTAGCACAGTCCAGGTGGATGCTTGGCACACAGTGGATTTGCGTTGTGGCCGAGCAACACAGCTTGGGAAGTCCACTGCTTTTCTGGCAAGCAGTAAGCAAACCTGTGTTTTGTCCAGAAGGGACAGGTTACCTGTCTATCAAGGTTCTCAGCAGTGTAAACAACCCTGAGAAATGGCTCAGGTAAGAGTGGCTGGGGTCTTGCAATCTCGCCATACCCAGTAAGCATGCAGGTCCAAGGAGGACTGTCTCTCCTAACAGGTCCCTAATTGCTTTGCTCTCTTGTGTATCAAAATCTTATCGTGTAAATTAAATCCATTTATCAGTGTTTGAGATACAGAGACAATGAGCATTTTTTGAAGAAAGGAATTTTACATGTAGGGTTTATGAATGAACAGTTAAAGGTGATTGCAGAAGATGTTGGTTCTTTTAAATTTACGGCAGCAAGAAATTGTAAGAAAAATTTCTAACAAATAATTTTGGTGTACAAGTTTTCATTATATTTTCTTCATTATAGCTTGTCACATATGAAAGAAAATTTATTTTCCCATATATTTTGTTTAACTTACTCCTTAAAAACCTAAGGTATCAAAGGGGTTTCCTCTTGTCTGCAGATAATTGGTGCCAACAGAGGTATAAGTCAGCTTCGTAGAAGTTTCTTATATAAACTTAAGAGGTTGGGTCAGGCACAGTGGCTTATGCCTGTAATCCCAGCACTTTGGGAGGCCCAGGTGGGCAGATCATGAGGTCAGGAGTTCAAGACCAGCCTGGCCAACGTAGTGAAACCCCATCTCTACTAAAAATACAAAAATTAGCCAGGCATGGTGGCACGTGCCTGTAGCCCCAGCTACTTGGGAAGCTGAGGCAGGAGAATTGCTTGAACCTGGGAGGTGGAGGTTGCAGTGAGTCAAGATCGTGCCACTGCACTCCAGCTTGGACAACAGGTGAGACTTGTCTCAAAAAAAAAAAAAGAGTTTGGAAAGTTTGGGGGCTTAAACCTGTTACTTAGGAGAAAAAAAAGTTAGATTTTTGTCTTTGCCATGATTGAGTAGTAATAGTGGTTTAGTGGCCCGGTGCGGTGGCTCACTCTGGGTGACAGAGTGAGACCCTGTCTCAAAAAAAAAAAAAAAAAGTGGTTTAATGTTTATGCTCTTCCTCCTATAACACTGGATGTTTGATACACTGTTGTGGAAAATTTTTTTTCAATTAATGATGCTACTTTTTTTATTCTTGAAAAGTAAAAATGAAATACTTAGCTTAGAAAAACAATGTATGAGCTAAGGAAAAAACCTCTGCTGTTTAATGGTTGGGCTGCGCTGGTGACCTTTCCCAAGGCCAGGAAGCATTTGGGATGAATTTCACCTGTTTATAGTTGTGGGGACTGCTTGGTACCCATTTGTCTTCTTATGATAGAGAATAAGCACATGTTAGTTAAACTAGTTGTTTTTTTCTCTCTTTTTAGATGTCCGTAGGAGAATTGAACTTATTCAGGACTTTGAAATGCCTACTGTGTGTACCACTATTAAGGTGTCAAAAGATGGACAGTACATTTTAGCAACTGGTAAGCATCTTTTTGGTTATGATTTTCATGCATTTTGTACCAGGAAATGCTGCAATGGGAAAGGTCTTTTTTTTTTTTTTAACCCTAATATTTTATTATAAAAAATTTCAAACACACAGAAATATTGAAAAAATTGTATAGTAAACACCCGTTTAACTCCTACCTAAATTCTCAATAAATAGTTTACTCTGCAGTATTTGATTTATCCCATGCATCTGTCTCTTTGTTCATGTATCAGTCCATGTTTCTTTGATGTATTGCAGTGTAAGTTGAAGATACCAGTATACTTCACCCCGAAACACTTCAGCAAGTATATCATTAGCTGGAGTTCAATATTTATCAGTATTTACTTATGGCTTTTTTCAAGGTAAAAAAATTTATATTGGTGAAGTGCACAGATCCTAAGTTTACCATTTGGTTAGTTTTGACAAATGCACACGCTTGTGTAACTCAAAGCTCTATCAAGATACAGAACATTTTTTTCCTGCAGAAAATTTCTCCCACCCATGCAGAGACAACCATTGCTGATTTTTTTTCAGTATAGACAAGTTTAGCCTGTTTCAGAACTTAATATAAATGTAGTCATACACTGTATATTCTTTGTCTGTGAGACTTATTTCATGTAGGATTTTGTATTTGAGGTTCATACATGTTGTTATATGTGTCAATAGCTTCTTTTTTTTATTACCGAAAGATATTTCATTCTATGACTAAGCCACAGTTTATTTACCCATTCTCCATGTGATGAACAGCTAGGCTGTTTTCATTCAGTTTTTTGGCTGTTACTAATAAAGCACTATGAACAATCGTATAGAAGTCTGTTTTGTGGGTATAAGCTTTCATGTCTTTGGTGAATACCTAGGAGTGGAATTTTTGAGTCCTAGGTAGGTGTATGTTTAGTGTTCTGGGAAACTTCTAAGTCGTTCCCCAAAGTGATCCTATCATGTGCACTCCTACTAACAATGAATGAGAGTTTTAGGAAAGGTCACTTATAACATGATTTTCTGTATAATGTACTAATTTTTAAAAATATCTCTAAGATTTTACATTAACAGTATTTATCGTTATCAAAAAATCATGAAATGTAGAGAACTTTTAGTGTGTTGGAGTGTTGAACAGTATCACCCAACCTTTAGTGGTTGTGATTTTGGCGCGTACGTCCTGTATATTGTCCAAACATTTTTTGCTGATAGGAGTATTCCTTTTCCAACCACTTTCTTTTTGGTAATACCTTTTATACATACACAGGCCAGTCTCTTTTGCTTTGTGTTAATGATTATCTCAGTACTAACTAACACTATCTACATCTCTTAGCCTTCAGTTTTATGTTCAGAAACTGGTAAAAAGAATTGAGGAAATCTAAGATACATGGACACCCTTACTGAAGACTAGAAGAAACTCAAATTTTCTTCATTTTATAGATCCAGAGATATTAAGTGACTTGTCTAGGCTCACAGATCTAGTACTTTAGAAAGCTAGGATATAGATTTGTTAAATGACACTTTCTTTTATGAACTCGTCCTCTATTCCCATGCAAAATTAATGGTTCTTCTTCTCCTTCTCTCCCTCTCCCTGTTCTCCCTCTCCCTCTTCTCCCTCTCCCTCTTCTCCCTCTTCTCCCTCTTCTCCCTCTTCTCCCTCTTCTCCCTCTTCTCCCTCTTCTCCTTTTTTAACAGAGTCTCACTCTGTCACCCAGTCTGGAGTGCAGTGGCATGATTTTGGCTGACTGCAACCTCCGCCTCCCGAGTTCAAGCGATTCTCCTGTGTCAGTCTCCTGAGTAGCTGGGACTACAGGTGCTCGCCACCACACCCGACTAATGTCGGTATTTTTTTAGTAGAGACAGGGTTTCACCATGTTGGCCGGGCTGGTCTCGAACTCCTTGCCTCAAGTGATCCGCCCAACTCGCCCTTCCAAAGTGCTGGGATTATAGGTGTGAGCCACTGCGCCTGGCCTAATGGCTTTCCTTCTTACTCAGAATGCCTCGGTTTTATTTTATCTTAAAAATATTTAATAAATAATATGTGGGCTGGGCGGGGTGGCTCACACCTGTAGTCCCAGCACTTTGGGAGGCTGAGGCAGGCAGATCGCATGAGGCCAGGAGTTCGAGACCAGCCTGCCCAACATGGTGAAATCCTGTCCCTATAAAAAATAAATTAGCTGGGCATGGTGGCGTGGACCTGTAATTACAGCTACTTGGAGGCTGAGGCATGAGAATCGCTTGAACCCAGGTGGCGGAGGTTGCAGTAAGCCAGGATCGCGCCACTGCGCTCCACCCTGGGCAACAGAGCGAGACTCTGTCTCAAAGAAAGAGAGAAAGAGAGAGAGAAAGAGAGGAAAGAGAGAGGAAAGAAAAAGGAAAGAAAGGAAGAAAGAATGTGAAACATGGTAGTGAGACTGAGGAACTGAATTTTTTTATTTTTATTTTTTTTTTGAGACAGGGTTTCACTCATTGTAACCTTGAACTTATGGGCTCAAGCCATCCTCCTTCCTCAGCTTCCTTAGTGGCTAGAAATACAGGTGCTCGCCACTGTGCCTTGCTAATTAAATTTTTTTTTTTTTTTTTTTTGAGGCAGAGTTTCACTCTTGTTGTCCAGGTTGGAATGCAGTGGTGCCATCTTGGCTTACCGCCACCTCTGCCTCCTGGGTTCAAGTGATTCTCCTGCCACAGCCTCCTGAGTAGCTGGGATTACAGGCATGCACCGCCACGCCCGGCTAATTTTGTATTTTTAGTAGAGATGGGGTTTCTTCATGTTGGTCAGGCTGGTCTTGAACTCCCAACCTCAGGTGATCCGCCCACCTCAGCTTCCCAAAGTGCTGGGATTACAGATGTAAGCCACCGCACCCGGCCAAAAAAAATATTTTTTAAATGGAGATGGGGTCTCAGTATTTTGCCCACATTGGTCTCAAACTCCTGGACTCAAGCAGTCGTCCGCCTGTCTCCCAAACTGCTGGGATTATAAGCATGAGCCACGGCACCCAGCTGGAATCTTAAATTTAATTTGATTTTAATTAATTTTAACTTAGCCTCACATTGCTAGTGGCTGCCATATTGGACAGCACAATTGTAGAGTCCAGAGTCCTGGTTTGACTTTCCTAGAGGCCTTTTTCTGGTATTGGTAGGGGAAATGGAGTTGGAGCGTCACTTGCTTCTCCATTTAATTTGGTAGAGGTTTTTCTTTCAATCTCGGTATCTATCCCTACATCTTTCTCAGATTCCCTTTGGTGTTCTAGGCCTTGTGGCTAAAAACAAGTTGAATAAGATTGGCCCTAAAGACCTTTCATTCTGGTTGGGGAAATAGATTATCTAAGGGAATGAACCCAGGGGATGTGCAAAGTATTGATTTGTTACGGAAGTGACCGGCCTCTTGATTCCTTTTGGAAGCATTGGGTTTATGATCATGCCAGATTCAAACCTATCCTTAGTGGTTGTGTTAATTTTTTCTGTTACTTGGGGATGAAAGATAAGAAATAGAGGATCTACTTTTATTAATGTTTATATTTTTTTTACCACTTTTTTCCCCTAGTGGCCAAAGTAATACTTGTAAGCCTTTTAAACAACATAGCAATAAAAAACAGCAGGGTACACAGTAGCTCATGCCTATAATCCCTGCACTTTGGGAGGCTGAGGCAGGAGGATTAATTGAGGCCAGGAGTTCAAGACCAGCTTGAGCAACACAGCAAGATCCTGTCCCTACAAAAAATAAAAAAAAATTAGCTGAAAGTGGTGGTGTGCACCTGTAGTGTCAGCTACTCACGAGGCAGAGGCAGGAGGATTGCCTGAGCCTAGCAGTTTGAGGTTACAGTGAGCTATGATTGCACCACTGTGCTCCAACCTGGGCAACAGCGAGACCCTGTCTCTAAAAAAAATTAAAGCCCCAAAAACAAACGACAGTGGAATAAAGGTCCTGGCTATATTAAAAGTTTTATGTATAGCCTTTCAAATTATGTGTGTGTGCGCACAAAAAATTGTGTGTGTATATATATGTATCTGTCTATATGGATATATATATACACACACACATATACACACGCATATATATGTGTATATATATACACACACACACACATACAAATGTATTAAAGTTATTGCCATACGACAGTGGGCTCATATTTACTGGTTTTAAACTTCTCTCTTTTAAGCTGGGTGCGGTGGCTCACGCCTGTAATTCCAGCACTTTGGGAGGCTGAGGTGGGTGGATCACTTGAGCCCAGGAGTTTGAGACCAGCCTGGGCAACGTGGTGAAACCCCATCTTTACAAAAAATACAAAAATTACACAGTCGTGATGGCAGGAGCCTCTTGGTCCCCACTACTTGGGAAGCTGAGGTGGGAGGATCACTGGAGCCCAGGGCGGTTGAGGTTGCAGTGAGCTGTGATTGCACCTCTGTGCTCCAGCCTGGTTGACAGAGTGAGACCCCATTTCAAAAAAGGAAAAAAAAAAAAAACCACCAAAGAAAACCCCACAAAATAACCTTTTTTTTTTAAACGAAATCTTGGGTTTTGATCTATGCCAGAAAACAAAGGACTACCTCATTCTTTTATTTTTAAGATGTCTTTGTTGGAAATACATAACATAAAATATGAAAGTCTCCGAAATTGCACTTCACGGAGATAGACTATCATTGTGAAGTTAGTTCCTCCAACTTTTGCCTTACAAAGTGCCAAAGTTAGGCCAGGCACGGTGGCTCACTCCTGTAATCCCGGCACCTAGGGAGGCGGAGACAGGCAGATCACCTGAACTCAGGAGTTCAAGACCAGCCTGACCAACATGGTGAAACCCCATCTCTACTAAAAATACAAAAATTAGCCAGATGTGGTGGCAGGCACCTGTAATGCCAGCTACTTGGGAGGCTGAGGCAGGAGAATCACTTGAATCCAGGCAGCAGAGGTTGCAGTGAGCTGAGATTACTCCTCTGCACTCCAGCCTGGGTGACAGAGCAAGACCCCATTTCAAAGAAAAAAAAAAAAAAAAGAGGCCGGCCTCGATGGCTCATGTCTGTAATCCCAGCACTTTGGGAGGCCAAGGTGGGTGGATCACCTGAGGTCAGAAGTTCGAGACCAGCCTGACCAACATGGTGAAACCCCGTCTCTACTAAAAATACAAAAATTAGCTGGGCATCATGGCCTGCACCTGTAATCCCAGCTACTCAGGGGGCTGAGGCAGGAGAATAGCTTGAACCTGGGAGGCGGAGGTTGCAGTGAGCCGAGATCACGCCATTGCACCCCAGTCTAAACGACAGAATGAGACTCTGTCTCAAAAAAAAAAAAAAAAAGACAAAGTGCCAAAGGTACCATTTCATTGTACAAAATTGGGATCGTATTATATGGATCATTCTCCAGCACTCACCTGTGCTCTCCCTGTACTTTTACTTTATAGTACGTTTTGGCAGCTTTCCATGTCAGTGGTTACTACTGAGGTCTGCCTCATCCACTTTATGGGCTATGTAATATTCCCCTGCGTGGATTTATTGTCATTTATTCAACTATTTTCCTGTCAGTGGACATTTTATTGCTTTCAGTTGCTGACCATTTATAAATAATGCTGCAGTGAACATTCTTAATATCTTTGGCAGGCTTGTGGATATATTTCTGTGAGTTCAATTTGTGTAAGTTGAAATATAGATTGAAAGTATGGAAACATCGTGTGTTTTAGGGATTGTCCTTCAAAGAAGTTGTATCAATTGTATACTAATCAACAACAGTATAGGGGAATATTTTATACTTTCGCCAACACAGATATTAACCGTTTTTTAATCTTTGCCATTCTGGTGGACAAAACTGTTTCATTGTTTGCATGTATTTTGTTAGATTACTTGTAAGGTTTCTTAGTTATTTTGTTTGGTTTTCTATGACTTGCTTGTTTAGCTTTTGCTCAGTTTTTCCTTGGGGTGTTTGAGAGGGGCTGCTTTTACATTCCTTTCTTTTGATTTGGTTACAATTAATCCTGCCTGTCTCTGAACAAGAAGTACACTCAATGTATCTGGATGTTTTGACTATGAAAGTATGTCTTTAGGTTTTACATCACATTAATTTTTTGTAGGAACATATAAACCTCGGGTTCGATGTTATGACACCTATCAATTATCCTTGAAGTTTGAAAGGTGTTTAGATTCAGAAGGTGAGTAAAAAGCTAAATTTGAATTCATGAAAATGGCTTTTTATGTTGTCTGCTTTTCTGGTTTTAAAATGAGAACTGTTTGTAATTAGTTTTTTATTGCTGTATAACAAATTCCTGTACTACAATCCCGATGGCTTAAAACATCCATTTAGTAGCTCACAGTTGTGTAGATCTTAAGTCTGTGCAGGTTCTGTGCTCAGAGAGGAGGTCAGGGTGTTGACCAGTTGGAGCTCTGACTTGGAGGTGCTGGGCAAGAATATGCTTCCACGTGTTAGTTTGTAGTTCTTTTAGAATTGACTGGCAGCTTTTCTTGTTTTCAGAGAATGCACCCCCCCCAAACCCCCAAAATAATAAAAAATAAAAAAGAATTTGCTTCCAAATACACTCAGGTTGTTGTCAGAATTCAGTTTGTTGTGGTTATAGGATTGGGGTTCCCATTTCCTTCTGGCTGTCAGCTGGGGGCCACTCTAGGCTTCTGGAGGCTGCATGCATTTCTCATCACACGCTCACCTCCACCTTCAAGCCAGCAACAGCTCATCAGATCCTCCCTGTATTTCTTTTCTTTCTTTTATTTATTTATTTATTACTTTTTTAAAGAGATGGGATCTTGTTGCCCAGGCTGGAGTGCTGTGGCATGATCATAGTTTACTGTAGCCTTGAACTCCTGGGCTCAAGTGATCCTCCTACCTTAGCCTCCCAAGTAGCTAGAACTACAGATGTGAACCACCATGCCCCACTAATTTTATAATTTTTTGTAGAGATGGAGTCTAGCCATGTTGCCCAGGCTGGTCTCAAGCTCCTGGCCTCAGCCGTCCTTTTGCTTTGGTCTCCCACAGTACTGGGATTCCAGGCATGAGCCACTGCACCCAGCCCCTTGTGTTTTGGATCTCTCTGACTTTTTCTTCTGCTGCCAGCCAGAGAAACTCTGCTTTTATTTATTTACTTATTTATTTTTTTGAGACGGAGTCTTGCTCTGTCGCCCAGGCTGAAGTGCAGAGGCACAATCTTGGCTCACTGTAAACTCCACCTCCCAGATTGAAGTGATTCTCCTGCTTCAGCCTCCTAAGTGGCTGGGATTACAGGCGCACTTTACCACGCCCGGCTAATTTTGGTATTTTTAGTAGAGATGGGTTTCACTGTGTTGGTCAGGCTGGTCTCGAACTCCTGACGTCGTGATCCACCCGCCTCGGCCTCCCAAAGTGCTGGGATTACAGGCATGAGCCACTGCGCCCAGCTGAAACTCTGCTTTTAAAGGGCTCATATGATTATAAATCCCCCCTTTGCCATAGAATGTAATGTAATCGTGGGAGCAATGTCTTATCAATTCACAGTTTCTACCCACACTCTCAAGGGAAGGGGGTTATACGAGGGTAAAGGTCACGGGGGGTCATTCTTAGAATTTTGAATGGCACTGAAGTCAAGTTAAAATGGGAAAGTTCAAGTGCTTTTATCAGTTGGCCTAGAATTTGAGATTGAGGGGAAAGGAGTTAATGGGATATGTGGTCTGTGGAATTATATGCATAGTCTCCCAACTTGTTTCACCCTTTGTTTTTTTTTTTTTTTTATTTTTACTTTTTAGAAACAGGATCTTTTTCTGTCACCCAGGCTGGAGTGCAGTGTTATGATCACAGCTCACTGCAGCCTCAACTACCCAGGCTTAAGAGATCCTCCTACCTCCGCCTCCCAAATAGCTGGGATCACAGGCATGCACCACCATGTCTGGCTAATTTTTTTTGTTTTTTGTTTTTTCTTTCCCATAGTGATAGGGTCTTACTATATCTTTGTTTATTGAAAACAATAGAAACTCTGTGTGCCACTAATAATGGCTATTTTTCGCTCTTTTTGTTTATCAGGTAGACTATGAATGGGTAAAAAATGACTTATCTTTTTTGTTAAGCAACAATTTTTTTGTTCTTTAATGTATATTTGAAAGTCTTTAAAATTATTTTGTTTTCAACATCTCAGAGTGTCAGAATTTAGAAGTCATTATATTTTGTGAATTTGCATTCAGTTCTACAAGAAATCTAGTTGATGTGTATTGAGAAATTATGAGGCTTTTAAGTTTTTGTTGGTGTTTTGGGACAATATACTATGACAATTTTCTTCTTGTTTCACGTAGAGGCAGAAAAAAACTGGTATGTGTATAATTTCTGTGTTGAATTAGAATCTTTGCATCAGGTTTGCGTTGTTACTAAGAATATTGATTGATAATTGTATTTTTCCTATTTCTTGTTTTTCAGTTGTCACCTTTGAAATTTTGTCTGATGACTACTCAAAGGTATGTTTTATAGTGTTGGTTTGTACTGACTAGACCCAAGAAATGAGTGAGTGGAATTTATTTTAATGATAAGCAGTTTTATGATATTTTTATTGTTAAACTAAAATGGCTGTGTAGTTCTATTGTTAAACAAAAATGGCTGTGTAGTAAAATGTAACCCATCATTTTTTATTAATATTAATACAGTGATACAGATAGCCTTTGGCCAATCTAATATCAAAGGTAATTTTTCATATCGTATATGAAACCTTATTTGTATTTTTAAGAATTGGCAGCAGTCATCTTTTATATCATTCTATATTCTAGATTTGTGATTCTGATTATTACGTTTAACCTAGATGTATTTGCCAGGTTGCTTTCATTTTCTTATTTATATGTGAAATGTAAACTAGCAGGGTTGTATGTTTAATTTTTTTTAACTTTGCAAATGGTTGTGATATATTCTGAAACAGTTCAAAATATAGCTAAGTAGATTTATTTCTCTTTTTTGGTGCCATTAGTCCATCTTTCAACTCTTTTTTTTGGAGACAGGGCCTTGCTCTGTCACCCAGGCCGGAGGGGCAGTGGCGTAATTTCAGCTCATTGCAGCATCAGCCTCCCGAGTTCAAGTGATTCTCCTGCCTCTGCCTCCTGAGTAGCTGGAACTACAGGCATGTGCTTCCACGCCTGGCTAATTTTTGTGTTTTTAGTAGAGATATGGTTTTACCAGGTTGGCCAGGCTGGTCTCAAACTCTTGACCTCAAGTGATCCACCTGACTTGGCCTCCCAAAGTGTTGGGATTACAGGCGTGAGCAACTGCCCCTGACCCATCTTTCAACTCCTATAGTCACTTTCAACAGTTATAAAATTGTCAGTAAACTCTTGAATTTAAAATGAAACATTTTTAGTGATGTCAAATGGCATCTTGAAAGAAAATTGAATTTTCTTAGCTGACATGGCTTTATATTTTCAGTTTTGGAAACTATGGGGTACAGCTTATCCTTTTGTCTATGGTATCATTTATCATACGTTTTGGAACATGTCATTTTAGAATGTATTTTCTCTAAATACTGACAAATTTGCCTTTAAATACCATCTGTTGATGTTTAAGATACCCCTTTAGTACACTAAAGTCAAATGTATACAAGGAGTTTATCATAACTTGTGTGATAATGGTGGGATTATTATTATTTTTTGTTTTTTATTTTTTGAGACAAGAGTTTCACTCTTGTTGCCCAGGCTGGAGTTCAGCGGCACAATCTCAGCTCACTGCATCCTCCGGCCCCCGAGTTCAAGCGATTTTCCTGCCTCAGCCTCCTGAGTAGCTGGGATTACAGTCATGCGCCACCATGCCCAGCTAATTTTGTGTTTTTAGTAGAGACGAGGTTTCTCCATGTTGGTCAGGCTGGTCTCAAACTCCCTACCTCAGGTGACCCACCTGCCTCGTCCTCCCAAAGTGCTGGGATTACAGGTGTGAGCCACCATGCCTGGCCAGGATTATTTAAATGTGTTCCCAAGTGAAAGAGGGAACTGATCATTGAGGGTACCATGAGAGTGCTCTATGTTATGACATGCTGGTGCCATGTAAATGAAGGGCGTTTGTTTCTTTAATTAGTATGTAAGGTTTGCAGAAAAGCTATCAGGATACAGGAAGGCATTAAGGAGCCGATGGAGCGTTTTCATTCTTAATCCCAGTGGAGTGTGTGTGCATGGACATGTGTGTTTAGATACAGAAAGTGAGAGAGAGGTAAGGGTTTTCCTTGGTTTGCCAGTTTTTTAGCGATAATGAAGTAAACACCTAACTAGAAACCTAAGCAAACTAATTTTTTTGTTTTATTTTCAGATTGTCTTCTTACATAATGATAGATACATTGAATTTCATTCGCAATCAGGTTTTTACTACAAAACCAGAATACCAAAGTTTGGGAGAGATTTCTCTTACCACTATCCATCCTGTGACTTGTACTTTGTTGGTGCAAGGTATTGGATCCAGTCCCTTTTTCTCCTTTTCACCTCCTAAAACAACCAACTTCTGTTCCTAAATTTCGTGTACATTTTCTCTGTTTAGATAACTTGCTTTAATAAAAAAGTGATATGTGGCTCTTGTAAAAAAAAAAAAAAAAAGTAGAAAACACAGGATAGGCAAAAAATTCTATTTTCTACGTATTGGTTTACTTATAAGTACCATATACTGTTTTAACAACTGTTGTTTTGCTTAATACAATATTTTCTAATGTTAAAAATATCTGTGATAGTTATCTGCCTCGTTGGGAAATACTGATGGGAAGTGTGTGAGCCTTTTCAGTTTAGCCTGGTTGCCACAATTTATGAGACATAGTATTGTTTTATTTATCTGTTTATCTTCTAGACTTTTGTCTCTACCTTAAGTTTGCTTCATGTCAGTAATCAGTATCTATCTGATCACGTTGTGATTAATAGGTCATATGTGGTTATGGACTCTAGTTTAAAAAAATTGGGAGAGGGTTTTATTGTTACTATTTTTGGTAATTTGATAGTTTGATTTAATTTGATTTGCATGAAATGACAAAAGCATTTAAAGCATCTTTCATTATGTAGTTGATGACCTACATTAAACAGTCTACTAAATTCTGAACAAAAGTTTATTAGCAAGTTTTCAAAAATTTAAAAAACAGTTGTTTCAAAACCATTAAGTAGTAAATGTATTTAAGAAACTAATTAGGACAGATGTCATAACTTTAGAACACCACTACCTACCCATGTCTTTTTGTTTTGTTTTTTCTGTTTTTTTTTTGTTTGTTTGTTTCATTTTCTTTTTTTGAGAGGGAGTCTCACTCTGTCACCCAGGCTGGAGTGCAGTGGTACGATCTCGGCTCACTGCAACCTCTGCCTCCCAGGTTCAAGTGATTCTCCAGCCCCAGCCTCCCGAGTAGCTGAGACTATGGGCGCCTGCCACCATGCCCAGCTAATTTTTGTATTTTTAGTAGAGGCGATGTTTCACCTTATTGGCCAGGCTGGTCTCGAACTCCTGACCTCAAGTGATCCACCCACCTCGGCCTCCCAAAGTGCTGGGAGTACAGACATGAGCCACGGTGCCCAGCCCTGTTTTGTTTTGTTTTGTTTTTAACAAAGCAATTAGTGTATCTTTTTGGCTATTAGTATTAGCAATTTATTTACAATATTTAACGAGATAAATTGTAGGCAAAAATTTAGTACAATTTCAATAGAAATATCCCTTTTTTTCCCCCTGAAAATACAGCAGTATTTGAAGGACTAATTTCTTTAAAGAAGAATAAGACATGATCTTTGCTTTTAAGTTGCTGAAAGTGAAGGTATAATTCCTACATGTGACTCATTTAGGAGTGATATCTTTGGCTTCTGTTAGTATGGTGCTAAATTTGGAGATAGACATGTATAATCTAGTTGATAAAGTCAGTTTCTTAGCCCTATTGCACGGTATTTCAAAACTTTTTATTCTAAGTACCTTTTTGGTTTTATTATTAGGTTTTTATAAAGATGGGGTCTCACTATGTTTCCCAGGCTGGTCTTGAATTCCTGGGCTCAAATGATCCTCTTGCTTTGGCCTCACAAAATGTTGGGATTACAGGTGTGAGCTACTGTACCTGGCCTATATTATTATTATTATTATTTGAGATGGAGTGTCGCTCTGTCGCCAGGCTGGAGTGCAGTGGTGCAATCTCCACTCACTGTAACCTCCACCTCCCAGGTTCAAGCGATTCTCCTGCCCCAGCCTCCCAAGTAGCTGAGATTACAGGCATGCGCCGCCAGGCCCAGGTAATTTTTGTATTTTTAGTAGAGACAGGGTTTCACCATATTGGCAAGGATGGTCTCGGTCTCTTGACCTCGTGATCCGCCCACCTCAGCCTCCCAAAGTGTTGGGATTACAGGCGTGAGCCACCGCTGCCCAGCCCTGTGTTATTTTTATGGTCATCAAAAAGGTAGCATTTGACCAGGTATTTGGCTGGTGGCTATTATGTGTGTATGTGTGTGTGTGTGTGTGTGTATATATATATGTGTGTGTGTATGTATGTGTGTGTGTATATATGTGTGTGTGTATGTGTGTGTGTGTGTGTGTGTATATATATAAAAAATTATATATATATATACAAATACATACCCATTTTAGAAAATTGGGAAAATATAGAGAAGAAAAAATTCAGGCTGGGCATGGTGACTCATGCTTGTAATCCAGCACTTTGGGAGGCTGAGGTGGGCAGATCACCTGAGGTCAGGAGTTCAAGACCAGCCTGGCCAACATGGTGAAACCTCACCTCTACTAAAAATACAAAAAAATAGTTTGAGACCAGCCTGGCCAACATGGTGAAACCCTGTCTCTACTAAAAATACAAAAAATTAGCCGGATGTAGTGACCAGCGCCCGTGAGGTGAGATTGCGCTATTGCACTCCAGCCTGGGCAATAAGAGCAAAACCCCATATCAAAAACAAAAAAACAAAAAAAAGAAAAAATTCAGCCATAATTACACCACCCAGAGAGGATCCTTATTATATTTCCTTCTAGTCCTTTCTTATATACATATGTAGATACATTACATTTACTTTTGGATCTTGTATTCTCCATCTTATTTGTAAATAGTATTCTACGTAATGACTTCATATTTCTTTGGCACATGAGTGGTTTAAATCACTTTTATACGTGAACAAATTCATAAAGTGGATATTTTTCAGATTTAGAATACATTTTTGTATCAGTGTTACAAAAGGAAGTGGTGGCTTATGAGTAATATATATATTTATAAAATTTATATTTACTTAAAGTTTCATTGTAGTTTAGCAGGTTTTTAACTTTCTTTATTACTTTACAGTTCTGAAGTTTATAGGTTAAACTTAGAACAAGGACGATACCTGAATCCTCTACAAACTGATGCTGCGTGAGTATTGTTTTAGTAATTCTGCTATATACATTTTGACCAGGAGGTGGAGCCAGATGCTCAGTTTGTTAACAAGTAACATAAAATATTGCAATTAAGCAAAACTCCCAGCAACTTAGTTAAAAAGTACCGTTGAATTTATTCTCAGACAAAAAATTCACTGAAAGATCTGGTGATTACTTTAAAAATTAAATAAAAGCTTTTTTTCATCTACTCAACTTTAAGTCAGTTAAAAATACTCAGTTTATTATTATTACTTGTAGTGTTCTTTAAATTTACATTCATGGTTTTGTTTTGTGATATTTTCTCCTGTGGAGAACTTTTGAATTAATTTGGAGTGCCATTTTTAAATTTTTATGTTCTGCTAGCGGACATTTAAGGTTTTTAAAGGTTTCCTTTTATCATACATTATAGTCTACACATATGTATTATGCAGCAAAAATTTTTAGGAATGAATCCATCATCATCATCATCACAACAAATAATAGCGATAAACACAGTAGGAAAGCACTTTGTGCCAGGTGTTATTCAGTCATTTTACCTTTATTAACTCATTTTAAACTTAGAACAGATTTTTGTGGTAAGTACCATTTTACAGATAGGGCAGCTGAGGCTCAGAGAGGTAAGTAGTTTGCCCAAGGCCACACAACTAGTCAAGGGTGGAAGCTGGATTACTTCTCATTGTGTATATGAAGAGCTTGCTGAATTTCTCGTATTGCTTTGAGAGGATTTTTAAAGGTTAGGTGAACATGTTGTGATAAGAACCAAATAAACTCCGATTTTTTTTTTATTTCACATTGGCTAGAAATGCTTTTATTTTTATTTTAAAAAAAAACTTGTAGTAGTAACTTCACAAATGCATTATATTGAGTGTCCTCTGTACCCCAGATACTGCTGAACACTTTGCAGTCTTTTTCATTTAATCCCCATAACAACCCCCTGAGGTAGGTGAAATATCCATTTTACAGAGAAAGAAAATGAGACTTAGAATGATGTACCCAGGACAAGCCTGTCAAGGCTCAGGATTGTCATGGTGATAGCATGTGTTCTTTTAAGAATGTTACCTGCCTTGGAAGAAAATACCTTGAACAATAGAGTGACCCTTTCTTCTCATGGTAGTGGAATAGTATTTCAGAAGGAAGTCCCTCCTTGTTTGTCACCTAGCAGGTAGAGTGTCACCCTGGGGATCAGAAACTCCAGTGACTGAGCCAAGCACTTAACCCTTTCATACCTTGGTGTTTTCCATTTGCAGATTAGTAAGAGAGAATCTGTGTGTCTTCTTTCTACTCAAAATTTGGGTTGACTGTTTATTTATTTAATATTCCTTCCCCACTAAAGTAAGTGCTAACTAATACTTTCTTTCTTACTGCTTTCCTGTATTAGGGAGAATAATGTTTGTGACATAAATTCAGTGCATGGCTTGTTTGCCACAGGAACCATAGAGGTAAGCATATGTTGACTTTATTTTTTAGAATATTTGTTTTATATTTGATTGGAATTTTTATTTAAAGACTGAGTTGCTTGATTCCTTAGAGCAGGATGATAATGAGGTGATAGCTTGAACATCCTGTAGAGTAACATTCAGTAAATATTGAGATGAATGTACACAACATTTTTCTTTTAAATGATAATATCTTTGAATCAATGTCCTTCACACTTACCAATAGTTTTTTGTAGATTTGCATTTTTCACTTAAAATAATGATAAATACTCATAGTTTTAAAAAATGCAAATATGTCAGAAGCATGTAATTTTAAAAAGTGCCCTTTTATACCTTCCAGTCACCAAATCCTACACCCCAGAGGTAACACTTGAATGGTTTGGAGTAGTATCCTTTCAGATTTTTTTTCCTAAGTGCTATATGCCAATATGCATATGTGTACATACATATTTTTTAAAGTGGTTTACCAAACTGAAATTGTATTCTACTGTAGTTCTCCATTTGCTTTTTTTTTAGACATAACAGTATATAATATACATCTTATTGGTACTTATAATTACTTACAATGCTAAACTAATTTAAAAAAAATTTACAGGCCAGGCGCAGTGGCTCACTAATCCTAGCACTTTGGGAGGCCAAGGCAGGCAGATTACTTGAGATCAGGAGTTTGAGACCAGCCTGGCCAATATGGCGAAACACCGTCTCTACTAAAAATACAAAAATTGGCCGGGTGTGGTGGCACACACCTGTAATCCCAGCTATTCGGGAGGCTGAGGCAGGAGGGGCGGAGGTTGCAGTGAATGAAGATTGGGCCACTGCACTCCCGCCTGGGTGACAGAGCGAGACTCCGTCTCAAAAAAAAAAAATGATAGTTTACAGATAGCATTCTGTTGTTTGTACTATAATTTATTAAACCAGTTTCATATGGATGGAATTAATGGTTTGTTTTTTTTACTCAAATTATTTTTATGTTGAGAGATTAATGCAGCCACAAAAAAGAATGAAAGAATGTTCTTTGCTGCAACATGGATGCAGCTGGAGGCTGTTACCCTAAGTGAATTAAGACAGGAACAGAAAACCAAATACTGCGTGTTCTCACTTACGAGTGGGAGCTAACCATTGGGTACTCATGACCATAAAGATGACAACACTAGACACTGGGGATTACTGGATGGGGAAGGGAGGGAGGGAGGCAAGGGTTGAAAACTAACTGTTGGCTACTGTGCTCACTGCCTGGGTGACGGGATCAGTCACACTGCAAACCTCAGCATTATGCAATATACCAGTGTAACAAACCTGCACGTACCCCCAGAGTCTAACAAAGAAGTTGAAGTTGTATTTTAAAAAAAGATTAATATTTGAAATGGGACACTGAGTTTGATCTGACAGATATTATGTAAAACTATGTTGAATGTGTTTGAATACTGTTACGTCTAAATCAAGCTTTCTCTTGGTAGTCAGCTTACTTGAGATTACCAAGGGGAAGTTTTACAAGAGTTTCCCTGAGAAAATAGTTTTTAGGGTCCTTACAGGGCAGTCTAGGCTAGACACCAGGCAATGTGCTAAGAGAAGTTATGTATTAGAACGTGCTGCTCTTCCAGCAGCTGGTTTAAGACCAGCCTAGGACATGTTGAAGGGATAGGAGGTAGGGATGCTCAAAGACTGGGCTTCCGGAAATTCCTTGATTATTAGCAGCTTGCAGTTTCATAAGCATAATGAGATCAGGCTTAACAAATTCATTTTACATTGATTTTCATATTATATCTCAGATTTTAGTTTCTTCTTTAGTTCTTAGTTATCATAATATTGTCAAACTAAATGTTTGCATTTTGTGCTTTTTGAAGTGCCTAAGAGGGGAGGTTTGGCAATGGAAATATTCAAATTTAGGTAATAGAAAATCAGTGTGCTTAAAAATACATTTTGTATTTACACTGGAAGTTATCTGCATACCCATTTTGTGTTTTTGGAATGCAGCTTTTCTTTTTTATGTCCATAAAATTTATTAACTCATTTTGAGAAGACATAGAAGACTAGACCATTTGGAATTACCTGCTGTAGTTTAAAAAGGTTTCCCTTCCTTTATTCATCTTTGCAACATACCTACTTGTAATAATATTAAAAGATTAATGAGGTCAGAACCTCCTAAGTATATTGAAGGGTTTGCTTTTAAGGTAGTTAATGTATTAAACAATCTTAAAACATCTTTGTTTATGTTTTTGTTTTATCATTACAAAATCAAATGATAGACAAGAATACAAAGTGAAAAGTGTAATTCCCTTCCGCCCTGTCCTATTCCTGTTTCCTTAGGTAAACACTGTTAATAATTTGCTCTGTATCCTCTCAGGTTTTTCTGTTTGCATAAGCATTTTTTTAAAAACACAAATGTTGGCTGGGTGTGGTGGCTCACGTCCGTCATCCCAGCTCTTTGGAAGTGCGAGTGGGTGGAACGCTTGAGTACAGGAGTTCGAGACCAGCCTGGGCAACATGGCGACACCTCTTCTCTACCAAAAATCCAAAAATTAGACAGGCGTGGTGCATACCATAGATGCAGCTACTGGGGAAGCTGAGGTGAGAGGATGGATTGAGCCCACAAGGTGGAGGCTGTAATACGCTGTGATTGTGCCCTGCACTCCAGCTGGGCGACTGAACAAGACCTTGTCTCAAACACACAAACAACGACCCCTCATTTAACAAAGTAAATTGCTTTTTTGTGGACACAATTCTAGTACATGTATATTCACATCATTCTTTGTAATGGCTAATACTCAGTTTAAATCGACGTACTACAGTTTCTCCATTCTGTTTTTTTTGAGACAGTCTTGCTTTGTTTCCCAGGCTGGACTCGGCTCACCGCAATGTCTGCCTCCCAGGTTCAAGCGATTCTCTTGCCTCAGGCTCCCGAATAGCTGGGATTACAAGCACCTGCCACCACGCCCAGCTAATTTTTGTATTTTTAGTAGAGACGGGGTTTCACCATTGGCCAGGCTGGTCTCGAACTCCTGACCTCGGGTGATCCACCTACCTCGGCCTTCAAAAGTGCTGGGATTACAGGCATAAGCCACCATGCCCGGCCTGTTCTCTTCTTTTGGGATTTTTTTTTTTTTTTTTTTTTACACGGAGTCTCTCTCTGTCGCCTAGGCGGGAGTGCAGTGGCACGCTCGGCTCGCTGCAGCCTCTGCCTCCCGGGTTCAAGCAATTCTCCTGCCTCAGCCTCCTAGTAGTTGGGATTACAGGCATGCGCCACTATGCCTGGCTAATTTTGTATTTTTTTTTTTTTTTTGGAGACGGAGTCTCGGATCTGTCGCCCAGGCTGGAGTGCAGTGGTGCGATCTCGGCTCACTGCAAGCTCCAGCCTCCTGGGTTCATGCCATTCTCCTGCCTCAGCCTCCCAAGTAGCTGGGACTACAAGCGCCCGCCACCATGCCCGGCTAATTTTTTGTATTTTTTAGTAGAGACTGGGTTTCACTGTGTTAGCCAGGATGGTCTCGATATCCTGACCTCGTGATCTGCCCATCTTGGCCTCCCAAAGTGCTGGGATTACAGGCGTGGCCACCGCGCCTGGCCGGGATTCTTCTTTTCATTAAAAAAAATTTTCCCCAGCTTTTTATTTTTAAAAAGTTCACATCTTTGTAAAAGTTTAGTGATATATATATTTTGCATTTTCTTTTCCTATAAAAATGTACATGTATTAAAAATGTTTTTTGAACCTTTTGAAAATAAGTTGCAGACATTATGATATTTCTTCCCTAAATACTTTAAAATGGATTTCTTAAAAATAAGGACTTTTTCTATGAAATAAACAGTGTTAATGTGGTTTATTTTTGTATGTGTTTTAAGGATTTCTTAGCAGCTTTTTTTTTTTTTGAGACGAAGTCTTGCTCTGTCGCTCAGACTGGTGTGCAGTGGCACAATCTCGGCTCACTGCAACCTCCACCTCCCGGGTTCAAGCAGTTCTTCTGCCTTAGCCTCCCAAGTAGCTGGGATTACAGGCATGCACCACATACCTGGCTAATTTTTTTGTATTTTTAGTAGAAACAGAGTTTCGCCATGTTAGTCAGACTGGTCTCAAACTTCTGGCTTCAGGTGATCAGCCCTCCTCGGCCTCCCAAAGTGCTGGGATTACAGGCATGAGCCACCATGCCCAGCCTTCTACAGCTTTTATTTAAAATTGTTTTTCATTTGCATAGGGTAGAGTGGAGTGCTGGGACCCAAGAACTCGAAACAGAGTTGGCCTGTTAGACTGCGCCTTAAACAGTGTCACAGCAGATTCAGAGTAAGTAGAAATTAATTTGCAATGTAAATGTTCATCAACTTTTAATTTAAGTAATGTGTCTATATTAAATTCAAATAAATTGCTACAGGATATCTGAAATTGTACTTTCCATGATTGTTTTCCATAAAGATCCTCTCCTGTAAAAGCTCACTAGTGAGTAAGCCAGATAGAATTTCTTTCCAAAATACTATACAGAAGGCCTTATTTCTTTAGTTGCTGTACGATTTTATTAAAACAATTACACTACAGGAATTTATATTCCAATTTTGTAGAATCTAGTGATAGAACCAGGAGTCCACCACAAAGTCCACAGAGGTGTGCTTTGAATTCTAAGGTGGAAGGAAGCAAGTGTTTTTTTAAAATATTTTCTTGTTCCTGTTTGCCTAATTTCTACATTTAAACCATTCAGAAGAGTTTTCACTATTATACATCCATTTACAGTTTTATGATTATTTCCTGAGAAATGATACCTAGAACCTGAATTTCTGGATTAAATAGCATACATGTTTTGAAGGTTTTTGGTACATTGCTAAATTGCCCTACAGAAAACATGACCTTAGGTTAAATGTCTCCCTGCATGCCCAGAGCATACATTGCTCACTCTCCTCAGCCTGGGACGTCCATCACAGCACTGCTAATAATAAGTGTTAGAAAGAGCCTGAGGATATTGATTAAATAAAGCTTAGTAGAAATAATAGCTGACAGATAGTGCTTTCTATTTGCCAGGTACTGGGTCTAAGTTCTTTACATATATTAACTTATTTAATATGACAGCCCTTTGCTGTAGGCACTGTTATTGTATTTATTTTATAGATGAAAAAATATTCGTCAGTGGCATACATGTTACTCAGCCTTTAGGAATTATGTTGCAGAAGCATATTTATTACTAGGGAAAGGTGGTCCAAATGCGCCTGTCAGTGGAAAAGCAAGCCATACTGTTGCCTATAGAGTGTTACCACATTGTTATCAGAAAAACAGTGAACACAAGTATAGTCATAGGAAGAAGGCTGGGTGTATACCAGAATGTAAAAACTAGAGGTTTTTTTTTTTTTCTGATTTGGTTTTAGGTAATTTTATTTTTTAATTTTTTTTTAATGCTTAGCTTTTTTGTTTTTGTTTTCCCTACAAACCTTAGAAGCTGTCACTTCTAGGTGGAGCCCATACAATATGAGAAAGCAGTAAGTGTAAGTGTTGGATAGGGGAAGCAGGCTGTCATTATTTGCAGATGATGTAAGTTTCTCTGCCTGAGAAACTCAGGAGAGTAACTGAAAATCTATAAGAACTAATATAGACCAGGCGTGGTGGCTCACACCTGTAATCCCAGCACTTTGAAAGGCCGAAGCTGGAGGATCACTTGAGGTTACGAGTTCAAGACCAGCCTGGCCAACATGGTGACACCCTGTCTCTACTAAAAATACAAAATTAGCCGGGCATGGTGGTGCATGCCTGTAATCCCAAGTACCCAGGAGGCTGAGGCAGGAGAATCGCCTGAACCCGGGAGGCGGAGGTTGCAGTGAGCCGAGATCACCCCACTGTACTCCAGCCTGGGTAACAGAGCGAGACTCCATCTCAAACATAAATAAGTAGGCTGGGCATGGTGGCTCATGCCTGTAATCCCAGCACTTTGGGAGGCTGAGGCAGGTGGATTACCTGAGGTCGGGAGTTTGAGACCAGCCTGACCAACACAGAGAAACACTGTCTCTACTAAAAATACAAAATTAGCTGGGCGTGGTGGCGCATGCCTGTAATCCCAAGTACTTGGGAGGCTGAGGCAGGAGAATCACTTGAACCCAGGAGGCGGAGGTTGCAGTGAGCCAAGATCATGCCATTGCACTCCAACCTGGGCAACAAGAGCAAAACTCCATCACGAACAAACAAATAAATAAATAAAGTGTTACCACATCGTTATCAGAAAAGCAGTGAACACAAACAGTCATAGGAAGAAGACTGGATGTATACCCAAGTGTTAAAACTAGGGTTTTTTTTCTGATTTGGTTTTAGGTAATTTTACTTTTTTTTTTTTTTAATGCTTTGCTTTTTTTTTGTTTGTTTTCCCTACAAACCTTATAAGCTGTCACTTCTAGGTGGAACCAATACGAGAAGGCAATAAGTGTAAGTGTTGAATAGGGGAAGCAGGCTGTCATTTCCAGATGACATAAGTTTCTGTGCCTGAGAAACTCAGGAGAATAACTGAAAATCTATAAGAACTAATATAACAGTTAAATAAATTGGTTATAAAATGTTCAAAAATCAGTGACCTTGTCAGCACTATCCAGTTAAAAAGGTTATAAATGGAAAAACATTCTAATAACGACAAAAATTGCAAAACTCGATAAGAACATATATGGGCCAGGTGTGGTGGCTCACACCTGTAATCCCAGCACTTTGGGAGGCCAAGGCAGGCAGATCACTTGAGATCAGGAGTTCAATACCAGCCTGGGCAACATGGTGAAAACCCATCTCTCCAAAAAAATACAAAAATTAGCTGGGAGTGGTGGCGCACATCTGTAGTCCCAGCTACTCGGGAGGCTGAAGCAGGAGAATTGCTTGAACCGGAAGGTGGAGGTTGCAGTGAGCTGAGATCATGCCACTGCACTCCAGCCTGGGCGACGGGAGTGAAACCCTGTCTCCAAAAAAAATATGTGAAGAAAATGACAAAGGAATAAGTAGAGAAATATATCACTATACTGAAAGAAACGATTAAGTATACTTTGAAGAGTAAGTGACTAAAGTTGCTGTGCATATGAGGCTTCGAGGTTCCCACAGGTGCCCCAGCGCAGTTACAGGCTCAAGCTCTAGGTGGCAGAAGAGACCTGATGATGCCGACAGCCAACAGCCAGGACTCTAGGTCCTGGGCCAAGGGCATGTGGACGATAGGATTGATAGCGATATTGTCCACTTCTGACTCATCGCCTAGCACTCTTTCCACTGGAGATCATTGCTTTTGGTGCTGATTGGCTTGGTTGGTATGTGAGAAGCATATTCTAGAGTCGTGGCCATAGCATTCACTCTGTCTTTGGTACTTTCAGAGGCTCTAGGGTCCCCATTTGAGGATTAGTCTTTTATTTTAGCTGAACTTGGCTAATTTTAAAGTGGAAATGGTGTACCCATGTCCAAACAAAACTATGTCTTCTTAAGTATGAAAGGGGATGTTTCTATAAATACCTTATTCTGGCTTAATTAAAATGGAAGAAAGAAGTAGATTATGTTTTGTATATAAAGTGTAACTTTGATTATGAAAGTTTGAATACAATTACCATTTACTTACTATTTTTGAGACAGGGTCTTGCTCTGTTGTCCCAGCAGAGCTCCACTGCAGCGCAGTGGAATGATCACAGCTCACTGCAGCCTTGACCTCCCAGGCTCAAGCAGTCTCTTGCCTCAGCCGCCCAAGTAGCTGGGACAACAGGTGTGTGCCACCACAACTGGCTATTTTTTTTTTTTAAATTTTTTGTAGAGATGGTGTCTCACTGTGTTACCCAAGCTGGTCTTGAATTCTTGGCCTCAAGAAATCCTCCCACCTCAGCCTCCCAAAGTGCTGGTATTACAGGTGCGAGTCATCTTACCAGGCTGCAGTTACCTTTTAAACAGAAGGCTAGAAATGTGATTTCCCCCCCCCCCCCCATTAGATTTGAAGTGAAGACTAATAATGAACTTGTTACTTGGAAGGAGGTTTGGCCGTATATTCATGAAGCATGAATATTTTGCTTTTCAGGATAAACAGTTTACCAACAATCTCTGCTTTGAAATTTAATGGTGCCTTGACCATGGCAGTTGGAACAACCACAGGGCAGGTAAATATGTTTAATTTGGAAACCACATGTAAGTTGGTATTTCAGTGGTGTGTGTATGTGTCATGAGAAATACACTGCAGGAACAGAAAATGAGATCATACTATTTTAGCCAGACCAGAGGGTATTCCAGAATGCTGGATTCTTCCACACCTTGAGAAATCTTGACTCTTGCCTTGGTCAGTCTGCGGTGCTGTGGACTTAGAGCTGCAGTGGGATAGGCCTGCACCACCACACCTGGCTAATTTTTTGACTTTTTGTAGAGACAGGGTCTCACTGTGTTGCCCAAGCTGGTCTTGAACTCCTGGGCTCAGGCGATCCCCCCACCCTTGGCCTCACAAAGTGTGGGGATTACAGGTGTGAGCCACCGGGCTTGGCCATAGGTATTCTCTTGTTAGTGGTTTGGAACAGCATTTTTCAGAGTCTATGCAACAGAATTCTGTGGTCAGACAGTCTTGGGAGTCTGCCAGACTTTTACTCTTGAAGATTAACAGTGGGTTTCAATACTTTTTCAATGAAGGCTCTCAGGAATTCTTGCAGACAAGAAATATGTTTAATAAATATTTCCAAAATTTGTGTGTTCAAGGAACTTTTTTTTTTTTTAATATAGCATCATTAACTATAGCACATGCCATGAGTGGTCAGCAGAACATGCATTAGCAGTGCTAGTCTGAGGAGTACTTCTTTCTTTCCTTCAAGGCAGAGCCTGTACACTTGCCTCCTACAAGAGGTCTGAAACCCTGCCTTGGAGGATTTACTTTCTTTGTCATCATGGGCTAGAGGGCATCTGTCACCTGGGACTTAATCCTAGGGGAGCTTTCCCAGGCTTCCTTGCCTCTAGTGACGGGTCCGAAGAGATTCTCCCTTCTCCCAAGAAGTCATAGCCTTGCCACCACCATCTGTCTTGATCTACTAGGACTGTTCCTGATTATGTCTTTCATTTTTGTTTATATCTGTTGCTATGACACTGCCTGGTACATAGGCCCTCAGTATATATTTGTTGAACAAATTAAATTCTTATGGGCTTTCATTTTTTGTTCTTTCTTAGTATGTTCAGTAGCTCTTACAAATTAATCTTGGGGTTGAATTCATAAAATGTATACTCTAAGGATTATTTAAGAGATCTTTCTGGAAAGAATCTCAAATCTCAGCACCTTGAGTAAGGGTGTTCATTTTTTTCATAACAAAGTGATGAAGCAAATGGCTGCCATTATTCTCACTTACAGATATTTCCTTTGAAGATAAAATGTCTAGTTTGTTTAAACAGAAATAATTTTTTTTCAGGTTTTATTATATGACCTTCGATCTGATAAGCCATTGCTAGTTAAAGATCACCAGTATGGGCTGCCCATTAAGTCCGTTCATTTCCAGGATTCATTAGATCTGATTTTGTCTGCTGACTCTCGAATTGTCAAGATGTGGAATAAGAACTCCGTATGTATTTTTGGTTGAAATTACTTGCTTCTTTATTTGCAGGTGTTCCGAATGATCCTTTCCTCTCCGTTTCCTTTTTTATGTGGGTTATTGGGAAAGAGATACTGAATATACATTTGGGAACTTAGCGGGAGGTCAGTTACTTTTGGATAGATAATATCCATATTTAGATAAGATACTCATGATTGCTTTCCTTCTGTTAAGAAGTTTTCCCGATTATCTAGAATTGGCATGCATTTTAGATGTTAAATTAGGTAGAGAGAAAATAGTGGTTTACAAAAGTTGATCTATGACCCGAGAAACCCCCTAGATATTGAGATTCCCTCACAGGTGTAGGAAAAGTCTTAAGAGCTACCAATTATCCTTCCATGCATGTTGGTATTATTACATATCTCAAATTCATACATTTCCTATTTGATTTTTTTTTTTTTTTGAGAGAGAGTTTTGCTCTGTCGCCCAGGCTGGAGTGCAGTGCCATGATCTCAGCTCACTATAACCTCCGCCTCCCAGTTTCAAGCAATTCTCGTGCCTTAGCCTCAGAGTAGCTGTGATTACAGGTGCATGTCACCATGCCCAGCTAATTTTTGTATTTTTAGTAGCAACGGGGTTTCATCATGTTGGCCAGTCTGGTCTTGAACTCCTGGCCTCAAATGATCCGCCTGCCTCGACCTCCTGAAGTGCTGGGATTACAGGCGTGAGCCACCTCACCTGGCCTTAAAAGCTATATTTCTTAAGAATATTTTGATGGTCCTTCTCCTCAGCTCTAAATGTCATTTGAAATGTAACAAAATCCTATATTGCTGGTTTTAATCTGTCTTCTGCTTTTCATTTTTCATTTTAAAACCTAAGTATTTTGAGAGAATAGTAAAAAGTTGATCAAATAAATGGGAAAAATGCATTCAGTATAGCTATGTTTTTAAGAGTTCTTCGCATTTAATTCATTAGAAACTTAGCATTTTTAGTTTAAAAACAGATCACTTTAAAAAAATTCCTATTTGTGATGAAGTTGGGTGGACGGTCCACCAGCCTGAGCAGTTCGTGCCTAAGCGCAAGTGCCCGTCTATTCCGTGGGGGCTGCCTGTGCTCAGGCACACATGCTACAGACAGCCCCTCACAGTTCAGCTGCCTGTTGAGTCTCTGGCTTTCTGGGCTGTTACTTTGGTTTTTTAAATTTCATTTTGTTAATTCCTGAAGTATGGGTCTTACTTGGCTTCTTTTCCTTTTTTCTCTGGATCTGTCCTGGAGACCAGAGGTGTGTTCTACATCCCTGAGGCCCTCACCTAATTCATAGGTTCTGGTGACTTTGTTTATGTTACAGAGAAGAACATAAAGAAAAGACAGGCTTTCAGTCTTTCTAAATTCTTGGAAGAATTGCCCTGATGATTGCCCAGGAAGTGTCTATGCTGTCTGCTTTGTTGCCTTTGAGTTTGAAGGATTTTGAGGGCTTTTTTAAGGAAGATTCATGATCTTAGACCAGAACTTTCTCTGCTCTTTTTCTGGCAATTCAAACTAATTGATGTTAAAACAATATTTATTTTTAATACTACAAATGCATATGTTTTTATTCTTAAAAGTTCATAAAACACTGGTAAAGTAGAAGTTATTTATCCTTGACCTGGCTTTCATCCAACCAAAGGGAAAGACTGTTAGCAATCTGGATGTATCTTTCCAGACCCTTTAACTTCTGCATAGTTTCCATCGTGTGGATTATTATCACCTTCGACACCTTTTTGTCATTGTTGTTCCGTGCCATTATAATTCCTTTCCCTTTGCTTCCTGGTTTCCCCTCTTTTCCTTCCTCTTTCAGTGGGAACTTGAGAAGAACAAGAGGTAGCTGTGTGAATTTCACTGTTAGTCTTGGGTTAGGACTTGGCCGTGTTCTTCATCGGACACAAACCATCTTGTCTGTGCTCTAACACTGCTCTTTTTCGCCGTGGGCACTCAGTCCATCCTAGTGTCAGACTTTGCATAATGAGTTACAAATGCAAGAGCTGGCAGAAATTTTCAACATCACTTCTTGAAATCATCACACTGTAATTGCTACAGTAAATTTTATTTTGGCATTTTTTTTGTTTCTTATGACTAAAGACTTCCTCTTGACTAACACCCACATTACATGGTTTTGCCTGACTTGCTTACCTTGTTTATCTTTCTCATCACCTTTTTCCACACCCACCTTCTTAACATCTTTTTCTTTTACTTTCCTTCTCTTAATTTTTAAAAGATAAAACACTTTTCCCCAACAGTTAAAATAGAAATGGTTTAGCCCTAACTACATAGTAACTAACACTTAAGTATTTGTAGGATTTCATTTTGTATTTCATATCCATTGTCTCACTTGATCCTCCTCGAAACCTTGCGGTGCAGGCATGGCAGTGTTGTCCTCATTTTCCATGCTGGCCATCTCTCTCCTCTGATTGGTTTGTTTTCTTTTCTTTTTTCTTTTCCTTTCCTTTCCTTTTTCTTTTCTTCCCTTCTTTCCCTTCTTTTCTTTCCTTTCTTCCTTCCTTCCTTCCTTTCTTTTCTTCCTTTCTTTCTTTTTTTTTTGGACAGAATCTCACTCTGTCGCCCCAGGCTGGATTGCAGTGGTGCTATCTTGGCTGACTACAACCTCCGCCTCCTGGGTTCAAGCAGTTTTGCCTCAGCCTCCCTAGTAGCTGGGATTACGGTTGCAGGCCACGACGCCCGGCTAATTTTTGTGTTTTTAGTAGAGTCGGAGTTTCACCATGTTGGTCAGGCTGGTCTTAAACTCCTGACCTCAAGTGATCTCCACGCCTCAGCCTCCCAAAGTGCTGGTATTACAGGTGTGAGCCACTGCTCCCAGCTGTCTTCCGATTTCTTTCAATACAAGTTAAGCTGGGTACACTTCACAGATTATGAGAGACTTTTTTTTAAAGTTGATGCATAATTCAAACTTCATCTTTTCTTGCCATGTTGACATTATCTTTAAAATGTTGTAATTTTTCTTTTTTTTGGACAGGTCACTTCTCCTCCTTAGGCCTGTTTCTTCATCTATAAAATGGGATTTTTTGATAAATTGATAAGATAAATTCTCTAAGATTTTTAAGAATTTAAATTTTGTATTTGAAGTAGGCTATTTTATTTCTTTACATAGGAGTAGATGGTTGAGTTACAGCTTCAGTTTGACATTGCCAAAGTTGTTGTTCTTTAACTTTTAATACTTCGTTTCTGCTTGCTATTTTTAGGGAAAAATATTTACTTCCTTGGAGCCAGAGCACGACCTTAATGATGTTTGTCTCTACCCCAACTCAGGTATGCATTCTGTAGTGAACGTTCAGTGAGACAAATAAAAAGATGCATTCTGTAGTGAACGTTCAGTGAGACAAATAAAAAGGCTATACTTTTTTAGGTTTTAAACCCATTTTATTTCATAAGATAGAATTTGGTTTTGTCAGCACAATTCTTGGATATTTAACTTACTTAGAAGAATTAAGAGCAGGAAGTGGTGTGGATGATTCAGAAAATGGCACTCTTAATGACTCAGTGCTCAGCCCGCCCAGCTATTAGTGGAACGTGGTAACAGCATACAGGTAGGAGGCAGGTGAAGTGCTATTTTAGTGTGCTCTTTAGCTCTTTTATGTGATTAGTAATAGTGTGTGGAAATTGAGGGTAGAGATTTGGAGAAAGCTAGATTGCCTGATAATACACAGATGGCTCATGAAGCCATAGGTTTTGTAAATTCTAAGTTGTATGCTATTCAGCAATTTACATGTTAGGTTTCAAAATTTAACAGTGCATTCAAGGCAAATCTGTGAAGAATTTCAGAGTATGGGAGAAAAATGAGAATAGTTTCTACTCTGAGGGCAGAGGTACCCAGATAATCCTGATAGAGAGAAGTAAGGCAGAGCGTGAGAACTCCTATCACGTTTGTGCAAAGAGTACTTTGACAGCTTGCTGGAGAGAGAGAGCTTTTACCCTGTGACCACCGAGAGCGGAGCAGTGAGAAGATTTTGCTTTGCGTTGAGCTGGAGTGCCGAGTGAGATTTGGTTAGGTGGAGTTGGGGGGCTGAGGTAATTCTCATGGGAGAGCAGTCCAAGATGACCAAAAAGGATGGGCACAGAGGGCTTGGTTGGGGTGGGGAGGAGTGTCCTGTGCCTGAGCTGTGGTGGCTCTGGGAAGGCTGAAGTAGGAGGCAGAGAGTGGCGGGTGGTAGAGGGTTGGGCATGATGTGCTGAATGTCTTGGGCTCCGTGTGCTGTCAGAGAGGACTTGTTCCGACTGTGCTTTCAGAGGCAGGTCTACCCACTGTGCAAAGGGTAGATTGGTTTTGAACAAAAGTGCCTCGGAAGTAACTGATATTCTGAGCTGAGATGGGGAGCACAGGTGAGAGAGCAAGTTTGGAAAGATTATGGCTTCTTTTTCTAACGTGTGAGGATTAGGAGGTGACAGGACAGTGGCAGTATCTGGCACTGTCTGGCTTCCCATCAAAATCATCTGCACAGCTTTAAAGGTGCAGCTCCCTTGACCTTATACTAGGTGTACTCACTCATAGTGTCTATGGAAAGGGCTTAGAAATGTGTGGTTTTCTTTTTTTTTGAGTTGGAGTCTCGCTCTGTCACCCAGGCTGGAGTGCAGTGGCACAATCTCTGCTCATTGCAACCTCTTCTCCTGGGTTCAAGCGATTCTCATGCCTCAGCCTCCTGAGTAGATGGGACTACAGGCACGCACCACCACGCCTGGCTGATTTTTGTATTTTTAGTAGAAACGGGGTTTCACCATGTTGGCCAGGCTGGTCTTAAACTCCTGACCTCAAGTGATCCGCCTGCCTCCACTTCCCAAAATGCTGAGATTACAGATGTGAGCCACCGCGCCTGGCCAGAAATGTGTATTTTTAACATACTTCCCAATGGATTCTTAGGCAGCAAGCCCTGAACTGATCCGCAGACTTGTGCTTGGGAGGCATGTCTGGCGTCCAGTAGAAAATGTGGTCTTGGGGTAAGCAGGTCTGTAGATAGAAAGTTTTGCGATTATCCCAGAAGTGGTGGGAATGAATGAGATTACTGATAGGGAAAGCTGGGAGTGAGATAAGAAGTGAGCAGGAGCTGGTTCATTTGGGAGAATGAGGGGGAGGAGCCAGCTGAGAAACTGGATGGGAATGGACAGAACGACAGTGCCAGGCCCCACGGTTTTTGAAGTATGGAAGAGATTCAGTGGGCACTGCTTAGCAACTACTAAGGATTACAGAAGTTGGGGCAGGAAGGAAAGAACTAAGATTGATTGCATGCTGCTGTTATCAATCTGGATGATGGATGCTGTAATATAAACTTATTTAATCTTTTATAACTGTGTAGTCAGTGGTCCATGGCTTTTTTTTTTCTTTTTTCTTTCTTTCCGTTTTTTTCTTACCTCTTAAGGGGTCAGAAAAATTGGGTAATTCATTCAGGGTTGGTCACCCAGCTGGTGTGTGGCAGAGCCTCAGTTAGAACCCAGCCTTCCTGTTTCTGGTGCCCATGCTGTTTTTTCTTTTTTCTTTTTCTTTTTTTTTTTTGAGACAGAGTCTCCCTCTGTCCCCCAGGCTGGAGTGCAGTGGCGCAATCTCAGCTCACTTCAACCTCCCCCTCCCGGATTCAAGTGATTCTCCTGCCTCAGCCTCCTGAGTAGCTGGGATTACAGGTGCCTGCCACCACGCCCGGCTAATATTTGTATTTTTAGTAGAGACAGGGTTTCACCATGTTGGTCAGGCTGGTCTTGAACTCCTGACCTCGTGATCTGCCCGCCTCAGCCTCCCTAAGTGCTGGGATTACAGGCGTGAGCCACCGCGCCCAGCTGCCCATGCTGTTTCTAATTGCACACTGCTCTCCCAAGAAAGATGAGAAACCCTGGACTTTATAATTTGCATTTCATCTGTGATAGTTGAGAGAATTTTATTATAATCATGGGAGTAAAGTGAAATTCTGGTGAGTTCAGGAATAGATTGCAGCTGAGGATGCTGGGTCCTAGTTAGGGTATTGAAATGACCTACATCAGGGTCTGGGCTAAGTAGGTAAGTGAGTAAATCAGGTGGAGCTGAGGTTGGGGCAAGGGTGATGAGCAGGGATAGTGCGACTGGGGGAGTGACAGTTTGAAGGGCACAGAGAGTGGGGAGAGAAAGAGTCTCACCTTGGGCTGTACAGTTTGGTAGCCACTAGCCACTCGTGGGCATTGACATGTACTGTGAGTATAAAATATACATTGGATTTAAAAGACATTCTACGAAAAAAGGATGTAAAATAGATCATTAATAATTTTCTATTAATTACATGTTGAAATGAAAATATTTTAGACATGTTGGATTAGTAAAATATATTAAAATTAATTTTACCATTTTTAAAAATGTGGCTACTAAAAATTTTAAAATCACATATGTGGTTCACATGCTCTTTCCATTGGACAGTGCTGGTCTAAACTGGGAGAGCTTCGACCCTTGAGGATGCTGGTAAGGTTTAGTAGTGCTTGTGCCTGGCCCAGTGTAGCGGGGATTGTTGAGCCTGGTAGGCTGCCTCAGTTTTTCCATTGTAACCAAGAATATAGAAGCCCAAAGAGATAACCTGCTGAAATGAGTGCCAATCTGTTGGCCCCCGCAGGCTGTGTGCCTAAACAGCTTCTCCAGGAGGCAGGGCTGGAGGGTGGACTCTTGTGGGCAACTTGATTTCTCAGGTCAGTTTTTGTGCATCTCTTCCCCCACCTTTAATGGCTGTAAAGATCTATTAACCCACAAAGGGTGTGACTACTGGCAAAGAAGCCTCTTTCTGAGAAATACTCAGGCTCAGACTGTTGAGGAACCCATTCTTGAAATGCCACCACTGATGACAGTGGTTGGAATCACAAGGACAAGGAGAAGAGGGAGGCTGATGTTAGCAGTGCATGTTGTTACCCAGGTAACTGCTGAGGAAGAGACTTAAAATGGATTGAGAGGGTGCTGATAATTCAACTAAGCATCTCTGGAATGCTGATTTTGTTTTTTCGCCTGGTCTGTATTTATTTATTTTTTCAGAGACAGGGGTTCACTTTGTCGCCTAAGTTAGAGTGTAGTGGCACAATTATAGCTGACTGCAGCCTTGAACCCCTGGGCTCCAGCGATCCTGCCTAGGCCTCCTGAGTAGCTGAGGCTACAGATACGCACCATCAAGCCGGCTCTCCCCTGGCCTCACGATAAAAATTTAAATGATTTGTCATTTAAAATGGCATAAAAATTGTAAAAATAAGCATGCTTTTAAATGAAATTTAAAAGTGTTTCTCTCTGGGAAAAATGCCCAGAACACTTATTTAATGAAGATTGTTGTGGCCTAGCTCAGTGGCTCACGCCTGTAATCCCATCATGCCTATAATCCTGAGGCAGGAGGATCACTTGAGGCCAGGAGTTCAAGACCAGCCTTGTCAACACAGCAAGACCCTGTCTCTACTAAAAATAAAAAAAATTAGCAGGAAGCAGTGGCACACGCCTGTAGTCCCAGATACTCTTGAGGGCTGAAGCAGGAGGATCGCTTGAGCCCAGGAGTTTGAGTTTATAGTGAGCTGTGATCTTGAAACTAACTGTACTCTTGCCTGGGTGACAAAGCAAGACCTAAAAAAAAAAATTATCTTGCTAACATTTTAATTGTAGAAGCATTTATAGCACAGTGATTTTAATAGTTACTTATTAAAGTAATATTTATGAAGAAATGTTTGACAATTTGGTCAGAAAACATTCTTAATGAGTAGCATTTTAAAAAGTCTATTTGGCAAACTGACCTATAGGCCAAATCCAGTCCACCACTTGGTAATTTGCAGCCTTTGAGTTAAAATGGGTTTTACATTTTTAAATGGTTGGAAAAAAAAATCTAAGAAGAGTAATATTTTATGACATGGAAATTCAAATTTTTGTGACTGAAATTCAGATTTCAGTGTCTTTCAGCATAAAGTTTTATGTGCACAGCCACCCTTGTTCGTTTATACATTGTCCATGTGGCTTTTGCAGCACTGTGGCAGAGGTGAGTAGTTTAACAGTGACCAGGTGGGCTGCAAAGCCTGAAGTGTGTACTGCCTGGCCCTTTACAGGGACAGTTTGCTGACCCCTGGTCCATATTACTAATATAAACAAAAATGGTCACTTTATCCACACTATTTAATTATGAAGAATTTCAGGCCAGGCGCAGTGTCTCATGCCTGTAGTCCTAGTACTTTGGGAGGCCGAGGCAGGCAGATCACTTGAGGTCAGGAGTTCGAGACTAGCCTGGCCAACATGGTGAAACCCTGTCTCTACCAAAAATACAAACTTAGCTGAGCGTGGTGGCAGGTGCCTGTAATCCCAGCTACTCAGGAGGCTGAGGCAGGAGAATTGCTTGAAACCAGGAGGCGGAGGTTGCAATGAGCCGAGATCATGCCACTGCTCTCCAGCCTGGGCGACAGAGCAAGACTCTGTCTAAAAAAAAAAAAAAAAAAATTCAAACATACAGAAAAGTTGAAAAACTGGTAGAATGAACATCTTTGTATTCTGTCCTCAATGTTTGTTATTGTTGTCTTCACCATAATTGATTTATTTATCTCTGTGCTTCTATGGTTGTTGTGGTTTCTTTGTGGAATCACTCGAAAGCCAGCTGCAGACATGGTGGCACTCACCTGCACCGAGGGTGGCATTGATCTCCTGAAAATCGTTGAAATTATTAGGTCCCTTATTGTGCCTAATAAAAATGGCAGCCCTTTTCTAATATTATCTTACATCCCGTCCATTTTCAGGTTTTCCTAATTGTTCCCCATATGCCCTTTTTTAGTTAGGTGTGGTTTTTTTGTTTGTTTTTTTGTGGTTCTTTGAACCAGGATATAATTGAGGTTGTGTGTTATATTTCGCTGTTGTATATCTTTAGTTTCTTTCAATCCACATTGAAAGAATAGAATGTGGGGGAAGATAGTCCCCCACATCTTTTTCTTTTCTTCTCCATGACGTTGACTTTTCAAAGATCAGGCCAGTGGTCTCAGAATATCCTTCATCCTCGATTTATGTCATTTTTTTTTTCTCATGATGTTGTTTAACTTGATCCTCTACCGTGTATTTTTTCTAAAACAGAAGTTAAGTCTAAAGACTTAATTAAGTTTAGATTAAATTTGGGGCAAGAGTAATGTGCAGGCTGCTGGGGTCTCCAGGTCATTGCAGTATTGGAGAGGGGTAAGGTTGATCCCATTGTTAAGTGATGTCGTCATTACAAAGTACAGTTTCTTGCAAACCAGCAACTTTAAGCATGATGTTTTGGACAAAGGAATGACTGTTACTATCTAATAACTCGTAAGAGGTTAATCAAGAATAGAAAAGCTAGCCAAATAATTTATTTCATAAGAGAGCAGGCAGAACAAGACCCGTAGGCGCCCCTTCTTTGTGGCTTGGATCTGAGTGTGGCGGATGATTGCGCTCCGCTTTTCCTTGCTTTCCCACACCTTTTCCTCCCGTTCAACTCTTTGTGTCTGGTGCTTAATCATTGTGGGCTTAATCATAGTTTAGAAAAGCTGAAACTGTCTTTCTTTTTTCTTTTCACTTACTCATTTTGGAGTAATTGAAGCATAATCATGATTATGGTTTTGTAATATTTTTCTTATACCAAGCCTGCTCAGTATATTGGGAAATGGTTCTGCCTTCCTGCCTTGTTCAGGGCCCTGCTCCTATGGCTCATCGGCCACCTGCACAGTGAGCAGCTGCTCCATGCCGGTCAGGGCACTTGAAGAGACAGCACGGCTCTATGACTTGGGTGTGCATCAGATTCATGACACGGGGAGCTTGTAAAGCTTACGTGTGTCTTGAGTCCCACTCCAGACCTGTGGAATCAGCATCGGTGGTTTCAGAACCATGGTAGAGAGAAAAGAACAGGGGCACTGGGCTCAAGAAAGACCCAATTCAGGCTTAATAGTGGTAGAAATTACCCAACCTCGGAATTCTCACCTGCCTTACAGGACTGTTGAAGACTACCTGTGCTGATAAGTGTGAAATAGCCTTTTATTCCGTCAGTGCCTTCTAAATACATGGAAAACTGTTGGAGCCATCTATAAATATCTTTGGTGCCTTGTATAGTAAACTTAAATGCCCCATACTTTCATCTGAGGTTCTAAATAGGGCAGGAGCGCCCCTGCCAGTCCTCTTTGGCACAGTTCTGTGTGCACAGCCTGTCTCCTCTGAGCTGTTCAAGGTGGTGACTGATGCCATATGTTTTTGCGCAGCACTTCCCAACATGTGTGGTGAAGGACCAGGATTTTGGTTTTTTGTTTTGTTTTGAATTTTCTAATCCACTGCACGTTGATACATCTGTAGAAGACAATACAAATGAATTACTAGGAAAATGATCACACATTTGGTTGTCACTGCAGTGTTGAATTGCAGGTTTCTAAATGCTTCTTTTCAATTTCTGCACTTATTTCCTGGCCTGGTAACAGTTTGCAGTCTGTCACTGGGGACACACTTTGAGCAGCTGTAGAGCACTGTGTTTGTGTTGTGAACTTCAGTGAGTCCTGTAGTCCCCAGAGCACATGCAGATGAGTACTGATTTGTGCATGTTTCTGGGGAGGGCACTATTTTGTCAATTTCTCTTTTATTGTATTATTACAGCATACAGTGCACTGCATACTATACACTATAGTGTACTGGGTCATATTGGAAATGTGTTCTTTTGACTCCAGGTGTGATATCTTTTCCTTCCTTTAAAAATGTATAGTTTTATTGTGGATAAACTACATTAAAATAAATTTAAAGGAAAAAAGTCCTCAATGCCATAATCTCTTTACACGTACTATCACGTACTATTACTGTCTTCATGGGTGAAACCATATTAATCCTGTGTTCATATGTTTTAACTTATGGTTATCTCTTGCTTTTCAGTTTGATGTTATATTAAACACATCTTTCACGTTGCCATGTGGTATTCATACTGACTTTTTAAAAATGGTTTCTTACTTGATCATGCAGGAGGTCTTTTAATTTTACCTTAGTTGATGAAGTGTCAGAGTCCCATGTTATGAGCCTTGGAATTGGTAGACTGTCAGTGGCTCTACTTACTAGCTATGTGGTGGCCCTGAGCAAGGGAGGTAACTTGCTGAGAATGTGACTTGCCTGGCGCGATGCTCATGCTCTTCTCTTCTCCTGCCTTGATCATCTTAATTTCTGCTGAACTAAGGCTTTCTTTCACAGGTTTATTTTTCTGTTTCTGCCTGTTAGAAGCTGCTCATACTCTTTGGGCTCTATGATGTTCTTTTTCTCATTCATAATTGCTTTCAGCCCTGACCCTCCTCACTTGAGTTTGGTAGTAGACCTGCTTGTATCATTAGCCGTATGTGGTTATGTGAGATCCTCCTCCATTTTTAGAAAACAGTCTAGCTGTGTCCAGTCTGAATTTTTTTGTGTAATTACATTAGAGCCCTTTCCGTGGTTTGTTTGGTAGGTGGTGTTGTATTTCATTGTGGAATGTTCATTGTTGAGTGTTCAGGGTTGAGCCAGTGGAGAAGGCTTAGGAGAGGTCTTTATTAGGAACCTTCCTTTTGGTTGTGAAGATGTGGCTTCTGTCTCCAGAACTGCTTTAATTATGTCCAAAGGCTCCTGGAGATCTTTCAGCAGTGTTGTTAGTGGAGACCTAGGAAGCACAATCAGTAGAGGCTGTTTCTGTCCATCATGACCTCGGTGAACATTGTTTGGAAGGCTAAGATGAAAGATTCTACAAGAGTTACAAGCTATGAAAAACAGCTCCGACTTTGTTTTGGTTTAATTTAGACATTATTCTTGCTTTTTTAGACTTCATTAGGTGCTTTTAGATGTTTTTACGGGGTGTGTGTGTGTGTGTGTGTATGTGTGTCTGTGTGTTTTGTGTGCATATATTTTTGGTGACCTGTTGGTCCCAGTTCAGGGCTAGCTCACACTTCTGAGTTATTGGCAAGACGTGGTTTTGGTAAGATAGTATCGAGGCCGGATGCGGTGGCTCATGCCTGTAATCCCAGCATGTTGGGAGGCCAAGGCGGGCGGATCATGAGGTCAGGAGATTGAGACCGTCCTGGCTAACACGGTGAAACCCCCCTCTACTAAAAATACAAAAAATTAGCCAGGCGTAGTGGTGGCCGCCTGTAGTCCCAGCTACTCGGGAGGCTGAGGCAGGAGAATGACGTGAACCCAGGAGGTGGAGCTTGCAGTGAGCCAAGACTGCGCCACTGCACTCCAGCCTGGGCAACAGAGCAAGACTCTGTCTCAAAAAAAAAAAAAAAAAAAAAAAGATAGTATTGAGTTCCTGCTTGAGTGGTAATTGACTCTATTCACTCAACATCTCATTTCTGTAATAGAGTCAAATATCATCACTTTTACAAACTTTTGTGTTAATAAAAGGAAAGGCAGCAAAAAATATTTTTAAAAACAGAATCTAATCATTGCCCTTAACATTTGGTATATTCATTTATCATTATGTGATCTGATAATCTAAATGTCTTCCCTCTGTGGATTCCTCTTGTATCTTACAAATAGATTTTTAAAATGAATTCTTATTTAGCTGATCTGTAGAAGTCTTTATTTAAAAACAGACGCTCTTGAGTTTGACTTTAACTTTAACATTCTCTCACGACTGGGGCATCAGTCCCTCTGAGCTTTATTTTCTGATCAATAAAATAGGGCTGATGATACATCTTCTTTTAGAGGGTTGTTGTATGTTCACTAAGATAGTATATGTGAAAGTGCCTAGATGGTTATGAAGGACTGGTCAAAGGCTTGCTGGTTTCAGTTTTATTTAAAGTGCAGTGGTCTGGAGCAGGGGATCTGAGGAGTTTTGATGTTTGCATATTGCCATGTTGGAGCTGCTTCAGAACACTTGGGGAAGGAGTATGTTGCAAAAATGGCAGAGAAAAGGGAACAAAACCGAGATATTTGAATACTTTGATACTAAGTAGTTTAGTACCAAATAATAATGTATTTATAGGTTGCTCCTGGGGTTATAGAGAATCCTTTATTGAATGCCGGAAAGTTATCTCTTTCTTCAGTTTTGCTTTCTTATATGCTGATCCCAAGGAGACTCAGTTATTAACCACCCTGTTGGTTCAGTCTGTTATAATTCCCTGTGAGGGAGTGACTGTGCTGTAGTCAGGGCTGTTAGAGTCCCTCTAGGACTTTCTGGTGTAGATGATAACAAAATGTAGACATTGTGTTTTGCAGTCAGTTTTGTAAAAGTTAGGAATTTGCTTTGCAAAAGCAAAGCAAATTTGTTCTGGAAAATTCGAATTTGTTTTGTAAAAGTTAGGAATTTGCTGTGACATTTTGTGGGAAATACTATACTTTGGTTCACTGACTAACAGAAGTTCCTCAGGCATTTCAGAATGGAAAGCAAATAGAAAAGGGTACTTTCTTTTTCCTATGCGTTGACCTTTTTCATTGTATTTATTTTTAGGCATGCTTCTGACGGCCAATGAAACCCCCAAGATGGGCATCTATTACATTCCAGTAAGTAATACAAAGAGGAGTTTCAGTAAAAACAGGACAAGCAAAGATACTTTTTATTATTTATTTAATTTTTTGAGACGGAGTCTGGCGATCAGTGATGCTGGGGTGCAGTGGTGCAGCCTCAGCCCACTGCAACCTCTGCCTCCTGGGTTCAAGTGATTCTCCTACCTCAGCCTCCTGTAGCTGGGATTACAGGTGTGCGCTACCACACCTGGCTAATTTTTGTATTTTTGGTAGAGACGGGGTTTTGCCATGTTGGCTGGGATGGTCTTGAACTCATGACCTCAAGTGATCCTCCTGCCTGGGCCTCCCAAAGTGCTGGGATTACAGGTGTGAGCCACCACTCCCGGCCAAAGATACTTTTTAAATTGGATGTATTGAGGAACCTGGGTCTACATGTGGCTGTGTACATTAGACACAGTGGACTCACTTTTGGGTTGAATTTGCTTTCTGGAGCCAGTCAATTCATGCTCAAACATTCTTTTATGGGAACTGTTTAATATCATGTTAAAATAGACATTATAAATTAGTATTTATTCTTCTGATTTACATTTATTTTTTGTTTCCAAGTATTTCAGAATCTTAAACTTTCAGCTGTTAGTGATCCAGAGGTCTAATTCTGAAAAGTCTATTACTCTTCAAGTCATCTCACTATAGTTTGTTTCTTTTAAAATAAGTTACATATATAAATTATCATAGATCATCCTGATCAGGGATGACATGTAGTTTGCCAAAAAAACCTTTTTTTTCCCTCCTTAAATAATTCTTCTCTTAAATAGCCAGAAGCTCCCCACCCTTCCCTTTAAGTTTATAGTAAAAAACAAAACAAGGAAATACGATTTCATAAGCAGAAAAACACATAGTATAAAGTTGGCATTAGATTACTTTATACTCAGCAGACATCTCCCTTACCTGAGATTTGAGAAGAGAGTAGAGTGAGGGGTACTGAAGATCAGAATCTGAGGGAGGTGAACTCTCTGTAACCACTATCATCTTCCAGGTATGAAAATTGTTCCTGTCTATGATAGTCCTTTTAAAATTGCTCAGTTATGTATTTTCACACACAAAAAAAGCATGCTGCTTGCTGTTGACTCTGTGGTTTCGGGATACTGACGTGTTGTTGAAAGCACTTAGAGATATTTCGTTTGGTTGGTAGTGAAATGAAGGCCTTTCAAACAGGAAGCATTTTGGTTTTCCTAAGTTACCATTTGTTCCTTTTCCCCTGGACTCTCGCAGATACTGCATTCATATTCCTGTCAACTTATCCATCTTTCCTTGTATTCACTTGTTAATAAATATTATGGACTACATCAACTGTGTGTTGGGAACGATGCTGTATGCTGGCAGTATTACAGCATCCAGGGTACTGCCCTTCACTTTGAGGAGTTACTGTTGGGAATCCAACAAGAAAGTAGGCAGTTGCCATTCAGTGTGAGGAGTGCTACCAGGGTACTGTGGTGGGAGCACGTAGGAGAGACCCTGTACCCACTGAGGGCCCAGGAGCTGATGAGAAGTGTGGTTGGCACTCAGGGAATACTTCCCAGAGGGAGAGACTTTGAAGGAGGGACCGAAGGATAGCTGCGTAGACTGGGTGAAGGGGTGGGGTGGAGTGAGGTGCCCAGTGGGAGAAGGGTTTTTTTTTCCTTTTCAGTCGACTTTCCCAGGTTGGACAGTAGATCGGATCTTGACAGTAGAGTCGGTGCAGAGCTGCGGGAGCAAGTACCTCCCATGGCTGAGCATTCGAGCCTGTGGGGGCAGGCAGAAAGCCAGGTTAGGAGGGGCCTTGTGAGCTGGCTGTGGGGATGTAGGGCAGGGAGTCCTGACAAGAGTTGTAAGCGGGGGGATAGGATCAGACCTGTGTTCTGAAAAGATTACTTTTGCTGCCACAGGGGAATGCATTAAACAGGCTCTAATTTGGACGCAAAAAGCACAGGCTGTGGCAGCCCACAGGAGAGATGATGGCACCTGCATTACCTGTGCCAGGCTCCCTTTCTAGTAGTTGTGGCTCTTTGGGGTTCTGGGATAATGTGAGAGAAGTCTAATCTGGTAGGCAGTACTTGCAGACGATTCATCCTTGAATTGCCCGGTGGCATGTCTCAGAGGTGTTCATTGATAGAGAGCTGTATAGATCACAAGAATGCTGCCCTCAGACCAGCGTTACGTAGTTTTCTCCCAGTTTGTGCCCCTTTGGGGAACATTGTCAGGAGAGGCAGAATAAATCAGCTTGCCCCTAACCTTTTCATCATGAGAAAGGTCTCTTTCATCTTCCTCTTAGAAGTGCTTATTGTATTTTGATCACTACAGCAACATGGACAGCAAGTGCCTGTCCATGCCTTGGATCTTAGATCCCTTCCGCATGTCAAAAGTAGATAGAATCAACTAGTGGGCAGGTGAAAAGCACTCTCAGTGTGGAGTGCTGCTTCAGGAGGTCTGCCTAGTAGAGGAGGAGATGTGGGCTGGAGAGCCGCGTTGTGGAGAGGTGGGGAGGGGCAGTCCTGAAGATGGTTGCAGTGAGGCCACCTTACAAGCCTGTGTGAGGATGGTGGCCATGGGGATAGAATTGAAAGGGTTGTTATGGTTGAGACTTGAAATTGATGAGTGTGGGAAGTAAGGAATAGGAAAGGACCAAGGATGACACCCCGGTTTTTGCTTGGGCAAATGTGCAGGTAACTATGTCATTCTGAGTCCAGGAAGAGGCAGGAGAATATTAAACATTATTTTCCCTTTGGTATTTTCTGCATTTTATAAAATGACCTTTTAAAGAAAGCAAAACAGCTTTTTTGTTCATGCAAACAATGTATGCGTATTCCTATTTATTCTAAGTGGGTTACAAAGTATATGAAAATAAAAACCAGCTATTCCCTCTTGATAATACTATAACTACCATTAATATTTGGATGTATTGTTTTTTAGTTATATTTGTAATGTTATGTGTGTGAAGTTGTATTTTTTTTTTAAGCTTTAATTTTTTTTTTTGAGACGGAGTTTTTGTTGCCTAGGCTGGAGTGCAGTGGCACAATCTCGGCTCACTGCAGCCTCCACCTCCCAGATTCAAGCAATTCTTCTGCCTCAGCCTCCTGAGGAGCTGGAATTACAGGCATGTGCCACCACACCCAGCTAATTTTTTTTTTTTTTTTTTTGTATTTTTGTATTTTTAGTAGAGATGGGGTTTCACCATGTTGGTCAGGCTGATCTCAAACTCCTGACCTCATGTGATCCACCTGCCTCGGCCTCCTGAAGTGCTGGGATTACAGGCATGAGCCACCGCACCTGGCCCTAATTTTTGTGTTTTTAGTAGAGATGGGGTTTCACCATATTGGCCAGACTGGTCTTGAACTCCTAGCCTCAAGTGATCCACCGCCTCAGCCTCCCAAAGTGCTGGGATTACAGGCATGAGCCCCAAAGTTGTATTTTATATACAAATTGGTTCCTGGTTTCTTCAGTTAACCTTGGACATATTAATTCTTTTTTTTTTTTAAAGTAGTCTTTTTTTTTTTTTTTTTTTTCTTTTCTTTTTTATTGATCATTCTTGGGTGTTTCTCGCAGAGGGGGATTTGGCAGGGTCACAGGACAATAGTGGAGGGAAGGTCAGCAGATAAACAAGTGAACAAAGTTCTCTGGTTTTCCTAGGCAGAGGACCCTGCGGCCTTCCGCAGTGTTTGTGTCCCTGGGTACTTGAGATTAAGGAGTGGTGATGACTCTTAACGAACATGCTGCCTTCAAGCATCTGTTTAACAAAGCACATCTTGCACCGCCCTTAATCCATTCAACCCTGAGTGGATACAGCACATGTTTCAGAGAGCACAGGGTTGGGGGTAAGGTCACAGATCAACAGGATCCCAAGGCAGAAGAATTTTTCTTAGTACAGAACAAAATGAAAAGTCTCCCATGTCTACCTCTTTCTACACAGACACAGCAACCATCCGATTTCTCAATCTTTTCCCCACCTTTCCCCCCTTTCTATTCCACAAAACCGCCATTGTCTTCATGGCCCGTTCTCAATGAGCTGTTGAGTACACCTCCCAGATGGGGTGGTGGCCGGGCAGAGGAGCTCCTCACTTCCCAGTAGGGGCGGCCGGGCAGAAGCGCCCCTCACCTCCCGGACGGGGCGGCTGGCCGGGTGGGGGGCTGACCCCCCACCTCCCTCCCGGACAGGGCGGCTGGCCGGGCAGAGGGGCTCCTCACTTCCCAGTAGGGGCGGCCGGGCAGAGGCGCCCCTCACTTCCCCGACGGGGTGGCTGGCCTGGCGGGGGGCTGACCCCCCCACCTCCCTCCCGGAGGGGGCGGCTGGCCGGGCAGAGGGGCTCCTCACTTCCCGGTAGGGGCGGCCGGGCAGAGGCGCCCCTCACCTCCCGGACAGGGCGGCTGGCCGGGCGGGGGGCTGACCCCCCCACCTCCCTCCCGGACGGGGCGGCTGGCCGGGCGGGGGGCTGACCCCCCCACCTCCCTCCCGGACGGGGCGGCTGGCCGGGCGGGGGGCTGACCCCCCCACCTCCCTCCCGGACGGGGCGGCTGGCCGGGCGGGGGGCTGACCCCCCCACCTCCCTCCCGGACGGGGCGGCTGGCCGGGCGGGGGGCTGACCCCCCCACCTCCCTCCCGGACGGGGCGGCTGGCCGGGCGGGGGGCTGACCCCCCCACCTCCCTCCCGGACGGGGCGGCTGGCCTGGCAGAGGGGCTCCTCACTTCCCAGAAGGGGCGGCCGGGCAGAGGGGCTCCTCACTTCCCAGAAGGGGCGGCCGGGCAGAGGCGCCCCTCACCTCCCGGATGGGGCGGCTGGCCAGGCGGGGGGCTAACCCCCCCACCTCCCTCCCGGATGGGGCGGCTGGCCGGGCCGGGGGCTGACCCCCCCACCTCCCTCCCAGACAGAGCGGCTGGCCGGGCAGAGGGGCTCCTCACTTCCCAGTAGGGGCGGCCGGGCAGAGGCGCCCCCCCCCACCTCCTGGACAGGGCGGCTGGCCGGGCAGGGGGCTGATCCCCCCACCTCCCTCCCAGACGGGGCGGCTGGCCAGGCGGGGGGCTGATCCCCCCACCTCCCTCCCGGACAGGGCGGCTGGCCGGGCGGGGGGCTGACCCCCCCACCTCCCTCCCAGATGGGGCAGCTGGCCGGGAGGGGGGCTGACCCCCCCACCTCCCTCCCGGACGGGGCGGCTGGCCGGGCAGAGGGGCTCCTCACTTCCCAGTAGGGGCGGCCGGGCAGAGGCACCCCTCGCCTCCCGGACGGGGCGGCTGGCCAGGCGGGGGGCTGACCCCCCCACCTCCCTCCCGGACGAGGCGGCTGGCTGGGCAGAGGGGCTCCTCACTTCCCGGTAGGGGCGGCCGGGCAGAGGTGCCCCTCACCTCCCGGACGGGGCGGCTGGCCGGGCGGGGGGCTGACCCCCCCACCTCCCTCCCAGACGAGGAGGGAGGACGCTCCTCACTTCTCAGACGGGGTGGCTGCCGGGCGGAGGGGCTCCTCATTTCTCAGACGGGGCGGTTGCCAGGCAGAGGGTCTCCTTACTTCTCAGACAGGGCGGCCGGGCAGAGACACTCCTCACATCCCGGACGGGGCGGCAGGGCAGAGGTGCTCCCCACATCTCAGACGATGGGCGGCCGGGCAGAGACGCTCCTCACTTCCCAGATGTGATGGCGGCCGGGAAGAGGCGCTCCTCACTTCCTAGATGGGATGGCGGCCGGGCAGAGACGCTCCTCACTTTCCAGACTGGGCAGCCAGGCAGAGGGGCTCCTCACATCCCAGACGATGGGCAGTCAGGCGGAGACGCTCCTCACTTCCCAGACGGGGTGGCTGCCAGGCAGAGGCTGCAATCTCGGCACTTAGGGAGGCCAAGGCAGGCGGCTGGGAGGTGGTTGTAGCGAGCCGAGATCACGCCACTGCACTCCAGCCTGGGCGCCATTGAGCACTGAGTTAACGAGACTCCGTCTGCAATCCCGGCACCTCGGGAGGCCGAGGCTGGCGGATCACTTGCGGTTAGGAGCTGGAGACCAGCCCAGCCGACACATCGAAACCCCGTCTCCACCAAAAAAATACGAAAACCAGTCAGGCGTGGCGGCGCACGCCTGCAATCGCAGGCACTCGGCAGGCTGAGGCAGGAGAATCGGGCAGGGAGGTTGCAGTGAGCTGAGATGGCAGCAGTACCGTCCAGCTTCGGCTCGGCATCAGAGGGAGACCGTGGAAAGAGGGGAGAGGGGAGAGGGGAGAGGGAGCTCTATCTACCACACAGTCCTTCTGTGAATATGAGTCCTGGACATATTAATTCTAAGGTACTGCAATTACCTAAAACATTTTTAGTTGCCTCTATTATATGTCATTGGCTGGTTTATGACATGTCTATTATCTTAGAACTGTAAGAGACCCATAGTTTACTTCTGATTCTCTGGATCAGTTTCTTAGGGTGGGCGTTTTTGTTCCAAGTAATGGTGACTTTAATTAGCATGAGTATGAGGGGCTGGTGATGAGAAGAAGTATGAAGTGTGAAGTGTGAGGGGCTGGATGATAGCCAGGTGATGAGAAATTGCCTTCTTGACAAATGTTAGCTTATCTTATAAGACCTTTTTAGTTTCAGCTTTCTACCTGAGATTTAACAGAAAGCTGTGAAAAAAACATCCAGAGAGCCCTCTACTAGGTGAGCTGCATATGGGGACAGTGTGAGCAGAAGTTGCTTTTGCTAAGCGAAGCATTATGCTGAAACTTGGACTTCAGTGTTCCTTTCTGACCTACCTTTCTGCCCTGCTCCCTCCCACAGTACTGAGTGATATTTTATAGCACCACTTGTCTTTACTTGGAAACTGCTCTTTGTAGTACTCCTTCAAAGCAAAGGGAGAGCCCAGGGGTCTGAAAGCCTGCCATTTTTCATAAGATTTTATCAAACTTACCAAGCTGACGTTTGGCAAGAAGGTTCATTTGAGGCCTATAGAACCAAAGAAATATGTGTTTAATGTATGATCCATGCCAAGTTTAGGAGGCCTGGACTGTGATTTGTATTAACATCTTATAAATCAGGTTTGAAAACTTTTTCCATCCCTCTTTGGGGCATATTGAAGATGAAGGCAACTTAGTGTTCTTTTAGCTTGTTAATTTTTGCCTTTCTATCTGATATCGTCTTTCTTGAGTAATTGAAATTTTTATAAACTAATGCAGTTTCTGATACACCACCTTCTGGCACTTAGATATCTCTGTAGCCAGCTTGTCCTTTGAGACCAAATGGGTTGTCTCCAGCCCCTGTCCCATTTTCTCAGTTCTTTCCTTATTTTTTTATTTTATTTTTTTTAAATTCTCTCAGAGACCAGGTTCTATTGTTTTGTTTGTTTGTTTTCTCCAGGGTCTAATTCATCTGCAGCTTCAGAGATTAATGCCAAGAATAATTTTTCAAGCTTGGTTTTTCCTCTGAAACATAATTTAATCTTAGGTTAGTTCTTTATAATTAACATCTTTGGCAACTATGTAGACTTCAGAGGGAATCCAAGTCCCCTATGGCACCCAACCCAAAACCCAGCCTTTCTGCTTAATGGTGTTTCTGTTGGAAATGCTCCTGAGTTCCGAGCCCCTAGCATATCAGGGCACTCCTGCAGCCACTCATTGCTTGGTGGTGGTGGTTGGGGTGCAAGTGATTGCTTGCTGCTTGGTAATGTGGATGTGTAAACTTGAGGAAAAATGTAGGAGGAAAACTATTTGTTTGGGAAGCTGTTTGATTTAGATGGAGTCTCGCTCTGTCACCCAGGCTGGAGTGCAATGGCAGGATCTCGGCTCACTGCAAGCTCCGCCTCCCGGCTTCACGCCATTCTCCTGTCTCAGCCTCCCCAGGAGCTGGGACTACAGGCACACACTGCCACGCCCAGCTAATTTTTTGTATTTTTAGTAGAGACGGGATTTCACTGTGTTAGCCAGGATAGTCTTGATCTCCTGACCTTGTGATCCGCCTGCCTCGGCCTCCCAAAGTGCTGGGATTACAGGCGTGAGCCACCGCACCCGGCCCAAGCTGTTTGATTTAGAAGAATAAAAGTAATTCAGTTGGCCAGGCATGGTGGCTCACGCCTGTAATCCTAGCACTTTGGGAGGCTGAGATGGGCAGATCACTTAAGGGCAGGAGTTTGAGACCAGCCTAGCAAACATAGTGAAACCCCATCTCTACTGAAAGTACAAAAATTAACCAGGCATGGTGGTGCGTGCCTATAGTCCCAACTACTCAGGAGGCTGAGGCAGGAGAATCGCTTGAACCTGGAAGGCAGAGGGTGCAGTGAGCCGAGACCACACCGGTGCACTCCAGCCTGGGCAACGGAGCAAGACTCTGTCCCAAAAAAAAAAAAAAAAGGCCAGGCGCGGTGGCTCAAACGCCTGTAATCCCAGCACTTTGGGAGGCCAAGGCGGGTGGATCACGAGTTCAGGAGTTCGAGACCAACCTGGCCAACATGGTGAAATCCCGTCTCTACTAAAGGACAAAAAATTAGCCGGGGGTCATTGTGGGCACCTGTAATCCCAGCTACTTGGGAGGCTGAGGCAGGAGAATTGCTTGAACCTGGGAAGCGGAGTTTGCAGTGAGCCAAAATCATGCCATTGCACTCCAGCCTGGGTGACAGGGTGAGACTCTATCTTGAAAAAAAAAAAAAAGGGAATTCAGCTATAAGGGTATGTGCTTTGTTTTTGTTTTTTTCTTTTTTTAATGTCACTATTTAAGATGTTATAAAGAATAAATACATTACTGCACCCAGCTTTCAAGAATGGCAGTTAGGTACTGTTATGTTATGTTATGTTATGTTATGTTATATTTTTGAATGAGACAGGGTCTCGCTCTGTCACCCTGTCTGGAGTGCAGTGACGTGATCATAACTCACTGCAACTTCATCCTTTGGGGCTCTAGCATCCTCCCGCCTCAGCTTTGTGAATAGGTAGGACTACAGGCATGTGCCACCAAGCCCAGCTAATTTTTATGCTGTTTTTTTGTAGAGAGAGGATCTCGCTGTGTTGCCAAGGCTGGTCTCAAACTCCTGGCCTCAAGCGATCCTCCCACATTGGCCTCCCAAAGTGTTGGGATTACAGGTGTGAGTCACTGCACCTGGCCAGTTATTTTATTTTCAAACATTTTCTTAAGAAACTCCTATATTATTTCTATTAAAATATTTTGACTATTTAAAATAAAACACTGATTAAATATTTTAACATTTACCATTTAATTTAAAATTTGGAAAGTACTCTTGGAGCCTGCAAATGAGGCAGTGTTAAAAACATGAAGAACCCTTCTAACTTGCACTAGTGCTTCTGCGTCTGTTCAGAATAGCACTGGAACTTATCCAGCAGTTCATAAACCCACAAAACTGTCTTTGCAAATAGAGGAGACTATGTGTTAAGAAGCATAAGACCTCAAAAATACATACAACACAACTTCACAGAGGCATGCAAACCAAAGGAAATGCACAATTAGAAGCCACATTTTTTGGAATGTAATAAAAGGTTGTTTAGTGAATGTTTCTAAGTCTCTCAGCTGAGTAGGTAGCACACTTCCCGCAGAGGTGAGGCCTTCTGACACCATCACGGGGTTCAACACTGGTATCTCCTCAGGGCTTCAGTCACTGGGCTAGGGCAGACATCTGTGCTCCTGCACCTGTAAAGATGGCAAGGCAGTAGGTGCTGCAGAATTTTAGGGGTTGTCAGGGAGATGCTTTTGAAATCATTATAGCTTTGGGAAGTCAGTTTTAGGGAAATGGCATGGACATTTTTCTAGTAAATATATGAATATTTGCAGTCTGGCAGATTTTTTTCTTGCTCAATGAAGAAATACAAATAGATATTATAGTCTTTTTCTCAGGTTTTTTTCTGTAAGGGTTTTTGGTTTTAGTGTGTTTTTTTTTTTTTTTTGAGACAGTGTCTTGCTCCGTGGCCCAGATTAGAGTGCAGTAGCACAATCAACCTCCATCTCCTGGGTCAAGCGATTCTCTTACCTCAGCCTCTCAAGTAGCTGGGATTACAGGTACGCACCACCACACCTGACTAATTTTTGTATTTTTAGTAGAGATGGGGTTTTGCTGTGTTGGCCAGGCTGGTCTTGAATTCCTGGCCTCAAGTGATCCACCCATCTGGGCCTCCCAAGGTGCTAGGATTACAGGCGTGAGCTACCACACCCAGCCTCTAAGGGTTTTGTGACAAAAACAAATTTAGGTGCAAACAATTTTAACTTCTGTCTGTGGTGAATTGAATTTGTTAGTCTAGTTCTAAACTCCATGACTATGTCAATGACTCTTGTCTGTTAGAGAGGTACTTATGGATACTTTTTAATCATCGCTATGTGATCTTCTTCCTATATAGATGGCATCTTTTTTCAAGTTCAGTATTTGAAACATTACTGTTCTGGTGTGTTTTGGCGTAATTTTCCAAAGTCTTAAGAACACAGCCTTACTCCTCAGCTTCATTAAGAAGATACTTTTTTTTTTCTTTGATTGAAGGTCACACTCTGTCTCCCAGGGTGGAGTGCATTGGTGTGATCATGGCTCACTGCAGCGTCACAACTTTCTGGGCTCAGGTGATTTTCCTACCTCAGCCTCCTGAGTATCTGGGACTACAGGTATATGCCACCATGCCCAGCTAATTTTGTTTGGTTTTTGTTTGTTTGTTTGTTTTTTGGTTTTTTGTAGAGACAGGGTTTCACTATGTTGCCCAGGCTGGTCTCCAACTCCTGGGCTCAAGCAGTCTTCCCGTCTCGACCTCTTAGAGTGTTGGGATTGGGATTACAGGTGTAAGCCACTGTGCCCGGCCAAAGATGCCATATTTTATCAGCTATCCAGAGTATATGTTGTTTTAGCTTAACAGTAGATTTGACAGTATCTTGAAAATAAGTGTCAAAAATTCCTGGATGGGCCAGGCATGGTGGCTCATGCCTGTAATCCCAGCACTTTGGGAGGCCGAGGCGGGTAGATCACTTGAGGCCAGGAGCTTGAGACTAGCCTGGCCAACAAGGCGAAACCCCGTCTCTACTAAAATACAAAAAAATAGCTGAGCATGCTTTGGCACGCGCCTGTAATCCCAGCTACTTGGGAGGCTGAGGCATGAGAATAACTTGAGTCTGGCAGACAGAGGTTACGGTGAGCCGAGGTCGTGCCACTGCACTCCAGCCTGGGTGACACAGACTCTCTTAAAAAAAATAAAAAATACATGAAATTCCTAGATGGATGAGTGTTTTGCTATTTTGTCTATTAATATTTTTATTTTGTCTTCCTATATTATAAAAGTAAATGTAGGAGACCAACAAGTGCTTGTATTTGTTCAGTAAGGATATATTGAGTATGGTACTAGGCTGCAGGAATATGCTGGTGAAGAAAACCAACATGTTCTCTATTGTACACTCACCGCCCTTGTGAGCTTACAATCTAGGTGAGGGGGTGATGATAAACAGATCTGTGACTAAGCGCTGTGAAGGAAGGCAGCAGGGTTCAGTGGCTTCCTAAGCATTTTCCCTAAGTCAAGGGTCAGGCACTTTGTATCAGTCTCTTTTTTATGTAGATATTTTATCAGCCCCCTTCTTCTGTGTAGATATTATATATAGATTTGTAAAAATCTCCCCCACCTTCATCTTAAATTTGAATTTCAGGGTTGGAGACTTGGTGTTTTCTTTGCCTTATGATCATAGCACATATCTGGGGCAAAACAGTGAATGACCATATTTGTCCCACAATCTCTGGAAACAAAAGAGAACAGCAGAGAGAATGTTGGCCGATAGAGAACATAGAGGTTGAGCCTCTATAATCCAAAAATCTGAAATGCAGACGCTCCAAAATTTAAAACTCTTTTGAGTGCCAACATGACTCCACAAGTGGAAAATCCAAACATGAGACTTAACCTAAAGTCTGTTTCCTGCCAAAAATTATTAAAAATATAAAATGTTTAAAGGTATAAAATTACCTTCAGTCTGTGTGTATAAAGTGTATATGAAGCATAAATGAATTTCATGTTTAGACTTGGGTCTCATCCCAAGATATCTCATTATTTTTATACAAATGTTCCAAAAGCCAAAAAAAAAAAAATCAAAAATTTAAAATCCTTCTGATCTCAAGCATTTTAGAAACAGGCTACTCAGCCCGTATTGCTTTTCCCGGACAGACATGTGTACAGTCATCCTCCCTTTCTCCTTGAACATACATCTCATATGCAGATCATTTTACTTTATCTCCAAATGGTATTTAGAAACACAGTTGACCAGGCCTCCTTAAAACTCTGTGTCCAGCTTCTAGAAGGCCACATTCTCCTGGGATTCCTTCTTTCATCTAGTTATCTCTTTTCAGTCTTCACTGGCTCCTCCTCCTGCTGATAACGTCCTAGACTTCGGATCTTGCCTCTCTCCCCTGACCTCTGAATGTTAGTGAGCGCTAGGACTTAGTCCTTGTCTCTTCTTTATTTATATTCTCTCCCAGGGAGCTTGTTTATGCCTAGGCTTTATATAACTAGGCTTTATATAACAGCTGTGTTAATGATGTCCAATTTTCCCTCTCCAGCCTTCCCTCTGAGCTACAGAGGTACATATCCACCAGTCTACTCGGCTTCTCCAGTTGGATGTCTAATAGCACATCCTGTTTAATGTGTCTACATCAGAACTTCTGATCCAGCTCCCCACCTGCACCCCACCTGCCAGGGTCTCCATTTCAGCTGAAGCCTTGTTGTTGCTCACTCGGCTGTCTAGGCTTAGAGCACAGGAGCCATCCTTGTTTCCTCTCCTCTCCACTTCATGCCTCTTCATCCAGTCCATCAGCTGTTTGCAGATTTTGTTCCACATCCAGCCGTTTCTCAGTGCTTCCCTTCCATCAGGCCTCTGGATTACTGTAATACTGGGTAACTGATCTTTCTGCTTCTGCTTTTGTCTCTCTTGTAACCTATTTTCCATGTAACAGCCAGACTGATTTAAAATATTAAAAATATAAACAAAACAGGCCCAGTGCGGTTGGTCACACCTGTAATACCAGTGCTTTGGGTGGCTGAGGCAAGAGGATTGCTTGAGCCTAGGAGTTTGAAACCAGCCTGGGCAACATAGTGAGACCCCATTTCCACAAAAAGTTTTAAAAATTAACCAGGTGTGGTGACATGTGTCTATAGTTCCAGCTACTTGGGATGCTGAGGCAGGAGGATCCCTTGAGCCCAGGAGTTTGAGGCTACAATAAGCTATGACCATGCTACTGCACTCCAGCCTGGGTGACAGAGCAAGACCCTGTTGCTTAAAATAATAATAATATATATATATACACACACACACACACACACACACACACACATACACATACATATAAACAAAACAAATATAAATCAGATTGTGTTACTCTTCTGCTTAAAACCTTCCAGTGGCTCATTATTTTGCTTACAACTTGAAAAGTCTTACATAATAGAAAAGCAGAAAGAGACTAAAGAATCAGATTCTGTTTTCTTCTCACTCAACAGAGAACAGATCTCTATTAAGCATTAATCTATTTACAAAGATCACCAAATGGTCAGACTGTTAAACCAAATCCTCAGCCACTGCCACCATAAATGGGGAATAACTTATGGGCTGTTAAACCAAATCCCCAGCCACTGTCACCATAAGTGGGGAATAACTTATGGGCTGTATATTAATAATATATCAATATATAATTAATACCAATGTTATGATACCTTAATATATAATTAATATATCAATTATATATTACATAAGCATTATTAGATAAGAAATTTAAAATTAGAGCCTTTTGCAGTGGTACCCACCTGTAATCCCAACTACTCAGGAGTGGAGAATCACTTGAGCCCAGTTCAAATCCAGCTTGGGCAACATGGTGAGACCTTGTCTCAAAAAAATAACGGAATAAATAAGTAAAATAAAAAAGAAAGACAGCCAAGTTCTGCTGTTCATTTGGATTCACCCCGCGAGCCAAGGACAACTGTACTTGGATTTCAGGAGCCCAAGTATGTTACACTCTGATGAGGAAGTTTTCCTGGTTCTGTCAGGTGAGTCCATCAGGTATCTTAGTGAGACCTCCAAAACTGCTAAAAGATAACTTCCCCAAAACATGAAATCATGATTCTCATATAGATATGAAATAAATACATGTTAAAATTTTAATTTAGGCCTAGTGCAGTGCCTCACACCTGTAATCCCAGCACTTTAGGAGGCTAAGGCCGAAGGATCACTTGAGCCCAGGAGTTTCAGACTAGCCTGGGCAACATAACCAAGACACTGTTTCTATTATTTTTTTAAATAATATTTAAAAATTTAAAAATTTCACATTTTAATTTAACCTGTAAATTAAATGAGGGAACCAGGCCCATGGTTAAATCAAAAGGTAAAATTTTAATTTAACTTTTAAAAGGAAAAGTGTAAAAAGGACAAATTTACATGATATTGAATTGGGAATGTGCAAGTAGACAGAAAATGGTCTATTTTGGACTATTTGGGGCCTTTTCCAAAGGTATAAACTGTCCACCAGACATAATTCATTTGCATGTTATAGACAATTATTTTGCATTGCTTCCAGTTACCTACAATTTGCAAAGTTGTAAAATAGGTCCTGTAGAATGAGAATCAGATGATCTTGCAGGGTGTACTCTGGACTGGGGTTTGGGAAACTACACACCAGCTGTCTGTTTTTGTAAATAAAGTTTTATTGAAACACAGCCCATTCATTTATGTATTATCTATGCAACTTTCTGACTATAATGGCAAAGTTGAGTAGCTGCGACAGAGACCATATGGCTCGTGAGCCCTAAAATATTTTCTCTTCGTTTATTTACTTCTTTATGTCTATATTTCCCCATTGTAATGTAAGACATGAATGCGAGGGCATTATTTTGTCTTTTTCCCTGTTATATCCTCAGCACCTAAAGCAGTTCCTATCATACTGTAGGCCCTCACTTAATGGGTGTGGAAAAATCAATGAGCACACAAGTGAGAGTGACCCGATTACTGCAATTTGGAGCGTCTTCGATAATGGTTGTGTACTTTGACCATGGCTGGTTTGCAGTGCTTCTTGACTGTACTTAATTCCAGATTGAAATTTTGCATTTGCCCTTTTCTGCTACTACTATTAAAATATAGAAAGGCACTCTGGGAGGCCGAGGCGGGCAAATCACCTGAGGTCGGGAGTTTGAGACCAGCCTGACCAACATGGAGAAACCCCGTCTCTACTAAAAATACAAAATTAGCCGGGTGTGGTGGCACATGCCTGTAATCCCAGCTACTGGGGAGGCTGAGGCAAGAGAATCGCTTGAACCTGGGAGGCAGAGGTTGCAGTGAGCTGAGGTCGCGCCATTGCACTCCAGCCTGGACAAACAAGAGCGAAACTCCATCTAAAAAAAAAAAAACAGGGAGAACATGGTTCATGTGTGCCAGAGTATAATTTTCATACAGTAGGATTAGCATCAGTTCTTTGGCTCTGACAGTGCCTTCTCGTCAGCCACATCTGAGAATGGTGGTATGATGCAATCGTTGTGTTTGGGAGTGCCAACAAATTTTTAAAAGTAATACCTTGTCCAAAAGATTTAATAGTGATTCTGTTAAGAAGATAGGTTAATTAAACTTTTTTTCCTATAAAAATCCAAAAGGAGAATATGAAAGCAAGGGCATTTAGCTTTTGTCTTAATTTTTTTGGAATTTGTGCAGAAGTTGGCTTTGCATCTAGAGTACGACAGCCTTATTGTATGTTTTAAAGATTGAAAAGAATGCCTTTAGTTTTTCTCCCCATGCTTTTAACTGGAGTTGCTGGGAGTGCTGTACATGTCATTCCCTAAGATTTGGGTTTGAATCAGGACCACGACTGGTCCAGCTGATGTATTTCAGTTCATAGCCAACAATGTAGGATCATTTATGTTTACTAAATTGATATTCTGGAGAAGTCCCCAGTAAGAGATCTCTTTGCCCCATTAGTATATGTTGAAATGGCCCTGAATCTGTTAGTGTCCGTGTAGAATCCTAAAAATGATAGATCACACTTTCATCTAAAGTGCACATTTAAGCAGAGCTCTATTAGACATAGTGACAGATGTAATTTTGCCAGAAATTGCTCTTTTATAGTACCAGTAGCAACACATTCTCTTTGTTTGGGAAGGTAGTGTCAGATGAAAAGAAAACTCTTCCCTAGGGAATTTATCAGCATACAAACGATGTTCCAGACAGAATGTAAACGGGAAAGTCGTTGCTCAAATCTTGTCCACACTAAAGGATTTATCAGTGTGCTTTAAAGGAAAGGGGAAGCTTTGGAGCATAGACCATCAGAGCTAGAAGGGATCTCCAAGGTCATCTAGTCCAGCCCTTAATTTGTAGCTGAGGAAGCAAGTTTTTGTTTTTTTTTGTTTTGTTTTTCCTGAGACAGTGTCTTGCTCTTTCGCCCAGGCTGGAGGGCAGCGGCACGATCTCGGCTCACGGCAAGCTTCGCCTCCCGGGTTCACGCCATTCTCCTGCCTCAGCCTCCCAAGTAGCTGGGACTACAGGCACCCGCCACCACGCCTGACTAATTTTTTGTATTTTTGGTAGAGACGGGGTTTCACTGTGTTAGCCAGGATGGTCTCAATCTCCTGACCTCATGATCCGCCCACCTCAGCCTCCCAAAGTGCTGGGATTATAGGCGTGAGCCACCGCGTCCAGCTGCAAGTTATTGTTTAAGGTCAAATTGCAAGTTGGTGACAGCTGGATCTAAAAAGCATTTCTTCCTTCCACATTGCATAGTAGAAATAACTTAGACTTTGGAATTGGTTGGACCCAAGTTTGAATACCAGCATTGCCATTTATAAATGTTGTGACCTTGAATGAGTTACTTATTCTCTCCGAACACTAGTTTCTTGAGCAACAAAAGTCCTAGGAATGATATTGTAAGGCATTTATGTAGAATGGATATACTCATTCAGTCATTTCTCATGTTCAGCTGATTTCTTGTAATGAAGAATTCACGGGGTCCGTGGCAAAGAGTATTTGGATAAAATTAAGTCATTAAGCTGGGCGTGGTGGTTCATGCCTGTAATCCCAGTACTTTGGGAGGATGAGGTGGGAGGATCACTTGAGGCCAGGATTTCTAGGCAGCCTGGGCAACATAGTGAGACCCTCTTTCTGCAAAATGTTTTAAAAAATTAGCGGGGCATGGTGGTATGCATTTGTAGTCTTAGCTACTCGGGACTGAGGGGAAAAAAAATAATAATTATGGCATTATGTGAGCATGGACTTTTATTTAGCTTTTAGAAGGGAATATCATGTTGAGCAAAATAAAGCTATACATGGAAAAGATTGTGACAAACTTGTGAATGTGAGCAAGGAAAATGAGTTAAGACATGATTTGGGATTGTTTAGTCTGATAATCACATAAGATATAGATTGAGAGAGGTCTGTTGTGCCATTAGTTTTGCCGTTGACTATTGAAACAGAAAGCAGTGATAACATCTGGTTGTTTAAATAAGAAGTCTGATTTTTTAAAGTGAAGTTCATTTTCCCCAGTTATATCATCAAGGCGCACTCTTTGCACAAAATATGGCAAATACAGATGAGTAGAAGAAAACTCAAATATCCTTTCACTGCCTAAAGACAAACATTAACATTTTGCTGTATTTTTTCAATATTTAATCTGAAACTTTGTTAATATGGTTTCTTATCTTGTTTTTTTTCCCACTAAACATATCTCTTTATTATTATAAACTCTTGGAAATTATTAAAAAATATATTTTCTGTATGAGTTTAAAGTAATAGTTATTTTTGAAAATACATAAATATCAGAAAAAGATGAAAAAACTATAAATCTCACTAGTCAGAGACATTCTTGCCAACATTTCTGTTACATTTTCTTTGCATTTGGGATATTTTAGTGGCTACTGATTGGATTTAAAGTGAAATCCTGTCAGAAGCTCATTTAGCTTACATCAGTTTCAATAAAAGCCCTTCAAGATGTTGGAGGCTGGAGGTGGAGGGGTGGTGGGGGGAGGGAGGGAGGTGTATGTAGGGGAGAGGTGGAGGGAGCAAGCGAGCATGTTTGCACTCTTAGGCAGTTTCACTTATGTGGCTGTCCATTCGCTCTGGGGGGCATATGTCCTGGACTAAACTTGAGATGGGAGGGCCTTTCTCAACCGAGAAAACGTGTTCCTAATTCCCTAAGGCATCCAGTTTATGTGATCAATTACCTTTTCCCCCATGCATTTAGGATGGCTCCAGTGATGGATCGTTGTTGGGAGAATTGAGAAAAGAGTTACTCGGTTATTTTTGTGTTCTTGGTTGAGATGAGGAAGACTGATTGAAAAAGTTTGCTTAAATCTGTTGTTTCCTAATACCGCTCATGACAGCATCACACTGAGTGTGATTCTGGTCATTTAAGACATGGGATTTTTTGGTATGACGTAGTCACCAGGTGCAAGTCTCCTGCTGTATCTGGTCCTATTCTAACACCAGATGGAAATTCTGATGGGCCTTTCAAGTTTAGGTTTGCTTATATTCCATTTAGTCTTATCTGCTTGACTTTTAGAACCTGATCTTTATATAAGAGATTAAACCAATGAAATTAAACTTCAGAAATATTTAATGCAATGGATAGAGTAGGAGAAGGGGAACAATTTTAAAAATATAATTAGCAGAATGGGTGAGATGGTGCCTAGCAGCAGCAGCATCTATAACAAAAAGAGCTCTGTTGGTTTCAGTCAACTGTAAGTCAAAGGCATAAAGGTTAAGTAGAATGTTGGCAGTGACTCCACTTGTGAATGGGGGTCGAGAATGTCAGGATAGCACAGTGAAGGGGCTGTCTTGGGGCTCTTCATGTGCCGAGTGTACCTGTGTTTGTTATTTCTTCTAGTGGTGGTAAGTTGGAGAAAGCTCGGAAAAGAATTCAAGAATTGTGTTTCCAGGCATCATCTAGATAGAGAAGGCATGATTTTAGGATCTAGGAAAAGAGTAAGATCATGCAAGAAAGCTACCTTGTATGAGGTACAGAAAATGATAGGACATTGGCCTGAAGACGAAAGTTTTCATTGTTTGAGGGTGTGGGAAGAGCTGTCAGACAGTGGGAGGCAGTGAAGCACTCGCCTTTCACAGCTTCTAAAAGGAGGAAAAAGACAAATTTGAATGAAAAATATGATTTACTTTAAATTGAGTTCAAATTTGAATTCAGATGTATATTTTTAATTTTTTATTATTTTTATTTTTTAAAATTTTAACCTTTTTTTTTAGATTCAGGGGGTACATGTATAGGTTTGTTACATGGGTATTTTGTGTGATGTTGAGGTTTAGGGTGCGATTCAACCAGTCACCCTGGAAGTGAGCATAGTATCCAACAGTTGTTCCTCCCTCCCTCTCTCCCTCCCTCCCTCTCTCTTCAAAAGATGTGTTTTTTGTTGTTGTTGTTGTTTTTTTTTGAGACGGAGTCTTACGCTGTCACCCAGGCTGGAGTGCAGTGGCGCAGTCTCAGCTCACTGCAACCTCCGCCTCCCGGGTTCACGCCATTCTCCTGCCTCAGCCTCCCAAGTAGCTGGGACTACAGGCACCCGCCACCATGCCCGACTAATTTTTTGTATTTTTGGTAGAGACGGGGTTTCACTGTGTTAGCCAAGATAGTCTCAATCTCCTGACCTCGTGATCTGCTCGCCTCAACCTCCTAAAGTGCTGGGATTACAGGTGTGAGAAGATGTGTATTTTTAAGATGTCTTGATTCATAATAGGATAAAAGAAACAAATGCCTAATTTTATTCTCCAAGAAAGGTATTACAATGATAAAGCCAAGCCTATAAGAAAGATCCGGAAAGATAAGACATCTTATGGAAGAAAAAAGACCTAATTTTATGGGGAAAAAGTGTGGAGTTCTGTTTTGTAATTTTTCAGTTATATATTCATAACTATGAACTGGGAAGCAAGGCACAAATGTCAGGTGGTTAATACATATTCTTTTGTAAGACAAACAAGTTGTTTGTGACTTTACAAAGGGGAAATGTGGACTTCCTATTTTAATCTAAACACTTTCAGGTAGTAACAGTATCTGTGGCCTTTTTCTCAACAAAGGATATCCTCCCCGTTTCCCATCACAATTTATTGGATCACAAGAATAGCGGACATACAGAAGCATTAATGTGTGACAATCAGGAAGTAATTTTCTGAGCGTCCTGTCGCATTTTCAAAGTTAATTTCAGTTCTGATTGGGTAAAAATGTATGTAATTTTCATGGAGATATTTGATACACATATGACATATATTGTGTTAGTGTATCAGATGATGTTTGTTTTTGCTTAAATAGTCTTAAATCTGGCATGTCCATTTTCTTGGAAATAAATGACAACTTCCTATTCAGATGCTAGTTTGACTTCAATGTTGACCAAAGGCCTTGTCTCCTGGTTCCGGCATTTCCTCCATCTTGGTGCTTACCAAGTAGATCTCGTTACCATTCTTACTTTGGATGAGATATAGTCGGACTTAAACCTAGTATTTCAGTGTCCTGGTTGTGTAGTCACTTAGGTGGCGATGTCTTTAGTTAACATGGCCATTATCTCTTCTTTTTTTTTGTTTTGTTTTGTTTTTTTTTTCCTTAAAAAAGAAGGTAGCTTATACAAGTAAGCCAGAAATTTAGACTACATTCTTTTAAAAGGCCCACCTTATACAGAAAATAATAAGAAAGTTCTAGGACTTACACCGTCTCTACTTTGATTCAGTGTTCTCAAATCCCACGTAAGTTTCTCCTCTGATGCCCACTTAGGATGTAAGCTCCACAAGGCGGGAACTTTATATGTTGTGCTTTTTGCTGTGTCCTTGGTTCTTAGAACAGTGTCTTATACTTCATAGGCTTTCATTGACTCCATGCATGCTGGTTTAAAGTAATGAATATTGACCCTTTTAAAATTTGTTTTATTTATTATTATTTTTTGAGACAGGGTCTCACTCTGTCTCCCAGGCTGGAGTGCAGTGGTGTGATCATGGCTCACTGCAGCCTCCAAACTCCTGGGCTCAAGTAATCCTCCTACCTCAGCCCCATGTAGCTGGGACTACAGGCACATACCACCATACCTGGCTAATTGAAAAAAAAATTTTTTTTTTCGTAGAGACAGGGTTTCACTATGTTGCCCAGGCTGATCTTGAACTCCTGAGCTAAAGGGATCCTCCCATCTTGGCCTCCCAGAGTACTGTGATCATAGGCATGAGCCACCACACCTGACCTGACACATTTTTTTAATGTATTATGAAAAAAATGTATTTTGTCTCTCATTGGTTAGAGGAGAAAAAATTTCAAATAAACATAAAAGTAGAGAGAAATGTAACAAACCCGTCTTCTACCCATCCTTTTGCTCCCATGTCATCAGCTTTTCCCCCAGGCTTTTTTTTTTGTGGGGGTGGGATGGAGGTAAAGTTGGCTTATACTGTATTACTAGCACTGTAAATTGCTCTAGAAAGTAGTTGTTACAGATTGTTAAATGGGAACGAATATTAGATCTTGACATGGGCACAAATCCTCATTTGGATTATATGTTTACCTTCTTGAGGAACAGAACATTATTCTTGGTTGGAAAACAAGTAATATGTAAATGATAGTAGTGGGACATTGAAAGAAAGGTTAGATCTGCCTGTCCATGTTTCTTGCATGTCTGTACATGGTTAAGTCATTCACTCATTCAGTGGTCTTTATTTTTTAGAGCAGTTTTTGGCTCACGGCAAAATTGAGTGGAAAGTACAGAGTTCTTATGTCCCTCCCCCACACGCTCCCTCACCATCAGCACTTTACAACAGAGTGGTCCATTTGCTGCAGCCAGTGAACAGACATTGACACATTACCACCTGAAGTTCATAGTTTACATTAGAGTCCACTCTTGGTGGTGTACCTTCTGTGGCTTTTGACAAATGTATAATGACATGTATACACCGTCATAATATCACATAGAATAGTCTCCCTACCCTAAAAGTCCTCTGTTCCACCTGTTCATCCCTTCCTCCACCCCACAAACCCCGAGCAATCACTGGTATTTTTACTGTCTCTAGTTTTGCTTTTTTCCAAAATGTCATATAGCTGAAATCATACAGTATGTAGGCTTTTCAGATTGGCTTCTTTCACTTAATCCTATGCTTTTGAGATTCCTCCATGTCTGTTTGTGGCATGATAGCTCATTTTCCTTTATCACTGAGTAACATTCTCTTGTCTGGATGTACTGCAGCTTGTCTGTCCATTCACCTATTGAAAGGCCTCTTCGTTGTTTCCAGTTTTGGCAGTTAGGAATAAAGCCGCTCTAAACATTCTCGTGTAGGTTCTTATGTGCACATAAGTTTTCACCTTGTTTGTATAAATGTCAAGGAACCCAATTGCTATGTCATATGGTCACAATACGTTTAGTTTTGAGAAATTGCCAGATGGTCCTCCATAGTGCCCATACCTTTTTGTATTTCTGACATCAGTGAATGAGAGTTCCTGTTGCTCCACATGCTCGTCAGCATTTGGTGTTGTCAATGTTTTTGCGTTTTAGCCATTCTAATCAATTTATAGCGTATAGTATCTTATTGTTGTTTTAATTTGCAAATATCATTTATTTATGTTGATCAGTCATGAAAATGACACACCATGATTTTTGTCTTTTTGGGCTTAACTAGATAGTTGTGTTAATTAGTTGTTAGTTTTGAGTATTTGAGGGGGCTGGGTCATTTATTATACAAACATTTGTTACACAAACACTTAGTGAGCATCTTTCCTGTGCCAGGACCAAGGGTGGGATATCAAAAACTGCACTAGGATATCAAAGGTGTTTGAAGAGATGGGCCTTGCTGCCTAGGAGCTGGTAGTCTAGTAAAGGAACAGATAGTACAGGTGATAAGGAACTTTGGTATACAGGATCTTACAAGAGGTAAGAAAGTCACTTTCCCATAAGTAATGTTTCATTCAAATTTCGAAGGACGTTCAGGAATTAGGCAGTGATGGTGGATAGAAGGGTGGCAGAATCAGGGAGATCATCCTGTACAGAGGGAGCTGAAGTAAGACCCACGAGCCCCAGTCCGTTCAGTCTGTTTGGGAGGAGCTTGGGTTTTTCAGTGGCTCTTAAGGAATGGGAGATACCGATACTTCTCCAGTAAGACTGGAGAAGTATCAGGACTTAAAGCCAAACCTTTTGTACCATGTTAAAATTTTTGCTTTTGCTTTAACTAGAGTGGCATGCCTTTGAAGGGTTTTATTCAAGGGACTGAAATCAGATAGGTGTGTCAGATTATTCTGCCTGTATAATGGGGGTTGGCTTTGGAAGCCAGGGATAGGACACACTGTAATTGATTAGAAAAAATAATGAGGGCCCCATTTAAGGCAGTAGGCATGGTGAGGGAAGAGTTGGGTGTGAGAGACAGTAAGGAGTATGCTCATAGAGTGCGGTGATTCTTGGGGAGTGATGGATGATGGGGAGAGAGGGGAACTGAATGAGCAGTGGTACCATTCACAGAGGTAAGGTGGAATAGATACTAAATTCAGTTTTGGCCATCTTGAATTGTCTTAATTCTGACTCTTCATATATATGAGTTAAACTGCTTCCTGGGAGGGAGTTTTGAGCTTTTGTTTTTCTGGTTCATCTCCATGGAAAAGGTCAAAGGTTATGAGTTAGGTTCTTGAATTTTCTGGAGGAAAAAAAATCATCTTTATTATCTACACTTTGAATATCTGTTCTCAGCCAGCAGCACTAGTACTGACTTGAGTGCTCACTAATAGCCTCAATGTTGAATTAGGGGCTGAGTCTCTGCTCCTTTACAGAGTATTTGAAATAATTGAGGTTTCAGTTTGATAGTGTAAGGGACTTGTTCACCACTTGGTATCTGCATCTGTGCCTGTATTCTTTTGGGGGTGTTTATTTTTTCTTCTTTTTTTTTTTTTTTGAAAAACGCTCTAACTAAAAAAAAAATTTAACCTTGTAACAATACATAACCAAGAAGATAAAAGTCCTTCATTACCATTATTAACAAGTTATTAACAAGTTGGTGCACATGCTGTGCAGTCAAGTCACGTATGACACACACAGCACTGGCATGGGGCTTGAGCAGAATCAGGGTCTCCTTATACTATTCTCAAAGGTTTTTTTGATCACAATATCATTTTGGTCAGCACGTAAATCAAGCTCTCTTTTTAATAGTTGCATAGTGTTTTGTTGTGTAGATATATCATACTTTATTTACATAGTTTCCTGTGTAACTGTTTACCATCTACATTTTCCAGTTCTCTAAACCAGTGCTGTCCAGTTCTCTAAACCAAAGTCTGCCAGCAGCGTTTCTGTGATGACGGACACGTTCTATATCTGCTGTGTCCTGTGTGGTAGCCATTATTCACATGTAGCTGTTGAGCACTTGAAATGTGAGTACTGCATCTAAGGGACTGAATTTTTAATTTCATTTAATTAATTTTAACTTAAATCGCCACAAGTGGCTTAGTGGCTGCCTTATTGGGCAGCATAGCTCTAAACTATTCCAGAGTCAAGTGAGATCATTAGGCTACTTCCTTAGACCACATACTTTGGTCTTCATCAATTATAGTTTAATGATTTTCTTTGATGTTGAACTTCTGTAAGCCTCTCAAAGAAATATATTTTGTTGCCACACTCCTTTAAAGGTCTATATTATGCTGCTTGAGTTTTGTTCCAACAGAGAATTTCTTCTTCCAGATCTATCAGTATACTTCCCTTTAGCAAGTAAAGGGTATCTGTCAACCTTACTGTGCATCTCCTTTTGTCTTGGTTGCCTAGAAGCCCAAAGTTAATTTTTATTTTTATTATTTTTGAGACAGGGTCTTATTCTGTTGCCCAGGCTGGAGTGCAGTGTCCTGATCACAGCTCACTGCAGCCTTGAATTCCGGGGCTCAAGTGATTCCCCAACCTCAGTCTCCCAAGTACCCAGGACTACAGGAATGTGCCACCACACCCACATAATTTTCGTATGTTTTATAGAGATGGAGTCTCACCATGTTGTCCAGGCTGGTCTTGAATTCCTGGGCTGAAACGATCCTCCTGCTTTGTCATCCCAAAGTGCTGGGATTACAGGCCTGAGCCACCACATCCCAAAGTTAAATTTTTGATTGAATTATAGCAGTTGTTTTTTTTTTTTGCCTCTCACCACCACCCCTATCAAACTTCATCACTTTCTTTTCCTTATGAGTTTAAAGATTTCGTTATGTGTATGGTTTTTTTTTAAATAAAGCTGTTCATATTCTTTTTGCAGGTGCTTAGATTTTACATGAAGTCTTTTGGATCTATCCTAAAACTTCACTAAAAAATGATTAGCAGCGGCCAGGCACAGTGGCGCATGCGTGTAATCCCAGCACTTTGGGAGGCCGAGGCAGGTGGATCTTTTGAGCTCAGGAGTTCGAGACCAGCCTGGCCAACATGGCAAAACCGTCTCTATTAAAATACAGAAAATTCGCCTGGCGTTATTGTGCACACCTTTGGTCCCAGCTACTCAGGAGGCTGAGGCAGGAGCATCGCTTGAGCCCAGCAGGTGGAAGTGGCAGTGAAGTGAGATCATGCCACTGCACTCCGGCCTGGGTAATAGAGCAAAACTCTGTCTCAAAAACAACAACAAAAATCAACAGTATATACACACTGCTTCCCTCCCACAGTCATGCACACCCACATATACATCTTAGTGAGATTCTAAATATTATCACATGTTTGTGGGAATCCTGTTTATTACCTCAGAGGAAACTATGCATATTTAAGACTCTACTTAAGTACTTTTGTGGTTGACCACATTTTATTCCACCGAGTTCAGATTGAGTTCCTTTACGTCCTTCGCTGTGCCAGTATCATGCTTTCTTTCCTTCAGCTGTATTTGGGGGAACATATGGGAAATCTTATTTTGTATGAATTTAAAATATGTTCTTCAGGATTTCCTAGTTCCATGCATGACCGCCTCCCCAAGATAATCAGTAACTGCTAAATGGTGTTAAAATGTTTTTTCACCTTCCTGGAATAGCGCCGTTAAGGTATAGAACCTTGAATAAAAGTGCACATACAATTTTTTTAAAGTTTTGCTCTTCCTTTTTTTCTGCCGAGTTTCCCCCCCTGGGTATTTTTAAATATATTGGTACCCTTAGTTTTTACATAGATTTCAAAATTAAGAATTAGAAAGCAATAAGAATATGCAGAAAAGTTATTAATAAACACTTTTGCCTGCAAGGAAGTTGAGTAGAACCAGGAAACTACTGATGTGCTAAGGATGACACACCAAACCATCTGTGTTACTAACTCTTGGCAGGAATAAAATGACAAAACAAGATCTTGGGAGATGCTCATTACCAGGTGCGTGATCAAAAAGATAAATACATTCTCATGTAAAAAAATTGGCATAGTGCCTTTAGCATCCTTGGGGCATGTGTGCGTGTGCATGTGGGCAAGTTTAGCATTTGGTGTAGATAGGAAATTGGGAGAGGAAAAGGGTAGAAGTAGAGGACTTTAACATTGCTTAGAGTCATTGTTATTGCAAAGTCTGGAAGTGAACTCTAGGAAACTGCACTGGAATTCAAGTGTAATATGATGATAAACATCAAATGACTGTTTGTAGCCGAGGTGCAAGGCCAGGCTCTTCAGGAAAGAATGAATAGGAGACCTTAAAATAAACATCTGTTTTTTTATTCAGCTAACAGTGGACTTTGAAGAAGATTGGGGCCATGTTCAGATTTTCTTTTTCATCCTTGAGAATTGAAGAAAAATGTCAGCTGAGGATTTTTTCATGCTACTTAACATGTCATTTGTAGTGTTTCATGAAAAGCAGACAGATATGTAAAGCTTTTTATTCCACTTCAAATTAGAATAATAAGTTAGATCCAGTTTTGAATTTAAAAGAGAACTTTAACAGATATGTTTTATGAGTGAGTTTCATGATTTTGAATAAAATTTTCACACACTTAAACTACAGTGGTTTGGCCAGGTACAGTGGCCACAACTGTACTCCCATTGCTTTGGTAGGCCAAGGTGGGAGCATCATTTGAGCCCAGGAGTTCAAGACCAGCCTGGGCAACATAGTGAGACCCCGTCTCTACAAAATAAAATAAATTAGCTAGGCATGGTTACATGTCTGTAGTCCCAGCTACTCAGGAGGCTGAGGCAGGAGGATAACTTAAGCCCAGGTGATCAAGGCTGCAGTGAGCTATGATCATGCCACTGTACTCCAGCCTGGGTGACAGAACAAGACTCTGTCTCATAAATACATATATACATACATACCTACATACATACTACAGTGGTTCATTTGAAAGTAATTCTGTATGTCCTGTTCCTAAATGTTTTAGGAAAATCTGGTTTTCACCAAGCTTGCATGTTCTGAATCCTGCTTAAGTTCAAAGTTTATAAACCTCCATTAGGTATGTGAATTTAGTTTTCAGCAAATTATTCCTTTGGTTTCCCAGAAGCTTCCTTCACATTCCAGCTCCTCAAGTAAATGTTAAAAGTTTAACAAGGAAAAGGAGTGAATTGATTTTGTATATATTTTTGTTTGGTGAAATAGCAGAGTGTAGGCATAGTCTTTTCAGATAAGTTTGCTAAAAAGTAGTTTCCTGTCACCTCCCTTTGAAAAGAACTGAGGTGTGCCCCGTCCTCAAACCTACCATCTTTCCAATTTATTTGTTTATTGGGGTAGTAGGTGGGAATAAATGTTTCTTAGATTTTTCTGGCCTCCCTTCCTAAGCCAGGGTAGCTCCTGGCAAATAGTCCCCAGACAAACCTTAACTGGGCCGCCTTCCTGGAACCTCATTTTATACCCAAAATACAAAAAAAAAAAAAATACAAAAATAGGAAAACACATGAAGATAAAGTGCTGCAAACACATGACTTTGCAAATATTAATCATACAGAGCCAATCGCTTATGGTATAGAAATAGTCTGAAGTATTCTTTTGGCACAGCATTGCCTGTGTGATTCTCGCCAGAAAGGTTTAACTGGATCTGATTATGAGCAGTGATCAGCAGAGGACTGTGGGGAACCCCTGCAAATCAGGGCTCTTTCTAAGAGCTCTGGCCTGAGCCTTGAGCAGATGTCCACATCCGGAAAGTCAGTGAAGGTGGGGGCTCCTACATTAAAGGAAGCTAAGGAGACATAATAACCTCCTTAATTCATTTTTTTTTTTTTTAAAAACAGCTTTTTAAAGACATAATACACATACCATGAAGTTTATCCTTTTAAAGTGTATAGTCCTAAGCCAGGCTCTGTGGTACCCACCCATAATCCCAGCTATTCGGGAGGCTGAGGTGAGAGGATCACTTGAGCCCAGGAGTTTGTGACCAGCCTGGGTAACATAGTGAGACCCCATCTCAAATAAAAAAGAAAAAAAAAAACATGAAGTGTACAGTCCAGAGTTGTGCAGTGGTCGCCACTAATTCCATGACGTTCTGTCACACTAACCAGAAACCCCATGCCAGTTTTTCTTCCTTCTCCTCACTCTCCCAGCCCCTGCAACCACTCACCTACTTTCAGTCTATACATTTGCCTTTTCTGGACATTTCCTGTACAGTATGTGGTCTGTTTTTTCTTTAGCATGTTTCCCTGCCCATCCATGTTGTACCATGTCTCAGTACTTTATTCCTTTTGATTGCTGAGTGACATTCCATTGTGTGGATATTATCACATTTGTTCACCCATTCATCAGTGGATGAATGTAGTTATCCAGTTTTTACTAAGTGAAGTGTTTGGACTTAGTGAAGTAGCTAGTCTCTTAAAGATGAGTTCTCTGGCAACTTTCCCCCTCCCTTCATATGGACCCTGCTTTTCTTGTTTCTTTGTGTGTCTTGTAATTTTTTTGTTGGAAGCTGGATGCTTTAAATAACATAATTTAGGAATTATGGAACTCAGTCCCTCCCCCAGGTCCCCAGGGTTTGTGGTTGTTTGTTTAGTGACTGTCCTGGACTAATTCTATAAAATCTGATTTCTTTCTAACGTGTGACCACTGAAGTCTCTGCTCGTTGCCGAACTGTCAGCTAATGAATAAACAGAGATTTCCTTCAATGCCCGGAACCAGTCAGTCGCCCAGCCTCTGCCAGAGTGATCCTCATGAATGCCCCTGCTCACCATTGCTCTCTCTATTCAAGCCACACTGGGCTGGTCTTTTTACTGATCCACAAACATGCCAAGCAGTTCCAACCTCTAGGCCTTTGTAGTTGTCAGGTAGTCTTGAGGGTCACTCCCTCCTGCCCCTTGGGTCCCTGTCCATCATCTCCCCTTCCCCTCTATTCTTCATTGCCTTCTCTCCTTCAGTTTCCACAGCACCAGTCTCTGTCTGTCATACTCTCCACTGCCTCTCCCTTGTTTGTAGTTTCCCCTTTCTGGAAGGTAAGCTCCTTGAGGGTGGGGATTGTTCTGTGTTTTGTTACTGAGTATCTAGAGAGAAGGGAAAGTGCCCGCCTCTTTGTTGAATAAGTGAATGGGGAGGGAGCTTAGGCAACCTGTTCTTGTTTAAGAATGAGGGCCAGACGTGGGGTCTCACTCCTGTAATCCCAGCACTTTGGGAGGCCGAGGCCAGTGGATCACTATAGCTCAGGAGTTCAAGACCAGTCTAGTCTGGTGCACTCTAGTCTGGGTGATAAAGTGAGACCCTGTTTCAAAAAAACAAACAAAAAAATGAAGAATGACGTGCTAAAATGCCAACTGGGGCCAGACACGGTGGCTCATGCCTGTACTCCCAGCACTTTGGGAGGCCAAGGCGGGCGGATCACCTGAGGCCAGGAATTTGAGAATAGCCTGGCCAACATGGTGAAACCCCGTCTCTACTAAAAATACAAAAATTAGCCAGGCGTAGTGGCACATGCCTGTAATCCCAGCTACTTGGCAGGCTGAGGCACAAGAATCCAGGAGGCAGAGGTTGCAGTGAGCCGAGATTGCACCACTGCACTCCAACCTGGGTGACAGAGCAAGACTGCCTCAAAAAAAAAAAAAAAAAAAATGCAGGGTGGTGTTGTCCACTGGTAGTTTTCATGTGGACTCTACCCAGATATCAATATCTTAAAGTCTGTCTTCTGGGACCTTTCGTTTACTCCAGAGAAGAATCCCCCAGTTTTGTTCTGAGGTGTTAGGGGTTTGGGCTGGTAGAGTGGACGCACAGCAGCATAGGCTTGACTTTGGCATTCCAGGGGCTGGGAAAAGGAGGCGAGGGTCCCACAGTTTGATGTCTAGACTGCCATTAATTGTCCTGACTTTAGCCCCACAGCTCAAGTCACCTGTGCCTGGTGGCATACTCCCCACCCACCCCGCACATAGGGCAGCTTTGGTTCCCCTCCTCCAGAGAATTATCTTCTGGTCTCTGTAGGCATGGTGGGGATTTGGGTGTTCATCAGCTCCATTGTTCCCCTTTATTCGGGCCTGTGCCTCATCCTGTCGTCCCCCATGCTTAGAGCCTTGAAGTTCTTGTCCCAAGGGTTCTGAGAGAGGAATCTTTTCTCTTTGCTATTCACCTCTGTAAGCTCTCATGTTTACCCGGTTAAGTTTCTTAAACTACTGCATCTTCTTCTTCAGTTCTTTTTGTCCTTAAAGGTTAATACCTTTTAAAATTTATTTACTGTCATTTTAAAAAAGCTTGACAGAGATGGGGGTACCAGTATTAACCGAAAGCTCTCTGTGTTTCTTAACATCAGTTTTAATTTGGTGTTTAAATGTTTGCTTGGGGCGTCCTGTCTCCGCTAGCCCTTGATTGAAGGCACTCTGTCATGCATATTTCTACTCATAGTGTCACATAGATTGACTATTGCTTGATGGGCTATTAGTGAGATAGTGGCTTAAGGAATCTTAACTTTTTTTTTTTAACTTGGCCTTATTTTTCTTGTTATTTCATTTCAGTCCCTAAATTATCTTTTCAAATATTAAGTCATGGCAGGTAATAGTTTTTCTTTTTTAAAAATAAATCTTTTAAAATGTTGAAATTAAATTGCTTCTTTGCTAATTTGATTTTTAAGAACAAAACACTACAAGTAGAGTACATTTAAATGACTCATAATTACTCACACAAATGCATGTAAACTTGGATATGCAATTAGGCAGCTCATTATGCTGCAAATGCAATTACATGCTTAAGGTCATGGCCACTCCCTCTGGCTCATCCAGTGTTCTCTTGGGTTTATGATCATTTATTAAGCCTCAGCTGTCAGAATTTGAAAATACATGCTGCTGCTAGTGAGGCCTTTCCAACAATAATGGAAGAAAAGCTGGAAAAGAAAATTTTCTTTTGAGTTTATATGCAGAGTTGGTTTTCTTAATTGGCAAAATCCCATTTTCCCACAGGAGATGCAGGCTAGGTAATTAGAAAAATTATCATTAATCATAATAGTGGTCAGTGATATTTATAGTATATCTATATTTAGTATATATTTACCATATGTAGCTATGTATAGTGTGTATATACATTATAGTACAACTCCATCATCTCTTATCTGCAATTCTGAAATTTAAAAAGCCTTGAAAGTTTGTTTATAACCCTGTGGTGAACCCTGACTGGACCTGATTTATTAGGACTTCAACCTATGTGAAATAATGAATTTCTTTGTAGGTCTGTGTTTATCCCAAATCACTGGTGTGAATTTGTGTAGGTTTTGCTGCAGAGATGTTAATATGGTTTGATCATGGGCCACTGACCCAGACCTTACTGAAGTTTTTTTGTTATATACAGCATACATACTGTATTACTTTTTTAAAATGCAAAAAGTTATTTGTTTCAAACTCTGGTTCCAGTTGTTTCTGTTAAAGAACCAGGGCCTCACTGCAGTGAGCTATGGTCATACCACTGCACTCCAGCCTGGGCAACAGCAAGATCCTGTTTCCCAAAAAGAATCATGGCCTCACAGTAAGGGTAACAGATTTCTGGTTAGACCTGGATTTAAATTCTAATAGGGGGCTGGGCACGCTGGCTCATGTCTATAATCCCAGCACTTTAGGAGGCCGAGGTGAGCGGATCACCCGAGGTCAGGAGTTCAATACCAGCCTGGCCAACGTGGTGAAACACTGTCTCTACTAAAAATACAAAAATTAGCTGGGCGTGGTAGTGCACACCTGTAGTCCCAGCTACTAGGGAGTCTGAGGCAGGAGAATCACTTGAACCCGGGAGGCGGAGGTTGCAGTGAGCTGAGATCGTGGCACTGCACTGCAGCCTGGGTGACAGAGTGAGACTCCTAAAAAAAAAAAAAAAAATTCTAATGGGGGATAAAAACCCTCTACCTCTTGGAGTGTGGGTTGCTAGTGCTATTATTATTTTTATTGTTGTTATTGTTTTTATTATTGTTCCAGTTCCAGAACTGATATTTATATCTATTTTTAGAGTGTCCTGAAAACAGTTCTATAATAAAATAACTAGATACTTGATATGGTTGCTAGGTGGTAAAAAAAACTTTTATATTCAAACTCCCTGTTGCTGTTAGTAAATGTAGTTCTTACCTGTTTGATTTAATAATGTCATTATAACATAAAAGTTTAAATTGAATTTCTAGGATTGTAATAGTTGAAGATCACTAAAAGGTAAAAATGACAATTCTCCTAACTAAACATCTTCTGTGTAATTAATCAGTGAAATATATTAATTTTATGTAGCACTACGTTCTAACTATTTAGTGTGGCAGTTAAGCTTTACTGGTTATGAAACCATAGCCTCTCAGTTGTTCAGGGCCTTGCTCAAGTGCCCCTTGCAAAGCTATCTTGATCGGCCTCAGCGGATAAAGGGCTTCCTAGAACCTTTTTAAAATTTCTGTTTTGGCACTAATCCCATTGTATTGTACTTGATTGTTTTCCACTTACTTATGTTTGACTTTAGCACTTAACTTTTACCAAATGCTCTGTTAACTTTTTGAATGAATGAATGAAGTTGAAGAAATTAAGAATAATTTAGTCCTTCCACATAAGTATTGCTGTATTTGAAACAACTCTGTTCCTTTTGGGTTTCATTCTACTATTTTTATAGGGTATACTGTACTTGGAACATAATAAATATGGAATTTAATAAATATGTGATGAATAAAAATTGAATTAAAATCTATTTCATTACATTTCATGGTTTCAGTTTTATTCCTGAAATAAAATAATTTACTTAGGTCCTTTTTCCATGTGATTCTTTTTCTTTCTCTTCTCTTGTCTTCTCTGGTCTTCTTTCTCTTTTTCTTTTATTTAACAGGGTCTTATTCTGTTGCCCAGGCTGGAATGCAATGGCGTGATCATGGCTCACTGCAGCTCAACCTCAAGTGATCCTCCCGTCTCAGCCTCAGGAATAGCTGGGACCACAGGCACATGCCACCATACCTGGTTAATTTTTTAATATTTTTTATAAAAAATATAAAAAATGTGTAGAGACAAGGCCTCACTACATTGCCCAGGCTTGTAAAAGAATATTTCTAGGCTGGGCGCTCTTGAAATCCCAGCACTTTGGGAGGCCAAGATGGGCAGATCACCTGAGGTCAGGAGTTGGAGACCAGCCTGGCCAACATGGCGAAACCCCGTCTCTACTAAAAATACAAAAATTTAGCTGGTTGTGGTGGTGAGTGCCGGTAATCCCAGCTACTCAGGAGGCTGAGGTATGAGAATCGCTTGAACCTGGGAGGCAGAGGTTGCAGTGAGCCTAAATTACGCCACTGTACTCCAGCCTGGGATACAGATGGAGACTGTGTCTCAAAGAAAAAAAATAATATTTCTAAAAAAAGATAATTTCAAATTTAATGGCTGTTCTATGTTATCAATTATTTTCTTATTTGTTCCATTAATAGTACGTTAGATAATGAAAGGCTTTGTCATACTCAGTAGCATTATAAGTAAGCAGAAAAAAATGATGGCATTTGTATTGGTTTAGTAGACTTTGGTTCTTTGTCTATAATATTAATAGTACTTTGTTGTTGTTTTAATCACCCTTGATCTGTTAAAACCATTTATCTGGTAATCCTCAATCTTTTTTTCTGTCTCAGCACAGCTTTGGGATGTAGCACAGTGATTTTTCTAAAGTAGAGTGAGGGAGGGAGTATCTTCTTTCAGCTCCCTAAGAGTATTAATTTTATTTTTATTTTTATTTTTATTGTTCTTAGAGACAGGGTCTCACTCTGTTGCCCAGGCTGGAGGGCAGTGGCACCATCATAGCTCACTGCAGCCTCCAAATCCTGGGCTTAAGGGATCCTTCTATCTCATCCTCCTGGGATAATAGTTGGGACTACAGGTACATGCCATCATGCCCAGCTAATTTTAACAATCTGTTTTGTTTTGTTTTGTTTTGTTTTGTTTTTTAAGCAGGGAAGCAGGGTCTAATTCTGTCACCCAGGCTGGAGTACAGTGACACAGTCTTGGCTCCCTGCAACCTCCACCTCCCAGGTTCAAGCGATTCTCATGCCTCAGCCTCCTGAGTAGCTGGGATACAGGCATGCGCCACCACGCCTGGCTAATTTTTGTATTTATAGTAGAGATGGGGTTCCACTGTGTTGGCCAGGCTGGTCTTGAATTTGTGACCTCAGGCGATCTGCCCACCTCAGCCTCCCAAAGTGCTGGGATTACAGGTGTGAGTCACTGTGCCTGGCCAACAATATGTATTCTTGTAGAGATGGGATCTCACTGTGTTGCCCAGCCTGCCTTGAACTCCTGGGCTCAGGAAGTCCTCTTGCCTTGGCCTTCCAAAGTGCTGAGATTAGGCGTGAGCCATTGCACCTGGCCCCTAAGATTTTTAGTATTCACCCTTTTTCCTCCCCACTTGTAGTGCTTTACAGGAATACATGATAATTTTGAGTTTTATAATTAACATCTTAAAGACAAATTGTAATCATAGAAGCGGTGATCATCTTGGGCACATGGCATGTATTTTCATGTCCTTTAAAATTGGTTCTTCCGCTCAATAGCATAAGCAGATACTTTGCTGCATTTGAGTTGTGGCCTTCTTGTAGCATGTTGGTACATAAAGATTCATATTTTAGAGAATCAAGTATTTCCATTTAGATTGGTTGATATGATTATCATTAAAGTTGCTAAGGGAGCCACATTATCCCTTTCTAGCAATCTGATGAATCAGTTTTCAATTTTCTACTTTTATTAATACTGACCTGTGAGTTGAAGAAATATTGCTGGGCACAGTACCACTGCCTGTAATTCTGTCTATTCTGGAGGCTCTCAAGAGTTTCAAGACTAGCCTAGGCAACACAGCAAGAACCTGTCTCTAAAAAAAATAAAAAGAAAAAAAGAAAGTCTTATAAATTGACCACAGCATGGGCAACATGGTGTGACTGGAGCATAGAATACAGCAATGTAACAGCAGGACCGAAAACCTGGAAAGTTTGAGGTAGTAGTGATAGTCTATATATGGCTAAAAAGGATGTTTTCCTCAAGTTGTAAAATGTGGAATTTAGAAAGTAAATTAATATATTTCAAAGGATTAGTTGAGGTTTAACATATTTTATGGCTATGAAGGCAATAAAGACATTTTACACATTGATGCTGTGATGTAGCTACATCAGAGAGTGTGACGTGCCTGTGATTGAGCCCTCCTTATTGGCTAAGCTGGCCACTGGTTTTGAAACTTAATGGTAGGCCTCTGACGAAAGGTCTAATGTGGATAAAACCTGCATTTTATACCAGTGTAAATCAATAATTTCAACTTTGTTATGGTGGTTTTGATGTTTTTTCTCTGAAGAGGAACTCAGGAAATGTGATTAATAAGGTCAACTACTAGATTTAATTTTGTTTTTGATGGAAATATTTTTTCCTAGAAAATTTAATGGCCATGAATCTGATTGCAGAGATTATTTACCATAACTAGACCTGTCCCCTGACAGGCAATTTAAACCATTTCCATTAAAATCTAGATAATCAGAAAGAATGTTGTGGAACATTATAAAAGAGGGCTATGTGAAAGTAAATTCACATCTAGACTGTTTTAGTATTCCTGCCTTCACCTTTGAAAGTCAGTGCACACAGTATAATCTTTTTATTGTCTTTGAAGCCCATGTTTATGATTGATTTAAAAAGGTGGAACAATTTATTTTGAGGTTCTTTGGGTAACAGTGTACCCTTGTATAGGAATCAAGATAGATGTAACTTTCACCAGAAGTATTCATATAGCCAGTAGCTTTATGGTGAGATATTTGAGTGTTTTTATCTGAATAAGGAATATTAGACCAATTTAGAAATACTTTTGCCGGAGAGGACCCTTTCAGTTTTAGTACTTTATGCATATGAAATTCATATGTGTTTTATACATGAATAGATTTATTTATCACATAGTTATTGAGCACCTACTATTTGGCAGGCACTGTTCTAGGTACTAAAAATTCAGCAGTTAGCAAAACAGATGTCTCTCCTCAGAGGACAATATCTTGGATATTATATCTAAAAAAGCAATAATAGCATACTTTGATCTCGTCTAGAAAAGAAAAGATTGCTGCTTTAGGGAGTACACCATTATCTGATAGAGCTTTGCATTTGCAGGTTTATGACTCACTGGAAGCAGATACCCCTGTAGTTACAAGGGCCTCAACTCTCTTGGCTTCAGAAGATGCCTGTGATTTTCCTAGCTTGCTCATGTGCTCCTTCCGACATGAAGTCCTTTCTTTTTTTTTGAGACAGAGTCTCGCTCTGTAGCCCAGGCTGGAGTGCAGTGGCGTGATCTTGGCTCACTGCAAGCTCTGCCTCCAGGATTCATGCCATTCTCCTGCCTCAGCCTCCCGAGTAACTGGGACTACAGGCATCCGCCACCGTGCCTGATTTTTTTTTTTTTTTTTTTGTATTTTTAGTACAGACAGGGTTTCACCTTGTTAGCCAGGATGGTCTCAATCTCCTGACCTCGTGATCCTCCCGCCTCGGCCTCCCAAAGTGCTGGGATTACAGGCGTGAGCCACCACGCCCGGCCATGAAGTCCTTTCAAATAGACTTATTCGGTGTCCCAGCCTTCCCTAGTTTTTTTTAAGCCATCTTCCCCTTGGACTCAGTGCAGTCTGAGTTCATTGCACACACATTGTGTGTGTATGTGCGTGTGTGTGGACACGCAAGTGCACACATGTGCTTCAGCTGGATTTTAAACTTCTTCAGGGAGATTGTGGTCAGTGTCTTTAATTTAGCACAGTGCTTTGTATGTGGTAGCATTTAGTTGTTGACTTCAAGCTACTGTCCTAAAATTGCTTAAAACCATAGCAGTTCTTTTAAAAAGTGTTCTATATGGAATTTTTAAAAAATGCCTTGCATTTCTTGAAGGTTTGTCTTTTATGGTTGGAGTCAAACCACTTAGTATATAAAAACCTTTACTTCTATTTTTAAAAATTGTAGATTGCACTAATATGAAATTTCTTCGGAAGACTCTATATGCTCGAGTTTTTTTCGTGTTTATGAGTACCATAGCTGTGTTGAGGTGAAGAGAATCACTCTTTCTAATCAGGCAAAATAATGTAACTAAATTATTATGGCCATATCTAACATTTACTTTTCTTTTTATTTGAAGAGGGTGTTAACAGGGGCTGTTTTTCTTTGTTATAACTCTCTTCCTTCTGCCTTTCCTTCTTCAGAAAGTTTAAGCTAGATTTAATAATTTCCATTATGATTTCTGGGTTTTTTTCCAGTATGCTTGATTGCTACTGAAATAAACAGGTTAAGTCGTCACTGGAAGTTCCATTTTGCCCGAGTCCAGTGTTCTCTCATTGGAATACCTCTAGCTTAAGGGAGGATTTCACTAGCATATCTTCTCTGTTGACTGAGCCAAGGTTTCCTTTGGCATACATTGACCTCAGCGGGTGTGGCATTTTGTTGGGAAAGATTTGTATCAATAGCAAAAATGTACAAAGTGATCATAGTATTTTATGAAAGTAGGTGGATTATATTTTTTCATAGTTGGATTACAAACTTAATGATTCATATTTTATTAGTTGGTTATAATTCTGTTCAGCCTTTTGTTCCTCAGCCTTTTGTTGGGATAACTCGTGGAGCCTGGTCACCCATTTAGTTTTGAAGAATTCTTTATACAGAAATTTCAAAAATCAACTAATTATTTTTAAATGGCAAGTAAAAATTATATGTATTTGTTGTGTACCGCATGGTGTTTTGAAACATGTATATGTTGTGGAATGGCTAAATTGAGCTAATTAACATTTGCATCACCTCACGTAGTACTTACCATTTTTTGTAATGAGATCATTTAAAATCTACTCTCTTAGCGATTTTCAAGAATACAATATATTGCCATTAACTATAGTCTAGAATTTTAGTTTTTAATGAGTTAAATGAATTAAATGAAGTGGACTATGCAGAATGGAATGTAATTGTCAAGTAATTAGTTGAAAAATCTTAAAGTAATTTTGGGCCGAGTGTGGTGGCTGAGCCTGGCAGATTGCTTGAACTCAGGAGTTCAAGACCAACCTGGGCAACATGGCAAAACCCTATCTCTACAAAATAATAATAATAATAATAATAAATATTGTTTTTTAAAAAGGTAATTTTTCTTTTAGACTTTTGCTTGGCAAACTTAAAAAATCTAGTGTACCAAATAATGCTTTTGTAGAATTCTAGTAGTATTTTGAAGGAAGGAGGTGATACATGAATGGATGGATGTTATTATAAGTATCTGAATTATTTATCTGTACTTTGATAGTGCTAATATAAGAACATTCATTCATACTTTTGTACCTTAGACTAAGTGAGGTTGTTTTCTCTTACAAGCCTAAACATTTACCACTTTGCTTATTCTCTTCTGTTATATACTTGTTCATTATACATAATTGCATCCATTTGTCAATACTTCTGATAGAAAAAAGGATTTAGAAATCATGTTTAACAAAATCTGGTTATAAATAACTGAGACTTGGATGGCGTGGTAAACTGTGCCTTTGCTGACCTTCTCATAAACACCAACAGGTTTTGGGTCCTGCTCCTCGGTGGTGTTCCTTCTTAGACAACTTGACCGAAGAATTAGAAGAGAATCCAGAAAGCACAGTCTATGATGATTATAAATTTGTCACCAAGAAAGACCTTGAAAATTTAGGTAAAAAAAAAATTGTGATGAAATATTATGTAATTACTTTATTTCTACTTTTTTTTTGAGTTTTGAACATGAGAATTGGCTGAGCCATGTTTACCTCATCTCCCAAATCTTCCCTTTCTGCCAAATCAGATATTAAACATACTATAAATTGTCAGATTTGTAACCTTTCTCCTTAGAGAAAAGTTCAAGTAAATTTAACATGCTGAAGCTTTTTTGTATTTTAAATGAGAATTTATTTTAGCAAATAATTTCTTTTAGCATACTAGCTATATAGAGGAAAAAAATTGTCATGAAAGCAGTGATTTTTTTTTCACCAGTATTATCTGAAGTATAATAAGGTTTTGAAAATGTCTCAGAGACGGCAAGTAAATGATTCCTGCCTCCCTTTTAGGTTTGATTATAAAAGACCCAATCCAAAACTTAGAAGTGATACATTGAAACTTCAGATGTAGAAGAACCTTAATAGTTACTTTATGTTTAAAGGTCACAAGCCAAGAAGTGTCTTAAAAGAACAGCAAATACTTATGAGATAGGGCTTACTATGTGCAGACAGTATTTTTTTTTTTTTTTTTTTTTTTTTTTTTTGAGACAGAGTCTTGCTGTGTCATCCAGGCTGCAGTGCAGTGGCCCAATCTTGTCTGATTGCAACCTCCGCCTCCTAGGCTGAAGTCATTCTCCTACCTCAACCTCCCGAGTAGCTGGGATTACAGATGTTCGCCGCCATGCAGCATGGTAAGAGGGGGTTTCACCATGTTGGCCGGGCTGGTCTTGAACTCCTGGCCTCAGGTAATCCACCCACCTCAGCCTCTCAAAGTACTGGGATTACAGGTGTAAGCCACCGTGCCCAGTCTGTGCAGGCAGTATTCTAAGCGTTCTACATGTAACTCATTTAATCTTCACATCCCTATGGATTGGGTACTATTATGATTCCATTAGATAAGGAAACTGAGACAAAAAAAAAAAAGATAAATGTATGTTGCCAGAAGTTTCAGTGGTAGTAAACTTGAGAGTTGAGCTTTAAATCCAAGAGTCCGTGCCCTTTCCCCAGCCATCCCAGCCCCTGCAGGACATGTTGGGCCTGCTTGCCTAGCCCTCCTCTAGGTTAGAGTAGATGGTGCTCATCTTGTTCTGCTGCTGCCAGAGGGCTACAGCAGAAGTTACTGAGAGTGGGAAAACTTAGAGGATCCATTCTGTACAAGGCAAGGCAACTTAGTTGTCTTTGGAACAAATAGATGTGCAACAACAGTTGAGTATTAAAACAGAATCATGTTACCATTAGATTAATTAAACTTCCTTTTTAACCCATATCTCATAGCACAGTTAATCCAGGTGGAATTACTTTCTGTCAGTTACTACCAAAAAAGAGCTGAATTTAGCCTTTTAAAAAATGACTTGAGTGAAATAGGACCTTCTTACTGCAGTGCCTTCTTAAGTGTCTCCAACGTAATTTTCATAATATGCTGTGTCACACTCACCTACATTCCTAAATCGAATGAAAAAAGGTCATTGTTCTTCTATGGATTTTTAAAAAACTACTATGTTTAGTACATTTTGGGTTCTTTTTCAGTTTCTTTACTGGGTTTATTTTGGGTGAAGAAAGCAGTTATATAAGTTTAGGTATATTTTGTTAAAAAGTAATTGTACTGCTCATTTTTAAAACTATAGAAATAGATATTCAACAAAATGACAGTCATACTAGAAAGCATTTTATGTATATTACTAATATCTTTTGTTGTCAAATGAGCTTTTATCATTTCCCCATAATATATAAAACCTTCTAAATAGAATATCTTAAGAGTAGAAGTAAGTAATGAACTTCCCTTACTTCCTAAGATTATTTTTAGTGCAGCATTAGTATATTGAAGATTTGCAAGTTCTGACTCTTCCGGATATGGCCAATAGCAGATCTTATAGCTTGGTATTTCCCACAGTGCGTTCTTTGGAAAATTACGTCTGTAAAAAGGACTGGGTGGATAGCATAGTGGCTGATATTGTGGGCACTACAGGTAGACTGACATGGGTTTACATCCCACCTCTCTCACTTAATATCTGCACAACTTGGCCAATTCACTTAGCCTCTTTAAGCCTTGGTTTCCTCATATGTAAAATGGGAATAATATTGGTCCCAACCCATAGGGTTGCCTGGAGAATGAATCAGAAAATGCTTGGAAAATATTCAGCACCCTGTTATTTTAGGAGATTTGTGGCAAATAAGTTTGGGAAATGCTAAGTTAAGCACAGTTAAATCAATTTCTTTACCTCGATACTTCTTAGAGCCTTTAATACCTTCATACATTGTAAATCTCCAAATGGAAGGAAAGTATGAAACATTTCCCAGACTTACTTGACCATGGAGCCCTTTTTTCTCAGAAGATCTCTTGGGACTAGTGATCCATGGAGTTAACTGTAGGAAATGCTGCTGCATCCGATTCTTGGGTTAGGATTGTTTCGCTATGAAAAGCGCTTCACTCGGTTTTTATTTATGACCTGACTTGGATTAATTCTGTGACATTAATAAAGGAAACAAAAAATTACTTTTGCAACCACTGGTATATGTATTTTATAATGTAGTGGTTAATCAGACCCTTATCCTGAGGAAGATGTAGAGAATATACACGTGCAGTTGTATACATTCACATTTCATTAAGGCTCAGCCCTCTTTTGTTAGGACTCCATTGTGAAAGTGCAAACCCCATGGTTTTATTAACCTAATGAATTCTATGACAGTATTTTCCTAATCAAGTTTTAGAATTCCATTATGAGAATATCCTAAATTTAATTTTTTAAATATTGTTCTATAACATATACTATTTTATACTACTGTATGATTTTGCTCAGTACTTGATTTTCAGGTCTAGATGGATGTATATTTCTAAAATTTGGAAATTAGAGTAATGCTTTCCTTAGAAAGACAGCCACTTATACCAGGGGTCCCCAACCCCTGGGCCATGGACCCATACCAGTCGGTGGCCTATGAGGAACCGGGCCACACAGCAGGAGGGGAGTGGTAAGTGAGCATGACTGCCTGAGCTCCACCTCCTGCCAGCCGTGGCATTTGATTCTCACAGGAGCGTGAACCTAGTGTGAACTGCACATGCGAGGGATCTAGGTTGTGGGCTCCTTGTGAGAATCTAATGCCTGATGATCTGGGGTGGAATAGTTTCATCCTGAAACCGTCCCTCCCTGCATCCGTGGAAAAATTGTCTTCCACAAAACCAGTCCCTGGTGCCAAAAAGGTTGGGGACCACTGACATATATCATAAATGTTCTGCATGTGAGTACATCACATGTGGACTTATTTTGAAGATCTCAATCTTTTTCTGTGTCAATATTTGGAATTAATAAATAATTCCTGTGACATAGTCAGAGCATTCTTATGTGACCACCAGCACCATAAATTCTAAGTGTAACCTATTAAAACTGGGAAACTCTGTGAAAGGTATTGTTTGAGGCAGGGTTCTGAAATGCTGACTGGCAGTGGACTTTTCATTAGTCCCTGATGAGGAGTGCATATGTGATATGAGTATTAATATGCATCTATGTATGTTTATATATGGTGGTAGGAATTTGTCAGCTGTTCTTTCTTGGAAGATGGTTCTTTCTGCATTGTTTTTGTGAGTGTCCTTTGTCTTTGCAAATGGTCCGATGACAATGTTTCTCCTCTCTCCCTTCTCCTCATTTCAATTTGGCAACTTACTGTTGATCCCCAGTATTATTTTCTAAATTGAACTTGTTTGTGGAAATAAAAAATCTGAGGACCACTCAGAGGGTATAAGGGAACCCTCTTTGTCTTAGTTCATAAGGACTTTCTCATCATTTTTGTGTGTAGTATTATTACATTTAAAATAAGGATGATATTGCTGAAGTAGATTAAATGTTCTCTATAGATATCAAAGAAGATTAGTAATTCTAATCCTTAAATTTTTAGTCTGAAGTGAAATCTTATTATAATCAAATTGTTGCCCAAGAAAAACTGTTGAATGTTAATGAAGATTGCATAAGGACCTGCTGTCTTCTGTTTGACCTTTCCCAGGGCTCACCCACCTCATTGGATCTCCTTTCCTCCGGGCGTATATGCATGGGTTTTTCATGGATATAAGACTCTATCACAAGGTAAACAGAAAACTACAGTTATTATGTTTCAGGTAACTAATGCGTAGTCTATGGGCATTTCCTCACTACTCGCACTTTCATAAAACATACATAGGATTTGTAGGGGATCTGCCTGTTCTTTGGCATAACTGTTGTGGTGTATATGAAAATGATATTACCAAATACCATTCTTTTATTTTAAAAACTTTTTTCATTTTGAAAAGGTGAAACTGATGGTAAATCCATTTGCTTATGAAGAATATAGGAAAGATAAAATACGACAGAAAATAGAAGAAACACGTGCACAGAGAGTCCAGTTAAAGGTAAATATTATACTTACCATTGAATTTATCAGAGAAGAGTACTTAATTTTCATTTTGTGTATTATTCCAAAGAAATCTGCCATTCTTTTCTTGATTTTCCATCTTTAATTTGCATCTTTTACTGATATTTTTGGTATAGTTTGTTTGTCATCAGTGTGTCATGTTTGTCATGAGGGTGCAAAAGTCTTTACAATTTTAGCATTATGACCTCTGCGGTAATTGTACTGTGGGACATAATGCTAGAATGATTGATATTGTCACCTCCACTAGAAACCTGATAGCATTTTTAAATGGGTTTTCCATTTTTGGAGTATCCGGGCTTTGCTAATCCCTATTCCTTACTGACCTTTGGCCGTATCTTAGGCTCTGTTTGGATCATGGGAAATGGTTGACAGTCATAAACTGCACTCGCTGTCTGAGTACATAGAATTTAATGTAAAGAATGATTAACTTGGTATTCGAGAACTGAAAAGACAGAACTGCTAAAGGATGGAGGAGAGAGGTAAACTGCAGGAAGCAGCCACCAACTCAGAGCTGCGGAACAGCCTGGGGAATAGGAAGAGGAGGCCCCGTGGAGCTGGACCCAGGCCTCTGAGGAGGGGCCGCAGGCCGGTTCCAGGGTCCTTGAGGCATAATAGCGAGGATGTTCCTGGGAGCGTTGGAAACTGCAAACTGGAATCCACCACTGCTGTGGAACCATCTGTTGTTTCCAGGACAAAGAGTTGCTGTTGTGTGATGCCAGTGCAGACAGGGAAGGGCAGGTCCTGCTCCCGCACCTGCCTTACAGTCTGTCTGCAGCCGCCCCTGTTGGTTCATTTCAACCACCAAATGATACCAGTGTGTATAACTGAACGTTGGTATACGTACATACTCTGTCACTATAAAAGACTAGTGACTGTTTTCTGCATTTACCCTCAGTACTTTTTTTGTTTTTCCAGACTGTTAAAAGATTTCTGGTGTATTTTTGAGACAGGATCTTGCTTTGTTGCCCATGGTGGAGTACAGTGGCATGATCAGAGCTCACTGCAGCCTCGACCTGAGCTCAAGTGATCTTCCCACCTCAGCCTCCCAAGTAGCTAGGGACTATAGGCGCACACTACCACACTCAACTAATTTTTTGTAGTTTTAGTAGAGACAGAATTTTGCCGTGTTGCCCAGGCTGGTCTTTAACTTCAGGGCTAAAGTGAGCCTCCCATCGGCTTCCCAAAGTGCTGGGATTACAGTCATGAGCCATTGCACTGCCTCTCAGTGCACTGGAAAGAGGTTCTCAGTGCCCTGGGAAGAGAAATGAGGGCAAGTTCCCTAGCAGTAAGCTGGGGTTGCCGTTTTTTTGCCATGTGGCCCACCTGGTATCATCACCTGTCTACATTTCCTACTATGAGGATAATGAAATTTTAAAAATAAGAATTAGTTGGCTGGGCGTGGTGGCTCCTGCCTGTAATAATCCCAGCACTTTGGGAAGGCCAAGGCAGGCGGATCACGAGGTCAGGAGATCGAGACTGTCCTGGCTGACACAGTGAAACCCCGTCTCTACTAAAAATACAAAAAATTAGCCGGACGTTGTGGCGGGTGCCTGTGGTCCCAGCTACTCAGGAGGCTGAGATAGGAGAATGGCATGAACCCGGGAGGCGGAGGTTGCAGTGAGCTGAGATTGCGCCCCTGCACTCCATCCTGGGTGACAGAGCGAGACTCCATCTCAAAAAAAAAATAATAAAATAAGAATTAGTTATCTCCTGTTTATGAAATTATACTTACACAACTGTTTACCTTTAAGCTAATATGTAAATATGTTAGCTTTTAAAATAAAATAAAATACCAGCTTTTATTTTCTCTCTAGAAATTGCCAAAAGTTAACAAAGAGCTGGCACTTAAATTAATTGAAGAAGAAGAGGAGAAGCAGAAATCTACATGGAAAAAGAAAGTTAAGGTAAGGTGAAAAAGTATCGGCAAATTGTTTCTGCATTTTGTTGATAGTAACTTACATCTTTTTTATTGTTTCTTTTTACTTTAAAAATACATGTAGGACTTTTTCTTTCCTGCGTATAAGATTAGTATATGCTTAAGATGGGAAGTCTGGAAAATAGAAAAGAATATCAAGAAGAAAGCTATCCTTACGATTCTTATACCAGAGAAAGGCATCATTAATATTTCAGTGAATTTTCTTCCTGTCTTATTTGTTTCAAAATTAGAAACTACAATAGCAAGAGTCTTGTATGTGTAAAATGTTTATCCTGATTCTTTAAAATAACACAGGTGGTTTCCCATTTTGTTAAAAATTCTTTGTAAATATTTTTAATGGCTACATATTCTGTTTTATGAAATGATTATAATTTACTCAATCCTTCTATTGTTAAACGTTTAGATTATTGTTTTTCTTTGTTCATAACTCCAGAAGTAACTGATTTTTATTTAGACTTGGTGTTCTTACGAGTATGCAGGCTGAAGTGTAACTTCCACCTGCTTTCCTTTATTAATGTGAAAATAGACAAAGATTAGTCATAAAATAAATAAAAGCACTTTGTTTAGTTGGTATTGTCCAGAGGTGAGATTTTTCTAGTGTTTTCAGATGTATGAAGGTACCTGGGTCCTTGCCAATCTTGTTTTCTCTGCTTAGATGAGGCAGGCAGATAGCCAAGCTTGGTTATGTGCTGGAATGAGTTTGAAAGAACTGATCTCTGCGACAGCCTGCAGAACCTAATGAGTAAGGAGCTGACCTTGTAGTTTTGGGCCAGCTGTGTGGTGCCCTCAGGAGGTTCTTTTTTTTTAGCTTATTCTTTCTCTGTCCTCTGGTTTTTAACCAGGTATGTGCATCTAAGATGAGTGAGCTCCTTTTGTCTTCATTTCTGTTCATGCTCTTCAGTACCCAGGGACTGCAACTAAAGGATCTTGTTCCTAGCTCTTGGCACACTGGTTGTGTAATCTTCGGTGATTGCTCATCTTCACTGGGTCACAGTTTTTTCATCTGTAACATGCAAGGACCGGATATGGGCATTCTTACAGCTGTGATTTCCAAATGGATTCAGACTCAAGACTCCCCCTTGCTGTCTTCTGCTTCCTTAGCCTTTCCCTGCATCCCCTCATCCTCGTTTATTACATTCTTTTAGTATATTATTTAAATTTTAATTTCTGGAAGCCTCTCAAGTAAATAGAGGACTTTTAGGTTTCCATTTTCATGACATGAATAGTATGCCAATGTTGAAATAATTCCTCAAACTTATTAATATTTGAATTTATGTCTGCGTGTAATGGCTCTGCACCTTCCTAAGTTACACCAATGTGTATAAATGAATATATATATCTTTAAGTGTTTAAAATACAAGTCTTTCCTGCTGTGTTGACTCTCTCCTCAGAGTATTCACACTGATCTTCTTGTTAGCTAAGCCTAAGCATGATTAGGGAGGTAACTTTTCTGCTTCGTAATGTCATTTTACAGTAAAAGCTAAATGGAAGTGATCTTTGGATGTACATACCCTAAGGCTTCAGTAGATAGAGAGTAGAGCTAACTTAGACTGTAGATGTTTGCATTCCTATCTGTGTTTTATGCCAGAGTCTTTATCATCTGATAGAGGCAAGAATACTTAAGTTACAATTTAATTTTGCTACTTTGTGCAGCATGCTATACCAGAGCCTGTTTATAAGGCCCTGTGATTATCTAGATGCAGAAGTGCCCTTCTCTTCCCCCCATTTCTTTGTAGACCTTTGCTGAGGTTGAGGGCAGCCAGAGAAGATTTAGAATACCCCATAGTGTAGGATGGTGGAAATGACCTCACAAGTTGAACACATGCAGAGCAATGCTCATGGTCAGTAGGGAAAATTAGCATTGTTCCATGCCTTTAAACATTTTTGACAAAACATTAAAAACTCTCTTACTGTCCATTATAAATTGGAAAACTAGGATCTTTTCATTATATTGCAATTTAAAACATTAGGAATAAAGCCTAATTGAGTATTTTATTTTCTTTGTTTTCTTTTATTTCTTTTGTCAATAGTACTTGGAACAGTGCTTACTGTTTTCTCCTCCTAAACTTTTGATACGGAGCCAGCATTTTTCTTTGCCTCAGCAAATTGTCATACTCACTTTCTAAGTTTGGATAAGCTTCCGATGTTTCATCCTTTGCTCTTTTGACGTTATGAATTGTCTCTGAGAGTTCCTTTCATGTAAAGTTTTTTGCCAGTGTCACTTCCACTGGGACACTTTTCTTCTTCTTGTCACAACTGTTTTCCTCATTTGTTTTCAGAGGTTCACCATTACGTGGTCCCCTCACTACAGACTTAGAGTGCCAGCCAGTGACAGTAGCCACATTCCCTGTATTCCCACAGCCAGCTCTTTCTTCTATAACTCCCTTTAAATTTGATTCACATTTTTGTTGTTGCAGTTTTATCTTGTTGATTAGTTCTCTGTAAATTGTTCTTTTTTGTAAATGTCACACGAGTTTGTCTTCAGTATCTAAAGAAGCAGTGCAACAGTTATACACGCGTCCTGTCTGCAGGAACTGAACAGGAAATTCACTGTGCATCACACCGCCTGATGCAGTGTCCGGTCACTGACAGGCTTTGAGAAAAGCAACCCATTATTTACGTAGGGATTTGTGGACTAAAGAGCTCGCTGTGGAGTTATACTTTATGAACGTACTCAGTTGATGAACAGAGATAACTGAAATTTGAACCGTCTTGTTGGGGCACCTGGTATTCTTCAACTGCATTCCTTAGCTACTCCTTCCTGTTGGCACCGTGCGAATCAAGAACTTGCCTTTCTGTTATCTCCAGTCACATCTACGTTCCGTTGATGTTCACTCATTTTGTTGCTACATATTCTCTAATTAACTATCAGGATGGCATTTGATTATTTTAAAACCTATTTGTGGGTCACCCTGTAAAGAATTACCAAGCTGTGTACCATTTTACTTCCAGTGAAAAGGAGGAAGAACCTTAGAAATTCCTATCTTCTTCCATCAAACAGCAGTTTCTCTTCAGCTCTTCATAGCTGGAAATGTGATCTTTGTAGCCATATCACGTGATAACAGAATTCTTCCAAAGAGTAGTACTTGTAAAATGTGCCCCTAATCTTCTTGTTGGTGACTTCCTAGCCCAAATCAGACCTATTATCAGAGCTCAGTTTCATTCCAGAAATATTTATATATGGTCTTTTGAAAATCTGAGGCTGTGCTTGGAAAAAGTTAGTATAATTTGTTGTTGAACAGTTTCATCTTATGTAAAGTGAAGATCGTAGAAATCACTCATGAATTAAGGAAAGAATCCTTCATTATAATTTAAAAGACTACTTGAAAGAATTGCTAAGTCTCATCAGCAGATCATTAGTCTTGCCTTTGAACTCAGCTCCTCAAAAGCTTGAGAACTTTACTAGCTGTGATACCTCCTGATTTGAAAGTCGGTATCTTGCAATACCAATTTGAAAGGTATGTTTTGCCTTGTCTGCAGCTGAAATTTATTGGAGACAGTGAAATGTGTTCCCAAATATTGCTGCCACTGAGAACACAAAAATCGAATAAGATGTTTACTGTATGGTTGATATTGAACCTAAAATGGGAAGTGGCCCACCACATAATGTCAATCAGTATTATATGGACATTATCCAAACTCAGAAATTTTGGTTGCATTAATTCTAGTTAACAATTAAGGCCGAGTGCAGTGGCTCACGCCTGTATTCCCAATACTTTGGGTGGCTGAGGCAGGAAGATTACTTGAGCCCAGGAGTTGGAGTCTGCAGTGAGCCATGATCACACCACTGTACTGCAGCCTGGGCTACAGGGCAAGACAGCATCTCTTTAAAAAAAAAAATGAATGAATGTATTTATTCTTTCAACAAATATGTATTGAATTTCCAGTATGCACAAACAGCTTTGAGAGGCATGGGCATCTGTGATCTGTTTGATTTGTGAGGGTTTGAATTTTGGTTAGAGCTATTTTTCCTATAGGTATCATTTTTTGTATGTTAGTCTTTTTTGTCAGTTTCTTGCTGTGGCCTTAAAGTCTCTGATGAATGTACTTTTCTTTCATTCTGCAGCAGCTCAGGCAGGACTGTGCATGAGATCTCTAGGCCAGGGGTCTCCAACCCCCAGGCCATGGTACTGGTCTGGGGCCTGTTAGGAATCAGGCCGCACACCAGGAGATGAACCTCAAGCTTCATCTGTATTTACAGCCACTCCCCATCGCTCACATTACTGCCTGAGCCCCACCTCCTGTCAGGTCAGTGGCCACATTAGATTCTCATAGGAGCACGAACCCTATTGTGAACTGCGCATGTGAGGGATCTAGGTTGCCTGCTCCTTATGAGAATCTAATGCCTGATGATCTGTCACTGTCTCTCATTAGCCCCCGATGGGACTTTCTAGTTGCAGGAAAACAAGCTCAGGGCTCCCGCTGATTTTATATTATGGCGAGTTGTACAATTATTTCATTATTATTACAGTGTCATAATAATAGAAATAAAGTGCACAATAAATGCAATGCGCTTGAATCATCCCAAAACTCCCTTGCCCCACCCCCCCCCCCCCACCACCATCTGTTGAAAACTTGTCTTTTCCGAAACTAGTCCCTGGTGCCAAAAAGGTTGAGGATCACTGTTCTAGGCTATGTGTATTCTGTGGCTAGGAACCCATGGAAGAGATATTTTAGCAGTTTCAGGAATTACTAAATACCACTGAGAACTTATATTAAAGTAATACTTCATCTCTCTAGGGAATACAATTAGGTGCAGATACTTTGGGTTGGATCAGGTCAGTTTTAACATCCAAAATATTATTTTTAAAGCTTTTTTAGTATCAATTAAATTTTTTTTTTAAATTACAGTTATACATACATAGTTTTAAAAACTAAACATTTCAGTCTGGGCACAGTGCCTAACACAAACTTTACGGGCTCACACCTGTAATCCCAGCACTTCGGGAGGCCAAGGCAGGCAGATCACTTGAGGCCAGGAGTTTGAGACCACTCTGGCCAACACAGTGAAACCCCATTTCTACTAAAAATAGAAAAACTAGTTGGATGTGGTGGTGCGCACCTGTAATCCCAGCTACTTGGGAGGCTGAGGCAGGAGAATTGCTTGAACCTGGGAGGCAGAGGTTGCAGTGAGCCAAGATCATGCCATTGCACTCTAGCCTGGGCAACAGAGCAAGACTCCATCTCAAAAAACAAACAAAAAAACAAAACAAAAAAACATTTCTGTAATCCCATCATTTTGGGAGGCCAAGGCAGGGAGGATCACTTGAGCCCAGGAGTTCAAGACCAGCCTGGGCAACATGGTGAAACCGCATCTCTACAAAACATTAGCTGGGTGTAGTGGTGCATGCCTGTGGTCCCAGCTACTCAGGAGGCTGAGGTGGGAGGATCTCCCTGCAAGGCCACAGTTAGCCATGGTTGTGCCACTGCACTCCAGCCCAGTAACAGAGTGAGACTCTGTCAAAAACAAAAACAAAAAAAACCTAAACATTTCTCCAAGGTTTGTTAGGAATGTAGGCCATCCCACTGTCTGCCCCTTTTCCTCCCTCTGCCTTCCTCCATTTTCACCTCTTCTCAGACAACCACTTTTGCCTTTTTAGCTGATTATTTTGGTATAAATCTCTCTCTCTCTCTCTCTCTCTCTCTCTCTCTCTCTCTCTCTCTCTGCCCCCTCCCCTTCCCTCCCTCTTGCCTGTAGTCCTACCTCTTAACTTTTTAGTGTTAGGCATTATCTTTTGATAACTTTCCTTTTCAAGGAAGCTATATTGTGATTTTGATTAAGTTGGTATTCAGCATTACATTGTCGTACTTTTGTTTTTTGAGATAGAGCCTGTTACCCAGGCTGGAGTACAGTGGCAGAATCATAGCTTACTGCAGCCTCAGTCTCTCGGGCTTAAGTGATCCTCCCACCTCAGCCTCTCAAGTAGCTGGGATTACAGGTGCACACCACACCCAGCTAATATATAGGTATGTATATATTTTAGTAGAGCTGAGGTCTCACTGTGTTGTCTGGGCTGGTCTCCAACTCCTGAGCTCAAGAGATCCTCCCAAAGTGCTGGGATTACAGGCACGAGCCACCATGCCTGGCCTACGTAAGTGCTATTTCCAGCCGAGTCAGTAGTAATCTGTGACTGCATTTCTTGTTCAATCTTTGTGTCCTTTGAAGTTAATAATTGTCTCTCTTGCTCGTTTTCTATGTAGTTATCACTAATCAACACCCAATTCTATGTCAGTTCTCTAAGTCTTATTTTGAGGTGTTTAGATAGGTTAGACTTATGCTTATTTACCTTCCTGAAGAAGTTGCTTCTAGAATTTTCTGCCCCATTCCATTCTGGCCTGGTCACCTTCTAATCCTGGGACCTCCCTTTACCATTATCCTGGGCATTCACTTCACCTCAGCCCATGTTGGACAGAGAATTACAAGAACCTTCAGTTTCCTGAAGGAATATAGTTTCCAACCTAGGCAAGCAGTCAGTCCATGTGAGGGTATGGTAGATATTTTCAGACATGCAAGTTCTCAACAACAACCAATTCCCCTTAAATGCTGCTTTTCCTCGGGAAGTTGCTAGGGGAGTTGTTTCTCTAAAATAACAGTGTAAGCCCAGGAAGAGGAAGCGTCCTGGGAAACCTGACACGAAGCGACTGTACTGTGCTGCAAGCCCATCTCAGTCTAGAAGTTCGGTCTTCAGTGCTGGGAAATTTTCTTGAAAGAAAATTTCAATTAGTTTTTCCTGCCATGATCCATAGTTATTTTTTGGCAGTGAGGAATAAGAGAGTTAAAAAACTGAATGAAAACTCTAGGTGGGGACAGGGTCCCTCAGTCACTGTGCGGTGACTTGGCCACACTGTTTGGGGAGGGACGCTGCACATGTCATTGTCTGTTAGGTCTTTCTCTTGGCTGGTCAGGTCCTCCTGCTTGGGGGGGTAAAGGCCTGGCTACCAGCATTCCTAGAACTGACCACTGTAGGTCACAGGAGGTTGGAGGGGTCCAGAGGGCACCTCACCCCCCTGTGCCAGCCTTGCCCTCCCCTCCTTGTGGCCAGCACACCTCTCTTGCTCTTGCAGTGCCAGCCTCAGCCAAGCAACTTCTCAGTGGGAGAGGGCTGGGGCCAGCCTTTCCAGAGCTGGGGTGTGATTTTTAAATAGGCTTTCTTTCTGGCTTCCAAATTTTTATTACCCCTATTTCCTTTCCTTTTTTTCTTAAGGGTTTATGCCCTTTTTAAAAAGCTCCTTTTCTGTTGTTCCAGTGAAGTTTTAGGAGAGATTAGAAGATACTGGTGTTCAAGCCACCATCTTTACTCAGAAGTCTGTACCAGCCTAACTTCATAGGTATCATAGCATTGAAAGAACTAATTTGATTGGCCGGGGTGCAGTGGCTGACGCCTGTAATCCCAGCACTTTGGGAGGCCGAGGCAGGCGAATCACCAGGTCAGAAGTTTGAGACCAGCCTGACCAACTGGTGAAACCCCGTCTCTACTAAAAATACAAAAATTAGCCGGCCGTGGTGGCGCGTGCCTGTAATCCCAGCTACTCCAGGAGGCTGAGGCAGGAGAATCGCTTGAACCCGGGAGGCAGAGGTTGCAGTGAGCCGAGATCACACCACTGCACTCCAGCCTGCGTGACAGAGCAAGACCCCATCTCAAAAGAAAAAAAAGAAAAAAAAAAAACTAATTTGTTTCAAATGGCAATCATTCTTCATATACGTTACTATGTTGGAACAAAATAATAATAGGCATCCCACTCAGGTAGACAGATACCATTCTTCCAGGTAGGACTGTGGTATGAATAGTACTTTAATGTTTTCTGTATTTTAATGGTAAAGTTGAGCATGTGTAGACGGGTATTTATAGGACGGATCACTAGCCAGACACTTGTAAGCTCCTATAGAACATTAATAGCTATACCTTATCCTACTTTTTTCCTTAAGACAGCTGTGAAAACAAACAGACTAGGAAAAAACCCTGAGGGAAATATTTTTACAAGCTGGGTCAGAAGAGGTTTTATTTTATAGTTGTTCATCCAAAGCATACTTGTCTTTAGGCAATGCAATTGATTTGTTTTAAATTAAGAAAAAAATCTTAATACCAGCAACATATGTAGTCTTTGTAACATTTTCTCTATTTATTAAATATGATTATTACTTTAATAAATATAGTAAGATGAAAAGTAAATATTTGCCCTTGGGTTTTTTTTAACCTGAAAATGTGTAATAGGCACATAGTTATTCATTTGAAATTATCTTTGACAATATCACCTATCCGATATCTACAGATAACTCCAAAATTTACATCATAGCCCCCTCCTTTCCCCTGAGACATGGCGCATCGTTCCCAGACACCTAGTGGTGTCCGTCTGAATCCTGGTGCTCTTCTCCCTGTGCCACAGGCATAGGCAGCCCTAAATGGAGCGTGATTTCTTCCCCTTTACTCCACCCCTGCGTTTTTTCCTAATGCTCTCCAGTGATGGATTCTAACTCAGTGTCGCCAGCTTTCTGGTTGCTTAAGCTACATGTTTGAGAGAAGTTTCTAACCCTGTTTTTAATTCTTAACCCTCCCATCTCCATAGCTGGATCTGTCAATTCTAATTTAGAACTGTATCTCACAATTATTCTTTCTTAAAAACTGTCTGTTCCCATTGCCCTAATTCAGGCCCTGTCTCTCTTGCCAGTTTCTTAAAATGGCTTCTTAGTCTTCTCATGATGCTAACTTCTTACTCAGCAGTCCGTCAGACATCATGCTGCTGCAGACTTTTGAAGCACAATTTTGGGTTGTTTTGTTTGTTTGTTTGTTTGTGACAAGGTCTCTCTGTTACCCAGGCTGGAGGGCATGGTGTGATCTCAACTCACTGCAGCCCTGACTTCCCAGGCTCAAGCGATCCTCCTACCTCAGCCTTCCAAGTAGCTGGGACTACAGGCGTGCACCACCACGCCTGACTAATTTTTTATATTTTGTATAGACAGCGTCTCACCATGTTGCCCAGGCTGGTCTTGAACTTCTGGCCTCAAGCAGTCCTCCCACCTCAGCCTCCCAAAGTGCTGAGATTGCAGGCATGAACCACCACCTGGCCAGTTCTGTCATCTGGGAGTCTTGAAGCACACTTCTGTTGATCATCCATCTTCTCCTTCCTCCCTCCTTCCCTGTCTCCCTCCTTCGTTTCTCTTCCTTTTCCTCTTCCTCTTCTCCCTCCCCCTCCTTCTCTTCGCTAGTGGTTTCCCCTTATATCTTCAAAATAACAGTCATGGTATTTAAAATCCTTTACAGTATGACCCAATCAAAAAATTGTTTCGAAATTGCATCATTCTTATGTCGCCAGACTATTCACCACTCCCATCGGCTGGAAATGCTGTTTCTTCAGATTTCTACTTGTTGAAACCTACTCATGTTTCAAGCCCCCTCCCTGATGCTGCACCCCCCAAGGCCCCTCCTGGGGTGTCTTGTTGGGATTCCTTTTTCTGTCCTCTCCTGTGGCACTTTCAGCACTACCGAGCAGCCCTCAGAAGAGGCCTAGTAGCACGTGTTTGCAGTGTTTTTTCTTCCTTACTAGTTTAGGATCAGGAACCCGATCTTACCTTTCTTTTTCCCTCCGTCCTAAGTCTTTCTTGGAAATGATGTTTAATCAGGGAAAACTTGCTGCATTTAATATCTTAGAATTTTAGGTAAGGGTTTATCTGTTTTTAGGTACATACAAATAATAAACAGGCCAAGTTCCTTAATATCTTATGATTTACTAAACTTTTGTATAGGTCTGTCACACAAATAATATTCAGAACTCAACTGCCTGCAATCTTGTTTACTCTCAACAGTGGAGAAATAGTAAAGTAGTCTGTTCAGCAGAGTCAGAGTCCATCACAAACAGGTCAGCTTTTTCCAGCAGTGTTCAGGGCTGTTTACTCTGATTGACAAACAATTCTGAGTAAGCTGTTTCATCTGGCTTCCAAGCCTGTAGCAGAGAAGGAACAATAAGACAGTCCTAAATGTGTAAGATTCTCTGTCATCTACTTAAGTGAACAGGTAAGTTTACAGTACAGTTTAGAAAACTTTCCATTGAAAATGGTACAAATAAAAAGGAATTTAGTGTCAGTCCTGAGCTATCTAAATGGGTCTCAGTAGCCAAAGTTTTTGTATCTAAAGGATACACAATATCCTTTGACAACAATTAGTTGACCTGAGGGGGAATATTGATGAAACAACCCTGTAGGGGATGGAAAGGTTCGGTTTCCCAGTAACTCAGCTGGAATCGGTAAACTGACATCACCAGCTTCCTGCATCCCACCATGTGAGTTACTGGCTTTGTATACCTCCTCTCCCAGTTTTGGAATCTGAAGTTGAAAGAATTGCTTATTTTAAGTCAGTGTAGTAACTAAGCTTTATTTAAAAGCCCTGTTTTCAGTGGCTCATGCCTGTAATCCCAGTACTATGGGAGGCCAAGGCACGAGAAATTGCTTGAGCCCAAGAATTCAAGACCATCCTGGGCAACATAGTGAGACCCATCTCTACAAAAAAAAAAAAAATTAGCCGGGTGCGGTGGTGCACCTGTGGTCCCAGCTACTTGGGAGCCTGACTGAGGTGGGAGGATCACTTGAGCCCAGGAGGTTGGGGCTGCAGTGAGCTGTGATTGTGCCACTGCACTCCAGCCTGGGTGACAGAGTGAGACCGTATCTCTAAAAAATAATAAAAGCCACTTTCTAAAAACCTAGTATCTTCTTGAAAGGTGTTTTTTTGCATTAAAATGTTAATTGAAGAAATTCTTTCTAATCTGTTAAGCATAAAGTTAGCCAAAAGGCTCATTCTTGGCTCATTGTGTGTAATGGCCAAGTGGTGTAGAGCATCTGCAAAGTAGATTAATAGAGGTTGTTTTGGTGGTGGCAGCTAAAACCTAGGGGCACGTTGAAAGTCCTGGAAGAAATTTCATAATGAGTTAATAATGTATGCCTCATGCTGCTTATTAACTTATAATAGAATCAGTGTTTTAAAACCATGTTTCTGGTCAAATTTTAATCAGATATTAACTTAAATTTTTACGTACTTTTTCCTCCTTGTAGAGTCTTCCTAATATTCTCACCGATGATCGATTTAAAGTTATGTTTGAGAACCCTGACTTCCAAGTAGATGAAGAGAGTGAAGAATTTAGGCTTCTGAATCCACTTGTTTCAAAAATTAGTGAAAAAAGGAAGAAGAAACTAAGACTCTTAGAGCAACAAGAACTTCGTGAAAAAGTAATGTACTCCTTATCAGTTAGAATTAGCTACTGTTTCTTTAATGTAATGTTTTCTTTGTAAGTTAGAAGAGTCTTTGATTATACTTGAGATGTAATTAATTCCATATTAAGTGTTTGACATTCGGCTTAGGAGTATTATCTTATTTAATTAAAGGCATTTCTCCTGATGCATGCAGTAGAGCAGCTGTTAGGCACTCATTAATGGGCCAGTGCTGCTTCAGAGAAACCAAGGGGTCTGTGTTTGACTGGGGGAAAGGAGTTGCTGCTTACTATTTTTATTCTCAGGAAGAGGAGGAAGAGCCGGAAGGAAAACCAAGTGATGCAGAAAGTTCGGAGAGTTCAGATGATGAAAAAGCCTGGGTTGAAGAGGTCAGGAAGCAACGCAGACTCCTCCAGCAGGAGGAAAAAGTGAAGCGGCAGGAACGACTCAAGGAGGACCAGCAGACAGTCCTAAAGCCCCAGTTTTATGAGATCAAAGCAGGAGAAGAATTTAGAAGCTTCAAAGATTCTGCCACAAAGCAGAAACTGATGAAGTGAGTAGCACTGCCTGAGTGCACAGTTGACATGTAACCAAGCCCTTGCTTTTCCTCTCTGGCACATTGCCCTAAAGATGACATTTCTGTCTTTGGATGATGGAGGTGCAGAGGGTGGAGGGGACGAGGGAAGCGGGGGAGGTAAGGCCGTGCAGGAGGTGATGTGAGGGAAGCACCCAGGAGGCCTGAGGGGAGCGTCGCTATTGAAGTACAGTGGTCTCTAGGGGATTTACTTATTTGTCACAACTTTTTGAGGTATAGTTTACATGCAGTAAAATACAGGGTAGAGGGAGCCTTATGAGTATCAGTGGAACACTTTTAAGCTGCAGAAGCCACACACTTTCCTTGTCCTTGTTTTTTCCCCATGGGGTTCCCTCACCTACAAATACTTACTCTGTGCCCTACAGATCAGTGGTTTGAAGCCTTTTGGACAGTGGTTGCTAGGAGATGACAACTTTTCTGCTTCTTCACAAAGTTATTTTAAAAAATTAGAACCTCGGTTATGTTTACCCCATCTCACTTTACCTGGTTATTGAAAAGGTTACTTGGAAAATTGCCAGAAATTTTAAGTCTTTTTCAGGAAAATTGAGAGATTGAAAAGAGTGGTATTCTAGAATAGGCAAATATGTAGAAAGAGGCAGAAAGTAGAATGGTGGTTGCCGAGTGTTTCATGGGTACAGAGTTTCAGGTTGGATTATGAAAATGTTCTGGAAATAGTTGGTAGTGGCGGTTGTACAACAGTGTGAATGTACTTAATGCTGCTGAACTGTCTACTTAAAAATGGTTAAAATGGTAAGTTTTATGTTATAAATATTTACCACCCTTCCAAAAAAATTAACCTTCCCCAAAAAAGGTAGTTTTATTTGAATAATTTTCAGTCGTCAGGAGTCTGAGTCAGGAACAAGCTAGGTGTCAAGCCCAAGTTGTATATAAACTCTAAATTATGCAAGTCTCTGCTTTGAGAATTCCTAGGCAAAGTATTGATGCACAAGATTGGAATATGATAGACGGTCACAGGAGATGTCTTAAAAGAATAGTGGAATGTCTGGGGAGCCAAGGGAGCAGTCTTGAGGCGGAGCAAGAGGAGTGGGCAGAATAGACGAGGTGTTAGGCTGGGGTCAGTACATTTCTGTACCTTGTACTTCTCCAGCTCCCAGCTCTCCATGCAGGAGAAGGTGTTTTCTCCGAAGTGGGAGGAGGAAAAGGGTGGGGAGGACATCAGTGAACAGGTGGAATTGTTTCTGGGGTTGAGATATGTTTTATTCATCTTTATTTCACCAGCTTCTAGCAAATATCTGCAACACCAGATGTAGTGAATCCTTGAATTTAGAATTCAGAAGCACCTCAAAATTCTGGTTCTGATGAACTAACTAAAGATATGTCCATGAATAAAGAAGCCAGTGGAGTTGACCCTTGAACAACTCGAGGGCTAGGAGTGCCAACCCCCTGCAAAGTAAAAAATGTGCATTTAGGCCGGGCATGGTGGCTCACGCCTGTAATCCTAGCACTTTGGGAGGCCGAGGGGGGCGGATCATGAGGTCAGGAGATGGAGACCATCCTGGCCAACATGGTAAAACCCCGTCTCTACTAAAAATATAAAACTTAGCTGGGTGTGGTGGCACGTGCCTGTAGTCCCAGCTACTCAGGAGGCTGAGGCAGGAGAATTGCTTGGACCCGGGAGGCAGAGGTTGCAGTGAGCCGAGATCACGCCACTGCACTCCAGTCTGGCAACAGAACTAGACTCCATCTCAAAAAAAAAAAAAAAAAGAAAAAAAAAAATATATATATATATGCATTTCACTTTTTGTGTTATTTATTTTCACTAGAAAGTCTAGACCTAACACATACAACTTTTGATTTCCCGAAAACTTCATTTTTTTTTTTTTAACCTTCCTGGTGACTGAGAACCTAGAATATCCCCGAAAACTTTACTAATAGCCTACTGGTAACCAGAATTTTTAACAGTCAGGGGTCAATTACCACATATTTTGTATGTTCTATGTATTGTATACTGTACTCATACAATAAGATAAGCTGGAGAAAAGCAAATGTTATTAAGAAAATCATAAGGAAAGGAAAATATATTTATTCATTAGGTGGGAGAGGATCATTGTAAAGGTCTTCATCCTTGTTGTCTTCATGTTGAGTGGTCTGAAGAGGAAGAAGAGAAGGGATTGGCCTTCCTGTCTCGGATGGCAGAGTCAGAAGAGGAGGAAGTGGAAGGGAGGCAGGGGAGGCGAGTAATGGTGTTAACTTTTTTTGGAAAAACTGCGTGTATAAGTGGAGCAGTGCAGTTCAAACCCATGTCATTCAAGGGCCAACTATAATGTTCCTGGTATCTTTTGAAGGTGTTTTCTTTACTGACCAACCTCACTTTTTAAAATAACCACTTTCTTGAGATATAATTTATGTAACATACAATTCATCTGCTTAAAGCATGCAGTTCACTGGTTTTTAGTATATTCACAGAGTTCTGGAACTATCACCTTAATTTTAGAACATTGTCATCACCCCAAAAAGAAACCCCACGCCTTATGGGCAGTCACCCCACATTTACCCTACCCCATCTCCCATCCTGAGGCAGCCACTAGTTTACTTTTCTGTCTCTTATCGATTTGCCTATTCTGACATCTCATGTAAAAGGAACTGTATAATGTGTGGCCTTTTGTGGCTGGCCTCTTTCCCTTAGTACAGTGTCTTTAATGTTCATCCGTGTTGTAGCATCTATCAGTGTAGTCAGCCCTCTGTATCCAAGGGTTCCTCATCCATAAATTCAACCAATATGGGTTGAAAATATTCAGAAAAAATTTGTAACTGTACTGAACGTGTACAGACTTTTTTCTTGACTTTATTCCCTAAACAATAGTATAACAACTATGCATGTAGCATTTACATTGTATTAGGTATTATAAGTAATCTAGAGATAATTTAACATATAGGAGAGGGTGTGCACAGGTTATATGGAAATAACCACACCATTTTATACAACTTGAGCATCCATGGATTTTAGTATCCAAGGGAGGTCCTGGAACCAATTCCCCAGCGGATACCAAGGGACAACTCCACTCCATTTGTTTTTATTACCAAGTAATATTCCAGTGTATGTATAGACCAGTTTATATATCCCTTCGTCAGTTGATGGACATCTGGGTAGTTTCCACTTTTTGGCTTTTATGAATAATGCTGCTATGAACATTGGTTTATACAGTTTTACATGTGTTTTGCATATGTTTTCATCTATGTGCAAGAATTGGAAGAAATTGCTGGTCATATAGTAACTCTATGTTTAGCCTTTTCAGAAACCGGCAAACTTGTCCACAGGCTGTGCCATTTTACATTCTCCAGCAGCGTGTGCAGCCTCACTTTTTATACAGCTGTTATGCGTAGGTGTTTTACTGGGAGTCCTGCTTGGTTTGTGCTGTTCTGGTTCTGTGGAGTAAGTTTATTTGTTGAGTATATGCTGTTTTTGTCTTGCTCTATTTACTGCTTTATCTCTGGCTCTTGAATAAGTACTTAGAATAGAGTGGGCACTTGAGAAATACTTGCTGAAACTGTGAATCTTTTTTGCCATGACAACATATCAGGCAACTCAGAAGTTACTCCTTCAAGATCTGCTGAGAAAGGACTCCTTTTCCCCATAGCCATTGACCAGGAAAATCTGGGAGCAGTTGTTTTGAGTGTAACCACAGCAACAGGAGGCTGTGATTTGGGGGTAGGCGGTCTGACTAATCTCTCTAACATTCTTCCTTTTGCCTGGGGGCTGTAGTAGGATATGGAGGTATAAAACAAAGAGGATAAAAATTTGTATCTAAGAATAACCCATAGCAAGGTGAATAAACTGCAGTTAAACATTCTAAGTTAAATATCACCAAGTTAAACATTCTTACTAAGTTAAATATAACCAAGTTAAACATTCTTACTAAGTTAAATATCACCAAGTTAAACATTCTTACTAAGTTAAATATCACTAAGTTAAACATCCTTTTTGAGAACTATATAAGTGATAATATTTACATGAGTATTTGGTGAAGCATTAAACCATGATCCTTCAGAGAACTAAAGTGACTCTGTATGTTTATTCTGCAAGTTACCGCAAGCCAGTCAACAAGAGACAACATCAGATTGAATGTGTTATATTTAAATGTTCACTTGGACTTGCCTAGCTTTAAAACTGTTTCTATAAAGGGAAAGGTGGATCGTGAATGGTAGCTGGAGACTTGAGTGAGCTGTCTGCGTTGCTTGGTGTGGTCATATGGCTTTAGATAAACACGTGTGTCTGTCGACACATATTTTTATGCCTTACAGTGGGCTAACTTTGTTTGTGAGTCTGTTCATCCACTTATCAGCCTCTCCACCACCCATTCATTCATCAAGCATTTATCAACTGCTCAGTGCGAGCATACCAGCATTCTAGACCCAGGTGATGGGAAGAACGACATGGCCTGCGTACCTGAAGCGCTCATGGGAAAGGAGCATAAGAAGGAAGGAGCTGAATTTGGGGAGCCTTGAAATCATATGGAAACTGGTTGTGGAAAGATGCAGAGTGGAGCATTCAGGGCTGGTGGGAAAGATCGCATTCCTGGCAGAGGCACGGCGCAGCCACAGGCAGGCCATGCGAAGGGTTGGGGGGTGCCTTCCTACAGCCAGAGCATGGGGTGCCTGAAGGGGTAGCCGAGCAAGCACTGGAAAGCCACGATCTTACAGCTTAGATGAATGGGATCCAATCTATTCCAACCCCTCCCCTAGTGTTGTAAATACTTTTGTAATAAAAGCAGTGCATGTTTGTTGTAGCAAATAAAAACATAGGCATAAAAAGTCCCTATTCCCAGAAACCCATTAGCAGAATATCTCCATTTTAGAAAGACAATGTGCGGAGAACCTGGACACCCAGAGACCAGCTCTCAAACCATTAGAATCATCCCAGTTAGAAGGGCCACAGGCCTGAACGATGGGGTGGAGAGGAGCAGACAGACCAGAAGACTAAGAGTGAGAAAGAAAAACGGGCAGAAACTCCACCATCAGTTCCTAATAATATCAAAGGAGAAGGGAATAGTCAGGGATGACGTAGAGATGTCTGGCAATGTTGCCATTGAGGTAAAAAATACAGAATGCAAAATAGGTTTAAGGCTAAAAGTAATGAGCTGGGTTTTGTGCACATTAAATAAAGGAGCCCATGCGTCTTCTGTGTCACATTCAGTAAGCCAGTGGCAGTGTCCATCGGGCCCAGGAAGAGGAGGCTGGAGATGTCAGTTTGAGAGATACCAGCCTTTATTGTGTGGTCAAGATCACGAATGAAAAGAGATTTAGCGTCATTGTATAAAGTAAGATTAGGGCTAAGAATGGAAGCTCGGGGAAAAACAAATATTTTACTTGAATCTGTGATAAAATCCATACCATACACCTCTCTAGAGAAAAATACAAATGCCTGTGATGTATTTGCATAGAATTTTAGAGACCTCACAGATGTACTGATTGCCTAGGACTAAAAACTCTGTTAGAAAGCAGACAGAGGAGAAGATGGACAGTAAAAATACTGGAGTTGTCAACAAGCTGAGAGGAAAACTGGAAAGGGCCAAACCTGGAGCGTGTCTCAGGGAAGGGAGTGGTCCTGACACCCATCGGAGTAGAGAGGCCCAGGCATGAAGGCTGGGAAAAGGCCAGTATGTGGATGGCCTCACTGGCACTCGTTTCTCAGTCCTGCCAAATGGCCAACTGCAATAGAGACACGAGTGACTGGGAGATAGAAAACACAGTAAACAGTTAGTGTAGGTGAGTCTTTCAAGAAGTTTGGTAGTGAAAGAAAGGGATGAAAGCCAATAACTTGATGGAAAGCGGTTTATAGACTTGAGAGACGTGATTTGTTAGTAGGCAGAGAAGACTCAGCCACAGAAAGTGGGTAGTAAGGAATTGAGAGAATTGAGTCAGTTGATAAAGTAGCATCTGGTAAGGAACCGGGTGGCAGTGGGCCCGAGTACCAGGTAAGGAGAGCCTCAGAAAAGACAAGGTATGCATCCTCAGAGACATGGAGGAAAGAAGTCCAGATGCGTGGACATAGGGGAAATCATTCTGGTTAGAGGTAGAAAGATTGGGAAAGCCATGCTTGTTGGCCTCAGGAATCTGGGCACATCAGCCTTTTCTGGTATCTGGAGCAGCCGTGACCTGCAAGGTATAGGAGTGGAGCTGTGTGTGTTGGTGAACAGTGGAGGAAGAGAGTCCTTAGAATGAAAACTCTCCACGTTTCAGTTGATGGGGATAACTTCTCTCCTTGGGTAGTCAATACTAGCTGCCAGGCAGCCTTTCAGTTCCATTTATGAAAGCATTCTTTGAAGTACCTGCCCTGTGGTAGGTCCTAGAAATTCAAAGATGTTTAAGACAGTCCCTGCCTTTGGGGAACTCATCTTCTTCACCGGGTAGCTTGGTAGCTTTGGGTGAGCTTTTTATCGTGTCTGCAACATTATCCACTTTGTGAATTAATATGGCATGTTTTTACTCTTCAGCTCACATTCCTCTGATAGTGGATAAGAGCTGAGGTAATGCAGCTTTGTTTTAATATAAGCATTTAAAAATCTAATCTGGAAAGTAATTAAATTCCAGGCTTACATTTTTAAAAAGAGAATCTTGTATTACTCAAGGAATACGTCCTCAGTACTATGTAGGCATGTTATCATTGTAACACTTAAGAGTGTGGACTGAAGGTTAAAGCCTCTCCTGTCCCCCACCTCCCTCCCTGAGGTCATGGCTGCATGTGCACCATACTTCTCTCCTTTAAAAAATGCATTCATTCCTGTATGTGTTCACACTCACACATCTATACCTGTAGCTTTTTTTCTTTAACATGAATGGTTCATACTCCTCATGTTATTTTTTGAGATGGGTCTCATGCTGTCGCCCAGGCTGGAGTGCAGAGGCACAATCATGGTTCACTGCAGCCTCGACCTGCTGGGCTCAAATGATCCTCCCACCTCACCCTCCTGAGTAGCTGCGACTACAGGCCACCACATGCGGCTAATTGTTAAATTTTTTGTCCAGATGGGGTCTCATTTTGTTGCCCAGACTGGTGTTGAACTTCTGGCCTCACAACATCCTCCTGCCTCAGCCTCCCAAAATGCTGGAATTGCAGGCATGAGCCACTGTGCCCAGCCTAATTATACTGTTTTAACTTGCTCTTTTCATTTAGCAGCAAGTGTTGGAAATGTTTCTTTACAAGTACAGTAGGCTTACCTTCTGGCTGCATAAATACTTCATAAGGTGGGTGTGCTGTGATGTATGTTGTTCCTCTGACGATGGGTGTTGAGGTTGCTGCTTTTTCTCTTTCCCTTTTCACAGTCACAGATATGTGTATGCACACGGACAAGTATTTCTTTAAAGTGTATTCCTAGTAGGAGTTTGCTGGATCAGCGGGGGTATGCGATAGAGACTGCCAGATCACCCTCCAAAAAGGCTTGAGCACTTTGCACTCTGGCCAGAGCGCCTGTTTCCCCACACTCCAGCAACGCCGGATATTAAGAATCTTTTACATCTTCGTTATGCCCATAGATGAAGCATCAGATTTCATGGTTGCCTGAGTTTAAGTCTCTTGAAATAGGGCCTTTCAAGCAACACATGGAAACGGAAAGCATTCAAATAAAGTTTTTACTAAACCTTATGGCATATGTAAATATTTGTCAAAGGTAGTTATTTAAAGCAAAGTACTTTAAATTTAAAAAATACTTAATCCTTTATCTGTGGATTCTCTTTCTCCATTTTCTAGTTTATTCCCTCCGGTGTAGACTATGGAGCGGGGGCTCCTTTAATTAGAGTTAATTAACTCTTCTCAATTTTGTCCTGAAGCACATACCTTTATGAATATGACCCCCACCCCCACACTGCCCCTTCCATGCAGTGGGATTCAAAACCTCTCATCTGAGGAGCATTGAGTTTTAATTAAATATGTGTGTGTGCGCGTGTGTTCGTATTTTAAAACCCCAAAGTAAATTAGTCAGCCTCCCTGGTGCATCTAAATATTTAATTTGATTTTCTTCCTTGTAGTTTCTGCCCACTTTCCTTTTTATTTTAAGATAAATTTACTAATAATTTAGGTTCTTCCCCTGGGAGCCTTCTGCATTCTACACTGAGTAATTCTACCCACTTTCAACATTGTAAAGCCTCTATTTTCTTAGCAATCACAAGTTTGGGGATTGTTTTTATCTACTTGTTCCAATTAGATTTTCCCCTAGAATCCTTTACTATACACCAATGAAAAAGTCCCCCATGGCTGTCAGACCTAAAGTAAAGCCTAGGCAGGGAAAAGAAACAGGGGCGGGGCAGGGAGCGGGGGAGGGGAGAGGAGGGGGAGGGAAAGGCCAATTCTGCCATCCTCCTCTGCCACCTGCCAGTGTCCTGGAAGAAACATGCTGAGAAGCGCATGCAGCGTGGTGTTCTGCCTTTTGTTTTTCTGTTCAATAAGGAATTTTCAGGTGTTCCTACAGCAGTGTCTGCTTAGGTCATCTCTGACCAAAGTCACACTCAAGAAGCAGGCTGTGGAACTGCTGGTTAGCAAACGCTTTCAGTAAACTGACTTTCAAAGGGAGGGAAGTGGAACTTCTTTAATGTAGAAATCTCCACACACGGTCTCTGTCTGTGTCTGATCTTCTGCCATGGTTTGTTCCAAAACTCAGCTTGTCTTTCCAAATAGCCTAGACAGAACAAGTTTTTACAAGTGCACATTGAAAGTACATTGAGAGAAACCCCAGAATGTGTATGCCCTATCATGGAGGAAGTAAGGTCATTCTTAACAGAGTAATAATTGCTCACAATTTACTAGCAAAGTCTTTTTCTTCCTAAATTAGTGTTTTCTGTATACCATCTTCTCTCAGTGGTTCTATAGTTATTCAGAATTCCTGTTAACTTTTTTTTTTAAGTGAAAGCAAGTTTATTAAGAAAGTAAAGGAATAAAAGAATGGCTACTCCATAGGCACAGCAGCCCTGTTAACTTTGAAACCTCAGAGTTTATAGCTATGAAAAGAAAGAAGAAGAATGACATGAACAGGTTGAGGGATTTGCTGAGGCTCACATAATTCACATGCATGCCAGAGTCCGTTTACACTTCACTTTTGAATTGTTCGGGAAAAAAAAAAAAAAGCTAACCTAAATCTTCATTTCATTCCGTTTCTCATGTGGAAGCTTGTCATTGAGAATACTTAATGGACAAGTTTCCTGAACAAAACTGTGTAAATCAAGTGTGGCCTGACACTTGCCTAGAAACCAGCAATTCTGAAATTGGAATCCTGCTTAGAACTGAATCCTTACGTGGCCTGCAGCAAGTCATTTCACATCTTACCTCCCTTTTTTGCCATCTATAAAGGATAAATACTTCTGTCTCAGGGATGTTGAAAGGATTAATTAGTTAGTCTATAAAGAACTTTGAAGATGAAAAGTACTTTAAAAGTGCTTCTTAATAACATTATTGCTTAGAAAAGAGTGCCACTTTTATGCTAACCACTTTATGTCTCAAATTATATAAAGAAGGTATGTTTAGTACATTACTACGAGTTGTAAACTAGAGATAAATTTCACATGGTGTGAGCATCAAACATTAGCTTCAGAATTTCAAAGAAGCATCCCTTTGTCTTAAGGATCATTTAGGAGCTGTGCTCTCCTCAGTAGTTAGTTACAAAGATCATATTTCAGGGAAAAAAAGACTCTTTCACACAGTTCAGCCTTTTTCTTTCTTCAGTCAGGTTTCTTAGCCATCACTTTAAAGGGCTGCATTGAATTTGATCTGGGGCAGGGAGGACAGGAGACAGTATACTATTTTTGAGGAGGGAACAGAATAGAAGAGAACCATATTCTTTGTCTTCCCTCGCATCTCTCTCAATCTTATCAGGGGGATAGGAATCTATTGCTTTAGCCATTTCTAGAAAAGTTAGAGTAACTGTTTAAACTTACTGCAAATATATATCATTAGGCTTAATTCAGTTTATTTCCCTCTAAACCAAGTTAACAAAAAGGGCCAGTGTTCTAGTTTACAATAAAACATTATTATAACTTGCAGTGAAGTTTCATATAATGGGTACAAAATTCATACTTAACGTCTTTATTGGAAAGCAGAGGGGGATTATGTTAATTACACAGATGACAGTGAAATGCAGGGCACTGCAGACTGTAACAGAGACAGATTATATAAAGAGAGCCTAGAAAAATTTGGAAAATGTGATCAAGAAATGAGATTTAAATTTGGAATAAAGTATGTCAGAAAGAGTAAGTCAAGTAAGAAACTAAAAGGAAAGATACCTGGAGAGATAGCAGTGGCTAGAGCTGAATCAGGTAGAATTACCCAAAGTGTAATTGCTTTTGTTTTCTCTCAGCGTCATCAGATTCATGTTTCAAGCTGTTCATGCTGTGGAATGATGGCTTGCAGTCTACAGAGTTAAGACTGAGTGAAGGAAAAACGAGAATTATCATAGCTCTTCTCTGTGGCTTGACCTGGAGGACTTAATTTGTGCTCATTCCTTTGTAAAAGGTGGACGAGTGGCCAAAATACTCACATACCTAATTTGTGTATTGTTTAAATATATCATTATATCATAAATGCCATTGACCATTATGATCAATTACAGGCTTCAGGAGTAGATTGCTCTTTGCATTTGGTCTTCAGAAATATGATTGATTTTAGTAAGAAAAGTAGCAGGCATTGAAGTGTTTGGTCCTGCCACTTAAGATATTAAATTAGTGGGTGTTTTTGCCAGCCATTGTTTTACAGTCTATCTCTGGAATATGAATAATGACTATTTGAATGCACCTAATTCTTTCAATTTATTGTGTTAAATGAATGATATTTTCTGTTTACATGTGTAAACATTTTTCTTCACTATCAATTCTAATCAAAACTTGTTTCAAATGGTAAATTAAAACATAATTTTGATTAATGTGGCATTCTTTTGAATTTCCCATAGCAAAACCCTTGAAGATCGTTTGAAAATTGAAGCAAAAAATGGGACATTGAGTGTATCTGACACCACCGTTGGCAGCAAACAATTGACATTCACGTTAAAGAGGGTGAGTTGTCTTTTATTGTTATTTTTTAATTCACAAAAGAAAAATAGGCTTTCAATAGTGTTTGTGTGTGTGTCCTCAGAGCAGCCTTCTCAATGCTTTTCCCCTATTGAGGAAGCTGTGTTCCCTGTTCTAGCATTTTCCTTGCAACCAGAGTCCCTGGTGGGCCAAGAGCACAGTGTGTGACTGCAGCAGAGCCAGGAATGTCACTGGTGTCCCAAGGGAGACAGGGAGTTAGTGGCCCTGGAGTTAGCTCTGTTGGAGATGAACCAGCCGTCTTGGTTTCTGGATTGCTCTGTGGCCTCAGGTGCGGCTTATAAAGCAGAAGTCCCATCCTGACCCTCTAAAGATGTAGGGCTACTACATCCTGACCCTCTGAGGATGTAGGGCTACCTCGCATGTATATGGACTTTGAAGAAGACCGGGAATTGGCGAGTTCTGATAACTTGTGACAGTCACACCCAGCTTGCCCAGATACTATCATTTTAGAAGACAGACTACTCTGCCGGTGGTCATCCTATTCTAAGTTGATTTATAAGATGCATTTTTTTTAGCCAGTGGTAATAGTACCTGTCACACATTGTAGGAGGAGTAAGCTGCTTAAATATTTACTGTTAACTGGATACAGTTTTATTTCTCAAAAAAATTTTTTCTCATTCAAAGTCAGTCCTCTTCAATATAGTCACCAAATAGAAAAGAATGACAAAGATTTCATCCCTTTTTTTTTCCATAAGCAGTAGTAGGGAGATTATTCTTTTTTAAAATTGAGATATAATTCACAGACTATATGCATCCTTTTAAAGTGTACAATTCAGTGATTCTTAGTGTATTCACTGAGTTGGGCAACCATCACACTGTGTAATTCCAGAACATTTTTCATCACCCCAGAAAGAAGCCCTATACCCTTTAGCATTTACCCCCATCTTTTCATCCCCCAGCCCGTGGCAACCACTAATCTACTTCCTGTCTCCATAGCTTTGCCTGTTCTGGACATTTCATACAAATGGAATCATTCAATGTGAAGTCTTTCATAACTGGCTTCTTTCACTGAGCATAATGTTTTCAAGGTTTATTCATTCAGTGGTGTAGCTTGCATTGGAATTGCATTTCTTTTTATGGCTGAATAATATACCATTGTACATATATAACACATTTTGCTATTCATTCGTTTTTTAAGGGACACTTGGGTTGTGTTCTTTTGGGGGAAGCAATTAATAATTGGCTGTGAAAATCAATGTGTAAATTTTTGCATGAACATGTGTTTTTATTTATCTTGGGTCTATACCTAGGAGCGGAATTGCTGGGTCATACAGTGTAGCTATTTAACTTTTTGAGAAACCTGTCAGACTGTTTTCTGACAGTGGCTGCACCATTTTACATTCCCACCAAGCAGCGTATGAGGGTTGCAGGTTTTCCACATCCACACCAAACCTGTCTCGTCGGTCATCTTTATTATAGCCATGCTAGTGGGTGTGAGTGGTGTGTTGTTTGATTTGCAGGTCCCTAATGACTAATGAGTTGAGCATTTTATCATGTGCTTATTGGTCATTTGTGTGTCATCTCTGGAGAACTACCTCATCACATCCTGTACCCATTCATCTCTGATTTCTCTAAAATTTTCCCAACGTGCATCCAGGAGGCTTGCCAAGTAATAAAAAACTTCATTATTCTAAGTGCAAAAAGCTTTTCAGTTAATTCTGTCTGCTGAGAGCAAATTTGCCCTCTTACATTTATCACTTACGTAAGCCAAATACACATTCAGAGGGACCTCATTGTGCCTGTTCCTAATTTCTTATCAATTTTCTTTATACCTGGAAGCATTCGTTGATTCCCTCTGAAACTCAAGTGATGTCAAATGGGGCAGGAGCAGCATAGCCTGGAAGGATCCCAGGTCTGCAGCACAGCCACCTCAGCTCCTGCAGAGGCCCCTCTGCTGGGTTGAGTGAGCACCTACCTTGCAGTAACATGAAAATACAAGCCTTTTCCCACTGTTTTTAAATTGGGAGGTACTGAGTTGAAGATCAGTTTAAAATTTGTAGTAAAATGAAAATAAGATGGCTCCGAAATTATATTTTTGTTTATAAAAAAAGTATTAAGAATTGCTTTAAATGGCCTCATAACTGAATCAAGCAGAGGCTTTGAAACTGTTTTGAGGACTGTGTCAATTAATGTTTGATGTGTGTGTTTCCTTACTTGACAGACATTTTAATTATTAAATCTCAGTTTTACTTGAGTTCTAGTTTACAGTAAATTTTACTTATTCAGGCAGTTGTTCATAGAAGTCTCTTTTTATACTGCATGTTCGATATGCTCAGGTAGAATCTTGAGTTTTTCCTATGTTTGCATATGTACCTCCTAAAATTTCAATAAAATTGAAGAGAGAAAATCCATGCTTTAATGTCATTTAAAATTGTATAGTGGCAAAACTGGGATTCAGTCACAAATCTAATTTTAAAATGCCATTTAGTACAGTTCCTCATCAAGCCTGAGACTGTTGCTGATACAAATGTGCCTGTTTGCACCTGTCCTCCTCCTCCCTCTGTGACAGGAGTGCTGGAGGCTGTGGTGAAGTAGTCGGGAAGAGAAGGCAGAAACACCCAGGAGAAGCGCTAATGGCCCATAGATCCCATCCTCCTGAATGCGCCACGTGGCGGCAAGGCCTTCCAGATGCAGCCTTGGGAGAGAGGCTAGTCATAGTCCTTTTTCTGCATGGAAATTTGTCTGCAGAACAATAGTCACTGCTTACAAGCTCCTCTCGAAGCTCCTACCTTGGTGGAGAAAGTCTGGCAGAGCTTCCCAAAATGTGTTCCAGGAGATGTAAATGGTGACTCTGGAAGATTACTTTTGCCATCAGACAGATAAGGGAAAAACCTTGGACTGATGTCCATGTTGAAGACTTATGAAGGTACCTTAACTTAGAAGCTCCAACACACACACCTTGTTTATCTGTATTTAGCACATAATTTTCCAAAATTATATGAAGAAACCCTTTTTTTTTTTTTTTGAGACGGAGTCTCGCTCTATTGCCCAGGCTGGAGTGCAGTGGCACCATCTCTGCTCACTGCACGCTCCACCTCCCGGGTTCACGCCATTCTCCTGCCTCAGCCTCCCGAGTAGCTGGGACTACAGGCAGCTGCCACCATGCCCGGCTAATTTTTTGTATTTTTAGTAGAGACACGGTTTCACCATGTTAGCCAGGATGATCTCGATCTCCTGACCTCATGATCCGCCCGTCTCAGCCTCCCAAAGTGCTGGGATTACAGGTGTAAGCCACCACATCTGGCCTGAAGAAACCCTTTTTAAATAAACCCTGATTAACATGAAGAATCGAAATATTGAGTAACTGGTGTTGGTTCACTTTACAGGGCTCCTGGTGGTGTCATCACTTGCTCAGCTAGGGAGCGTTAGAAGGAGTTCTGAGTTTTCCATTAACGCATGTGTATTGATGCCTGCCCTGTGCTGCATGCTAGGGACGGACATGGCTCTTGCCACCACAGTTCTCAGTGTACTGGGAGAGAGAGACAGCGGGTAAAAGTTATACACCTCTAATTATATCATTAGAACTGCGGCAAGTGCTTCAAAGGAGAGCAGAGGGCTGTGAGAGTGTTTGGTAAGGGACCAAACTTTGCACAGTTTCAGTAAGCACAGGACTGAACTGACATGTTATTTCTATTTTTTTTAAATCCTTCCGGTTGCTGCATGGAGAGTTGCCTCAAGGGATATTTGAAAGGAAGCAGAGCACGGGGAAGGCAGCTCCGTGGTGGCCATGCTTAGGAGCGGCAGCAGCCTGGGCTTGGGTGGGACCCTTTGAGACGGAGCACAGTGGAGGAGTTTGGGACGCACTTCAGAAGAATACACAGGACAGGATTTACTTTGAAAAGACAGTTGAAGAATAGTAATAGTCAGAGAAGGGACTTAAGAATTATTCAGAAACCCAGTTTAAGAACTTATTAGAATAGGAGAAATGCATCCTTTTTTTTTTTTTTGACATTACAAATTGCTTTCCTTCCCCGCTATTCTCTCACTTGCAACTCTTCAATTTTAGAAGAGTGGGTAATATCCACAAGAGGTGAATCCACTGGACACTTTCTCCTCAAGGGTAACATACAGATGCATGTGTTTTGTTAGGTGTGTGGAAAATACAGATCCTGGCTGGGTGCGGTGGCACACGCCTGTAATCCCAGCACTTTAGGAGGCCAAGGTGGGTGGATCACAAAGTCAAGAGATCGAGACCATCCTGGACAACATGGTGAAACCCCGTCTCTACTAAAAATACAAAAATTAGCCGGGTGTGGTGGCGGGTGCCTGTAGTCCCAGCTACTCTGGAGGCTGAGGCAGGGGAATCGCTTGAATCCGGGAGGCAGAGGTTGCAGTGAGTCGAGATTGTATCATTGCACTCCAGCCTGGCAACAGAGCAAGACTCCATCTCAAAAAAAAAAGAAAATACAGATCCCAGAGAAGCAGGTTCCCTGGGTGTCCATAAGACGGTGCTTTTCCGCTTTATCAACTGAGGCCCCTGACAGTGCTTTCTCAGTTTACCATCTGTGCAGTTCCACCACTAAGAATTTTTTTTTTTTTTTGAGCTTTACATTCAGGAGTTTGTATTTTCAAAACCATCAAATGTGTTTTTAAAACCGTATAGCTCTTACCTTTGTTGTGGATTCTGCAGTGATGCTCTTCTAAGAATTTCTGCTGAAAGTAGTTAAACCATTTGGCGCCAGGGATGGGGTAGGGAGGAGTTCCAGCTCCCATGTGAGCCAATGAGCATTGAGAACAAATGTGAGCACCTTTCCAGCAGTCAGCCCGAGAGTCCACATGGTTATCGCAGCTGTGAACGTGTGCATCGTCTGCCTGGCTTTTATCAGTGATTAATGAGAGCAGTTTGCTGCTTTTAAGGAGAAGTGGAGTTTTGGGAAACAGCTAAAAATTCTTTGGAGCAAGTTCTAGTGAATGAATGCTTTAATAACGTACTTTTAGTACATTTAAGTATTTTTTGTTTTTAAAAACAGTGGGAATAAACTAATGGCTCTAGTTTGTAAACAAAGATCTCTAAAAGGAAGTGGACACTCTTAAGTGATATCATCTTCTTAAGGTGGCTCTTGTGTAGGCTCTTTTAAAATATCCCAGTGGTTGTGTGAGTGTGTTGGTTGAAAAACCAGTCTCCTACTTTGTAGGAGGCTGGTCTGTCAGGGCCCTTCTCTTGCCTGGGGTTCAGAATTTCTGCTTTTGCATTGATGGTAAAAGTTGGCCTTGGTCCTGCTGTTTCTGCCAGGGTAGCATTTGTCAGAGCAGAGTCCAGGCAGCCCCACCATGTCCCCTGGAGCCTGTGGGCAGCATTTCTCCTGGCAGCAGTTCTGAGATTGGTGGTGGTACTGTTGGCAGCCTGACGGTTACCAGAAAAGAGGTATAGAATTTTCTCTCTTTCCCTCTACTCATTTCATTTTCTCTTTTAGTCTGAACAGCAGAAGAAGCAACAGGAGGCTGAGAAACTGCATCGACAAGAAAGGAAAAGACTCCGTCGTTCGGCCGGACACCTGAAGTCAAGACACAAAAGAGGACGGTCGTTTCATTGATTTGGGAAGTGGTCCTACCTGTGATTAGGGAGGGGTACGTCTCCCCCAAACTGATCATCGTTAGGGTGTTAAACACAGACGAGGAAACACACGTTTTTAAAGTTCATGTACTTTCTTGTACACAGAGGTAAAGGTTTGAAAACCTGTGCCTTGTGGATTGGACTTTGAAGCTGGCCCCGCCGACGGCCACCGCATAGCCCCAAGGGTGTGCTTGCAAGTCGTTGCTCCTTGGAAACATTGTCCTTTCCCCATGGCTTTAATCATGAAAACCAGGTTGGGGTTTTTTTTAATATTGTGAAATGTACACCATGAAATGAAAGGTTTATGCTGTGCTAGAAACCAAGGTTTATCATGCTCTAGGAACTTTTTTCTTGCACTGTCTACTGCCATTCATGATTAAACCATCCAGAAATACCATCCCTGTTTTACCTGTTGTCTGTGTATTGCTTGTGTTTGTGTTTATAAGTTTATGCTGATAGGTTTGTTTGGCTTGTTTATGTATTAGTTTGGGATTTGTTTTTAAATAATTTATACCAAGAGAGTATAATCTAATGGTGCAGGTTGAGAGCATCCCAAATCCGAAAATCTAAAACTGTTTGAGCACTGTATTTATCTGTTCTTGCACTGCTATAAAGAACTACCTGAAACTGGGTAATTTATAAGTAAAGAAAAGAGGTTTAATTGACTCACAGTTCTACAGGTGGTACAGGAAGCATGGCTGTGGAGGCCCTGGGAAGCTTACAATCGTGGCGGAAGGTGAAGCGGAAGTAGGCATGTCCTACATGGCTAGAGCCGGAGGAAGAGGGCAAAGGGGCAGATGCTACACACTTTCAAACACCAGATCTCCAAGAACTCACTAACATAGAATAGCAAGGGGGAAGTCTGCCCCCATGTTTCAGTCACCTCCCTCCAGGCCCCTCCTCCAACACCAAAGATTACAATTTGACATGAGATTTGTGTGGGGACACAGAGCAAAACCATATCAAGCACTGACATGACATTGGAGAAAAATGCTCATTAGAGCTTTTCAGGTTTTGGATTTTCAGATTTGGGATACTTGACTAGTAAATATAATACAGATATTCCAAAACACACAAAAAAACCAAAGTCTAAAAGACTTCTGGTCCCAAGCATTTCAGATAAGGGATACCCAACCTGTAATAATGGGAAACAAGCAGTAGAGGCTGTTGGTTAATCTTGGCACAAGTTTAATTACACGTTTTTTTTTTTTTCCTGTTTCTTAAGTACAGTCAAACATAAACTTACTGGAGGAAACATTTATAAAAATAAATATACTTTCATTTGAATAGCTTCTTTGAGAAAGACTCCAAGAAAATTTTTTTTTAATTAGACAAACGGTGGTGTGCACTTATAGTCCCAGCTACTGAGGAGGCTGAGGTGGGTTGCTTGAGCCTGAGAAGTCGAGGCCAGCCTGGACGACAGAGCAAGACCTGCGTCTCAAAAAAAGAAAAAAGAGAACCAACTTTGGTTTCCTTGGTTTTTCCAGCTTTGATGTGATTTAGGAGGTGCCTTTATAGGTTTTTAAGATTCTTTATATACAACTGAAATAGTAACTCTTTGGACTGTGAATGATACAGCCTAACTTCGAATGGCATAAGCCGAGAGGCAGAATGCATTAATTTACATCACCACGCTTGGGACATGGAACTGGCCTCAGGAACACCTAGATCCATGGCTCCACAGTCAGTCAGCTAGCACATGTGCACTCTATCTCTGTTTCCCTCTTTCTCTCTCTCTCCTTCCCCTACTCCCTCCCTTCCTCCTCCTGTCTTACCATTGTTCCTTCTCTCTTCAGGCCTCCCCTGCTCTCTTTTCCCTTTGTGTTTCCCGTCCCCCTGCCTCTGCTCTCTGTGCTGCTTCTGCTTCTGTGCAGATTGGCTTGTTCCCAAGGCAGGGAACAGCTCGGCCATGTGTCCACTTCTGTGGTCCGAGAAATGAGATCTGTTTACAGAAAAAAGGTGTGTGGAAGGTGGGGTATGTGCATATGTTCTTGTTCCTGGGGCACCCAGCCCCATTTGTGCTGTGGTACCAGGGAGTCCTCCAGCTGTTCCAAGCCCTGGACCGGTACTGTCCTTTTTCAGCTTCTTTCCCCCTAAACTCTTGCTCAATGTCCACCTCTTCTCAAAGGAAGTGGCTGCAGCTTCCTGTTGCCTTCTCTTCTCTGTTTCCACGCTGCCTCCCTCAGGGATGAGGGGTTTTAAAAATTTAGAGAGGGACATTTTGCTGGCTGGAATGTGCCCAGGGGTTGGGTGTTTATGCCCTTGGCCTGTTTCCTGAGCTCAGGGTCTGTCACATCTACTCCTGGCTCCCCCAGGCCCCTCTTTTCCTTCCTTCTTGAAGGGCCTCCTGGTTCTGTGGGGAGCCAGTATTCCGCAGGGCCAGATTCCACAGGCAGCGGTGCTCTCTGTTCACCCAGCACTCCTCTCTGTTCACCCAGCACTCTCAGCACACCAGGAGGTCAGGACATCAGGGTAGAGGAGGAGGGCCAGGATCACTTCTGGGCACCTGGGAGGCTGGCAGTTTAGTAGAAAGAGCTTGCACTTGGAACCACCCTGACACAGGGTCGAATTCCAGGTCTGTTGCCTACTAGTTCTGTGTCTTTCGACTGTTCCCTTAATCTCTGTGAATCTCATTTCCTCCTGTAGATCAGCCTAATACTTAGTTTTTATTAGAGTAAAATGAGGCACTTACATTAGGTACAGCACCTGGCACTGTGCAAGGCTCATGAGGACTTGACAAAGCTTCTTGACCATTGAGGGTTTTCAAGAGCAGGGGAGGTGACCTCAGCTTTTGTTCTGGAGAGTTGCTGAAGGGCAGGCGGAGGGACTGCCTTGAGTCTGAGGGACACAGAAGGAGTGTCCGCTGACGACAGCTGCATGGGTACTCCTCCTAGGCCTGACCCGTCCCTCATTGCCCCAGTTTTCCTACCGATTCAGCCCTTAACGCAGGCCTGCCTCTTCAGGGCTGATTCCCAGCGTGCCTGCTCTAATCCTTCATGTCTTCGAAGTTTCCTGTTTTCAAGTTTTATTCAGCTTTCATACTCTACTCCATAATTTTTCCGTGTGTGTGATATACTACTCACTAGCCCTAGGAAATGGCCATTTCCCGTGGGTCTCTGTCCCAGGCATGCGCAGCTGGGGGTGTTCATGAGCCAGTGCAAGAAGCATTTCCTCGCAGATGGGGCCCTGAGGACATGGCTTTTACATCGGGACTGAGCTGGGGGTTCCTGGGCTGCCATTTCTCCCCTTCCCCTGCTCCAGATCCCCTCAGCCTCCGACACCCCAGACCTAAGGCCCAAGTTTGTTTATTTGTTTCCAAGTTTGTGCTCAGCAGTTAGGATAATGGTGGCTTTGGAGAGAGGGGGGAACATGGCTGGGAGGGATGTGATGGGGGATCCTGTTTGGTCCTGTTCCCTCACCTGGTGGTGGCTTTTCCCACGGGCGCACTTTGATCATTCCTGGGCTGCTCACGACTCATGTCTCTTTCTCTGTGCTTGTTATCCTTGAACACAAAGTTTCATTGAAAAAGAATTACTCGTGTTATCCAGGATGGTCTCGATCTCCTGACCTCGTGGTCTGCCCCCCTCGGCCTCCCAGAGTGCTGGGATTACACAATGAAACCCTGTCTCTACTAAAAATACAAAAAATTAGCTGAGCATGGTGACAGGCACCTGTAGTCCCAGCTACTCTGGAGACTGAGGCAGGAGAATGGCGTGAACCTGGGAGGCAGAGCTTGCAGTGAGCCGAGATTGCACCACTGCACTCCAGCCTGGGCGACAGAGTGAGACTCTGTCTCAAAAAAAATAAAAAGAAAGGAAAAAAAAAAGAAAAAGATTTGCTTTATCGAAGGGACATGTTTCATGGCTCCTCACAAAACCATTTCTATAGATAACTCATAACACTGTAAGGTTATGTTTTTTAGATATTTTTCTGTTCTATAGACAATGATAGACACATCTGTTTTAATAATACAAATGGGATCACACTATATATGCTGTTCCTGAACTTGATTTTTTGTAACTAACAATATATTAGAGATATTTTCCCAGGTCTATACATATTAATATGTAGGGTGATCTACCTCATTCTTTTGTATAGAGTATTTCATTACATGGCTGACCCATAATTTATTTAACTCTCTGTCTACATACAGTTCAACCTAAAAATCTAAAGAAATAACCTTTTAAAATCTTTTTTCAAAAAAAGTTTACATTCAAGGAGACACGTGCTTGTTTGTGAGATGGGCATATTGCACACTGGTGAGGAGTGGGCTTCCAATGCACCCATTACCCAAATAGTGGACACTGCATCCAATAGGCAGTTCCTCAACCCTTACCACCCTCCCAGCCTTTGGGGTTCCCTGTGTCTGTTATTTCCATCTTTTTTTTTCTTTTTCTTTCTTTTTTTTTTTTTGAGACAGAGTCTCGTTCTGTCGCCCAGGCTGGAGTCCAATGGTGCAATCTCAGCTCCCTGCAACCTCCGCCTCCCGGGTTCAAGTGATTCTCCTGCCTCAGCCTCCTGAGTAGCTGGGACTACAGGCACCCACCACCATACCCAGCTAATTTTTGTATTTTTAGTAGAAACAAGGTTTCACCATGTTGGCCAGACTGGTCTCGAACTCTTGACCTCAGGCGATCCACCTGCCTCGGCCTCCCAAAGTGCTGGGATTACAGGCATGAGCCACCATGCCCGGCCAGTTATTTCCATCTTTATGACCATGTGTACCCATAAAAATCATTTCTATAGTAAGTATAACCCAAGTTATTTTTTAAATGAATGTAGTAACTTTGCAAAGCATTTGTATGTAGTAAAACAATGGAAATGTCATTTCGGTTATCATTTTCTTTCTTTTTCTTCACTATATGGAGCTTGATAGTTTTAACTCCACCAGTTAGAATAGAGTTTTAGCATCTTTTTTATTCATTTGTCAGAAGAGCAGAAACAAATACTTTATAACATTTTTGTTGTAACAAAGACAATCTTCATAACATTCTCTTAAGTACCATTTATGGTACAACAATTGAAATTATTAAAGTTCCTGGGACATTTCTATGGATTTCCCATCTCTTATGAATAACCCCGTGTTATTCTTCAGCTACAGGAGAGGGTGGGATGCGTGGGGCTGGGGCAGAAGCAGGAGACCACTTGGGAAGCGCCATAGCATCGTGGGTGGGTGATGGGGCTGGCCCAGGGGTAACAAGGGTAGAGCCCCAATAGGTTTTGCAGGTAGGATTGACAGGATGTGGAGGAGAGGAGCCAGGCATAGCTCTGACATATTTGGCCTTAGCAATGCCAAAGATGGAACTGTCCTTGCCTGGTACCACAAAAACCACAGCAGAAATAAGTTTGGGGGTGAGGAGGTAATGAGGGATTCTGTTTTGACCAGAATCAGCTTATTTTATTATGTACGTATTATTTATATGGGGACAGGTTCTCACTCTGTTGCCCGGGCTACTGTGCAGTGGCATGATCACAGCTCGTTGCAGCCTCAACCTCCAGGGCTCAAGTGATCCTCCCCCCTCAGCCTCCCAAAGTGCTGGGATTACAGGCATGAGCCATTTTATTTTTATTTATTTATTTATTGTTTTTAGAGACGGGCTTGCTATGTCGCTCAGGCTGGTCTTGAACTCCTGGCCTCCAGTGCTCCTCCCACGTCAGCCTCTCAAGTAGCTGGAATTGCAGACTTATTTTAGATTGAATGCTTATCATTTTTCTCTTTTTGAAACGCCCTGTGGTTCATGTTCTTACTCAGAGTAACAGTCCATGTCCCCATAACAGCCCACAAGGCACCACATGGCCCCGGCTGGCCTGTCCAGTGCTCTCCCCTCCGTCCGCTCGTCCTCTGCATGCTGGCCTCCCTGTCATTTCTAGAACACTCGGGCATTCTCTTAAGCCAAGGCCTTTGCAGTTGTGATACCCTCTGCATGGAATGCTCTTCCCCAGCCATCTCCTGTCACTCTCTCACCCACCCCATCAGGTCATGACCACGCTATTTAGATTGTCACACCCCATCTCCTGGATTGCAGATGAGATGATATGCAATGTGCTTTTTTTTTTTTTTTTTTTTTTTGAGACGGAGTCTCGTTCTGTCGCCCAGGCTGGAGTGCAGTGGCGCGATCTCGGCTCACTGCAAGCTCCGCCTCCCGGGTTCACGCCATTCTCCTGCCTCAGCCTCCCGAGTAGCTGGGACTACAGGCGCCCGCTACCACGCCCGGCTAATTTTTTGTATTTTTAGTAGAGATGGGGTTTCACCGTGTTAGCCAGGATGGTCTCGATCTCCTGACCTCGTGATCCGCCCGCCTCGGCCTCCCAAAGTGCTGGGATTACAGGCGTGAGCCACCGTGCCCGGCCGCAATGTGCTTTTTAAAAAGACTCTACTATGGACAATGTCAAACATATACCAAAGTAGAGACAAATTTAATGTGCTTCCATATTCCCAGCACCTGCTTCAGTAGTCAACAGTAGCTGACCCTGTTTCATCCTCACTTCTACCCATTGTCCCATTATTTTGAAATATTTGATCCCCAGACGTCCTGTTGTTTCATTCATAAATCTTCATAGTGGCTTACTTGTTTATGGTTGGTTCCCCAGCCACGCTCCCCTCCATAGCAGCCTAGTAAGGGTAGGGATGTGGGTTTGGATGCGTTTTGCTCATTGCTGTATATCCAGCATCTAGAACAATGTCTGGCACCTCGTAGTTACTTATCAATATTTATTAGATGAATAATTAGGTCAAGTTTGATGAAGCCTGAAGATTGAACTTTGGCTTTAATACAAGAGGGTTATTAAATTTTTGACTGCAGCTGTTTGAGAGGGGCTGGGAATGCTGAAAAGCCTAATTGGAGTAGTTGAGGAGAGAATGGGGAAGAGGAATCAGAAATAGTGATTATGCACAACAGTTGATACAGGGGAACAGAAAATAGGACATTTGAGGTCAAGAGAGAGCTTTCTTTAAGAGGGTAGATATTATAGCCTGTCTATGTGCCCCTGGGAATGATCAGGAAAGACTGAAAGCGATGATGCCAGACAGAGGGCAGCTCCTGGAGTGATGTCAGGAAGTCCGTGTGGTGGTCCTCTGTCGCTGCATAACAAACTACCCACTACTTAGAGGTTTAAAAGAAAGTTAGCTCACAGTTTCAGTCAATCAGGAATCCAGCTTAGCAGGGTGATTCTGTCCAAGTTCCTCCTGAGGGTACAGTCATCTAAAAGCTTGTCTGGGGCTAGAAGAGCCCTCTTCCAAGCTTCCACACATGGCTTTTGGCAGGCGGCCATTGTTCCTTGCCACATGGCCTCTCCACAGGGCTGCTTGAATGTCCTCACAGCATGGCTGACTTCCCCCAGAGAAAGTCATCCAAGAGAGCAAGAGACTAAGATGGGAACCACAGTGTCTTTTGTGACCTAGTATTAGAAGTTGCATGTCATCCCTTACTCTGATTTGTTAGAAGGGAGTCACTAAGTACAAAGTAGGGTGGCCAGACATCCAAATAAAGATAAACAAAGGCTTATTAGTATAGGTGTATTCCAAATATTGCATAGGGAATTCTTATACTAAATAATGACTTTATCTGAAACTCAAAGTTAATGTATGACCTGTATTTTTATTTGTTAGATTTGGCAACTTCAGAAGGAATTTGTGGACATACTTTTAAACTACGGCACTAGCCAAAGGGAATGGGATGTAGTGCATATGTAGAGCTCAGGCCTACAGAAACACGGCAGATCATAGGGAGAGGGCTGGCGGAGTACCTGGCAAATGTAGATAGGTAGGCGGGTGGGTAGGCAGATGCAGTGAGGGGAGCAGGTGGACATGCTCTTCTGATTGCTTCTCTTTTCTCACTGGAGTAAGCAGCAAGGTTATGGGCAAGGTAACCTTCTCCCGCCCCACCATACACCTTGCACAGAGCTTACCCTTGACTCAGACCCTCCATGCTGGGGGAATTACCTCCCTGTGACCATCCTAGGAAGACACCTCTTGGCTCTTGCAGAGTCAGAAAAGCACAGGACATGGAGTTGAGAAACCTGGGTTCTGCTTTTTCTTTTTTCTTTTTCTTTTTTTTGAGATGGAGTCTTGCTCTGTCGCCCAGGCTGGAGTACAGTGGCACAATCTCAGCTCACTGCAACCTCCACCTCCCGGGTTCAAGTGATTCTCCTGTCTCAGCCTCCTGAGTAGCTGGGATTACAGGCACACGCTGCCATGACCAGCTAATTTTTTGTATTTTAGTAGAGATGGGGTTTCACTGTCGTTGCCCAGGCTGGTCTCGAACTCCTGAGCTCAGGCAGTCCACCCACCTTGGCCTCCCAAAGTGCTAGGATTACAGGTGTGAGCCACGGCACCTGGCCTGCTTTTTCTTTTCCCTGTTATGGCCTCTCTGGGTTTCCAAAATTCTACCTCAGGGTTTTTCTTTTTTCTCCTTTTTTTTTTTTTTTTTTTTTGATGGAGTCTCACTCTGTCACCAGGCTGGAGTGCAGTGGCACAATCTTGGCTCACTGCAACCTCTGCCTCCCAGGTTCAAGTAATTCTCCTGCCTCAGCCTCCCGAGTAGTTGGGCCTACAGGCATGCACCACCACGCCCAGCTAATGTTTTCTTATATTTAGTAGAGACAGGGTTTCACCATGTTGGCCAGAATGGTTTCAATCTCCTGACCTCGTGATCCACCCGCCTCAGCCTCCCAAAGTGCTAGGATTACAGGCATGGGCCACCTTGCCTGGCAAATTTTTTTTTTTTTTTTTTTTTTTTGAGACAGTGTCTCACTCTGTCGCCCAGGCTGGGGTGCAGTGACGCGATCTTGGCTCACTGCAACCTCCGCCTCCCGGGTTCAAGTGATTCTTGTGCTTCAGCCTCCCTCAATGTTTTTTTTACTTTGTCCCACAGTAAGAAATCCACTTGACATCATGGTGCAGAATACATGTACATCAAAGGTATTAGAAAATTGTTATCTTGCATCATACAAAGGACGCTGTTATTTTTCTATCCAGTCCTGCTCTAGTTCCTTTACACCTCCCCCCAAAAAAGTTCACACCCATTACTATGGTTCCACCACCCACTAATGAGGGCTCCAACCCCGAGTTGAGAATCTCTGCTTACTACCCTAATCCACTGATGGCATTCTTGCAGGAGTATGTTGACAAAGCCCATACTGAAATGTGTCCCCCAAATGTGTAATTCTTCCTATTGTAATGTGATAAATTGTGTAATGAAACATTTTGCTGGAGTTTTATGAGAATTTTTTTTGACTGAAGACACGAGATGAGTTTTTAATTATTTTTTTCAAAGCTCTATTTTCAGCATAAATTAAGTTCAAAATATATTTTATGGAATAGTTATAGGGTTTTTTAGGAAAATTTAAAATATTTTGTGGTTCTTTCTAAGGAAAACTTTCAATGTGTTAAAAACCTATCCAGGGCCTGGTGCAGTGGCTCACGCCTGTAATCCCAGCACTTTGGGAGGCTGAGACGGGCAGATCGCTTGAGGCCAGGAGTTCAAGACTAGCCTGGTCAACATGATGAAACCCCATCTCTACTAAAAATACAAAAAAATTAGCCAGATGTGGTGGCAGGTGCCTGTAGTTCCAGCTACTCAGGAGGCTGAGGCAGGAGAATCACCTGAACCTGGGAGGCAGAGGTTGCAGTGAGCCAAGATCGCGCCACTGCACTCCAGCCTGGGCAACAGAGCAAAACTCCGACTCAAAAAAATAAAAAATAAAAACCTGTCCAGGTTTTTTGTTTGATAAATTTTGTTTTTGAAATGATTTTCAAACCTAACTTTACCCATGTAGCCATGAAGTTAAAACAAAATCCTAGAGTTTATGCTGTCATTGTAAGCAATTACAGATGATGGCCATTACAAAACTTCATTTTACTGTTTGTGGAAGACTAGTCTCCATTTCATATGCAATAGAAGATTCAACTCGCTTTTGCACTTGAGAATACTAAAAGTAAATGTATTATAGTAAAGAAAAACAACCCACGTGTAAATGAATGTGTGTCTTGGAGCAACTGAATTCTATTCAAAACTTTGGAAGGAAACAGCAAAGTGTTAGAATACGTGATTTTTAAAGTGTATGTATAAATAAATACCGTGAGTAAATATTTGCTTATTTCTTTGACATCCCTAAAAAGTTTATATATACAAGTTGGCATAATTTTTTTTCTTCCCCTTGGGAAATAGTGTAATTGCCTTTATTTGGAGTTTCCTTATGTTAACCATTTATAATTATAGTCGCTTGATTTAGGACATTACACATCTCTTTGAACGTGGGGAAATTTTCAGTCCTGAAAATTTTTATCTTACAATTTTTTTTATTAACGTGTACATTTTCCAAAATTAATGCAATAACAAATCTGACAGTTAATATTTGAAAGAACTATTTTGGCCAGCATGCTGCCTCCTACTCAAAACATCTGATGTTCCCCATGAGCACATACTGGGTGAATGGAAACTTATAAGAAAATGTCAGTCCTTACCCTTGGAGATAGGATGGCCTGAGGCAGGAGTGTCAGGAGGGACACAGGTCACCATGCTGGTGCGGGCTCCGGGTGTGCAGCTCCCTGCAGGGGGTGGAACCCTCCCCACTCCCCGGGCATCCTGCCCAATGAGAGTCCCAGATGCACATCTTAATGCACAAGGAAGTTATTATTCTCTCACTGTTGTCAGTTGCAGACCCTGTTTGTGACTATTCTGTAAACCCAGATGGAACTTCAAAGCGGTAGGGTGGAGGGAGGCCAACTATATTTTTCTGGTAGCCTTAGGTTTCTTTCCAATGTAGGACAAAATCACGAATCTCAACCTCTCAGGATTTGAGGGATCTTCTAGTTGAGCTGGCTGAGACGCCTACCTGATTGGATTTTCCGAGTTGCCTTCTCTCCCATTTCAGATGATCTCATTGTGAGTTGAGATTTGGAGAATCAAAACCTCCCTCCCCGCCCTTTCCCTAGCTTCCTCCTGCCTTCCAGGGTTCTGCAGAACTGCTCTGATTTCTCCTCGCGCTCCCCTCTCTGTCCCCATTTCCCTCTGCACATCACCCCTTTCCTTGCTGGGACCCACCTCCAGTCCCCTCCACTCACCACTCAAGCTCGTGGGAGAGGAAGCTCATCTCCTGATCTCCAGCCTTGCTAGCCTCCCTGGGAGCTTTGACACGGCCTCCATTTCCCTCTTGTCCTCGGCCTCCTTGGTCTCTGCCGACTCCTCATCCTCACCCAGACAGGTGTTAACATGCTCCAGGATGTCTTCTTTCAGCCTGTCACTCTTCCTTCCACAGTGTCACCTCTCTTCAGTGTCCCAGAGCTGCCTCCCAGATAGCCTCTGGGCCTTTCATCTGGGTGGTCGCTGGCACCTTGAGTTCCACGTGCTCAAAGCAAAACTCATCCACCCCATCCCACCCACCCGAACACTTGCTGCTACTCCTCATTCGCCCGTCTATCAACCTGAGCCAGAAGTCACAGTTCCCGCAAGCACTACTTATCGAGCACTCTGTGCAGGTGACTCAGCAAAGAGCCGTTTACTTGAGTTTATGTTTCACGGGGGAGACAGACGAGATCCAGTAGACAATGCAGGCCACACGAGCCATTGGGCAGGAAGGAGAGCTGGGAGGGCAGGGCTGAGAATGCAGGAAATCGGCTGGCTCAGAAGAGGCCTCTCCGAGAAAGTGAGAAGTGAGCAAAGCCTGGAAGGAGGGGAGGCAGTTGGCCAGGGTATCCGGGAGGAACGTTCTAGGCAGAGATCTCGAGGGTGCATCAGAAGCCCCTGGAGGGCATGTAAGGCGGAGTTTCTAATTCAGTGGGTCTGAGGTGGGGGCAGAAAACCTGCATTTCCAACATCACAGATGCTGCTGCTGCAGCTGGCCTGGGGCCCCACCTGAGAACCAGTGGCTGGTGCAAAGGCCCGAGGCAGGGCTTTGCCCGGATGCTCAAGGAAGACGCCATTGGCCCCTGGGGCTGGCAGGGAGTAAAAGATTCCCCTGTAATCCGGCGGGTGTGGCTTGGTGTCAGCTGTACCAGAGTGAGTTGTGGGGCACTTGGGTCCTTGCATTGCTGTCCCAGCCCATGGAGCTCTCCGTGGGGATCTTTTCATCCCGGGAACCTCAGCCACAACTTCCTCCTTGCCCTTTGCTCACCTCTGCAGCCTCCTGGCCCAGCAGCCTTCTCTGCACGCGAATGGCAGCAGCATCTGGGCTCCCCAGGCCAAGCTGTGGGAAACTCTAAGCCTTTCATGATGATGGGCTTTCAAAGTCCAGGACGGTCTGATGAGTGAAGACAACAGAAGGAAACAAGACCTGGGTCTGGTCCGGACTTGCTCATGGCGAAGATTTCAGTTAATGGCCAAGTCACTTAACCCGTCCGTGCCTTGGTGTCTACATCTGTAAAATGGGTTTAATAGTATCTGTCCCCTAAGACTTCAGAGGATGTTAGTGGAGCCTAGTGAGTGAAGTCCATTAAATTCAGAAGAAAGGCGTAACTAAATTCAAAGCACTACTAAAATTAGCTCTCAGGGTCTTTAAGCCAGGTTGCATCTTGTTTTAAGAGGGTTACCATGGCGATGAGTTTGTTTGAAAAGCATATGTTTAAAAGGCTTGGCTATTATCTTGCAACAATAAGTAAATTTCATTTTGCTGGTTCCCATTGTAACTGAGAGGCGCAGCGCCTCACCAGCAGCCATGACAGTCAACACTGCTGCGACTGCCACCTTCTGCCATGGCAAAGAGCACGGTTACTCCTGCTGTACATACAGTGAGTGCTTACTGTACGTTGTAGAGGCCACTGTGGTGGCATCTTGTCATGCGGATAGAGGACTGTCCTGTGGGCAGGACCCACCAGAATAATGCTCCTGCCATACCCACATCTATGGTTATGCTGGGTCTGCACTGGGCCAGAGATGTTGGTGGGATGGGCGGGGAGGGGTGAGGCTGAGCATCCTGCAGGAACGACTCTGTACCAGGCACCATCAGATTCTTTACACGTCACATCTCATCAAATGCCCCCGGCAGCCTGGCACTGTCCCGGGCAGCAGGATGGGGGTGTGGGTGCATAAGAGGTAGGACGGTCCCTCCCTCCATGAGAACAAAATTCAGCCTAGAAACGCAGCCAGCGTGGCAATGCTGGGGCGGTCGTGGGGGTCCTAAAACTCAGGCACAGGGGCCAGCCCAGAATCTGGGGTCCTGGGGCTGGGCGGGGGCTTGGGTCAGCCCCTGGGTGCAATCCCAGCCCCACCGCGCAGCAGCTGCATGACAGTGGACAAGTCACTCACCCTCCTTGCCCTGGTTTCCACATACAGGAGCACACACAGCGCTGTCAGTGGGACGTGGGGCACGCCACGTTCAGAGGCTCCATGTGAGTGTCTGGCAGGCAGCAGCAACTGAATGAATGGGGCAATGGGGACTGTGGCCCTGGATGGGGACTCAAAGCTCCTCAGGTGCTGCTCTAGTTCCGTGGTCCTGATTGGACAGGAAAGACCCTGTCACTCCGCCGTTGCTTCTTCTCAGGGCTGGACCCACCACAGGCACCTCACACACCTCCTGGAGTGCAGGAAGCAGGACCCCTTGTCTGTGTGGGGCCACATGAGCAGAATCTTGCTCAGGTCTGAGAGCCCCACCTCTGCTAAGAGGGGCTTTGAGGGGGTCACATATCCCCATGTTCCTGCTCACGATTGGGCTGTGGTGTCCCTGCTGTGCCACAGGCCCAGTCGCAGCCAAGGCAGGACCAGGGGCTGGAGGGTCTCGGAAGCTGCCGCTCAGCCCCTGCCTCAGTTTCCTCACACTGTGAAGGTGGAGTCAGGTGAGCCTCCCGTTGCCTGGTTTTCCTGGGGAGGGTGGTGTCTTCCTGTCCAGCTTGGACATGGAGTGGAGCACCCCTCTTTCCCACAGTCCCGCCAAACTGGACTCATTTTCCTTCAAAGCCTAAGTCTTGTGAAGACACTTGTGCCCTGGAGGGCCTGGCGGCCACGAGGTAGACACTCCATGGCAAGACCTCGTCACCAAGGCACCTGCCGCTCAGCACAGCACTGTGCACAGCAGGTGCTTACTAAATACAGGCTTAATGAATAAGTGAATGAATGGAGAAGGGCATGAGAGAGGGGAAGAAACTCATCTGTATTAGCTCAAAACAGCCTGAATTCTGGCCTCCAGTCGGCATGGGACCAAGGAGAGCTGCACATGTGGTGGTCTGAGCCTCAGCCAGGGTGAGCCCAAGGGTGGGGGTGAGGCAAGGTGCACCCATTTTCATGGGAGCTGAGCTGGAGGCTTATCCCGGCTCAGGGCCTCCTGCTTCCTTCCCTGTGTGGGGAAACGAGAGGCATTTCCTGGAAATGCAGCCTGGGTGCAGCGGAGGACAGAGCCAGGTAGGCTGGGAGGAGGCTGTGGGCCAGGGCTCTGGGACAGGTGAGAAGACACTGGCGCTCTGCCCAGAGCCCCTGTCCCCCAGCAGAGTGGCTACGAATTTCCTTCCCATCAGAAGTCAGGCCCTGCAGGTCCGTGGACCAAGACAAGCCACCTCCAACCAGAAAGAACTCTGGAGAGACGTGCCTGTGTCCACGCCCATGGTTGCTCAGGGACCAGTCAGGCAACCTCCTGCCTCAGATTCCCCCTACAAAACAGGGAGATCAGCATGGCCCATTCTGTGCCCCCAGGAGAGGCACCTGTTATACAGAGCAGGGCGGCAAACAATGGCCCATGGGCCGAACCCAGTCACCGCCTGGTGGTGCTTCCTTTTCAGCCACCCACCTTGTAGTGCCTGGCAAGGGCAGCCTAAGGGAACCCACACCCTCTCTGACACCTCTGTTGTGTGAATCTCACAGCTCTCCCTGCTGTCATAGCTTATCATTTATTTATTTTTATTATTTTTTTGCAACTGAGTCTCACTCTGTCGCCCACGCTGGAGTGTGGTGGCATAATCTCGGCTCACTGCAGCCTCCGCCTCCCGGGTTCAAGCGATCCTCCTGCCTCAGCCTACTGAGTAGCCGGGACTACAGGCATGTGCCAGTACACCTGGCTAATTTTTGTATTTTTTGTAGAGGCAGGGTTTCACCATGTTGGCCAGGCTGGTCCCACACTCCTGACCTCAGGTGATCTGCACGCCTCAGCCTCCCAAAGTGCTGAGATTACAGATGTGAGCCATCGCGCCCAGACAGAAGTTATCATTTATTTATTTTTGCTCATCTTCCTCTACTAGAATGGAAACTCCACTGAGAGCAAGGATCCCATTTATTCTTTATTTCCGTATCCCCGGTGTCTTTGAAAGTGCCTGGTATGTACTGGCACAACGTTTCTGAAATGAATGAGTAGATATGGCTCTACTGGTGTCCTGTGACCCGCATAACCAAGTGCCAAGAGCTGGGTGGCTCACAACAACAGAACCTGCTCTCTCACCGTCCTGGAGGCCAGGTGTCTGACATCGAGGTGTCAGCAGGGCCCTGCTCCCTCCAAAGGCTCCTGGGGAGGCTCCTTCCCGGCCTCCTCCAGCGTCTGGGGGTTGCTGGCAATCTTTGGCAATTTTGGCACTCCTTGGCTGGTGGACGCTTCACTCCAATCTCCGTCTCCGTTTCTGCCCAGAACTCCCTTGTGAGTCTGTGTCTTCCCTTTCTCAGGAGAATTGCTCATTCCAGCCGCAGTTCTTCCAGAGGGCGGTCTGCACGCGTGAACTGCCTGAGTGGGGAACCCAGCCGGATCTTGAACTGCCCAGGCCCCAGCTCCCAGCTTGATTTGCTGCGGTTTTCCTAATTGGAAGAGAAACGTATGCTGATTATTTTTAAAGACATAAATGTTACAGAAATGTAACAAAAGCAAGTGAAATTCCCCCCAGCCCCATCTCTCCCTGCTCAATGGCGTGATCGCACACATTTGGGGCTGGTGCCTCAACTCAGGCCTCTCATCACCCACGGAGGCCTGGGATGGGCAAAGCATGATGTCAGGCACCGTGGGGGGACTCGCGGGGGCGAGCTTTACCTTCGCTCTTAAGGAGCTCCCAGTCTAAAGAGGGAGACAAAAAAAAAAAGCCCAAGGAACTGTCCTAGCCAGAGGGGCCTAAGGAGGCCATGACTAAATGGCCTGTGGCTTTCTGCAGGGGATCCTGGAACAGAAAAGGACTTAAGGTGAAAACTGAGGAGATCTGAGCCAACAGTGGACCTGATGAATGGCAGTCCATTCATCGGAACAAGTGGGCCGGACTCATGCCCCATGTTAATAACGGAGGAACCTGGATGTGGGGTTTATGGGAACTCCCTGTACTATCTTCTCAATTTTTCTGTAAATCCAAAACTGTTGGAAAAATTAAAATCCATTAAAAAAAAAAACAGACACAAGATAAGGCACCAAGGCGAACGGTCTGCTGAGACAGAGGAGGCCAAGCCTCAGAGCTCCCCACCGGCTTACGCTGAGGGACCCCAGGAGGGAGGCCAGCTGGCCCTTGCAGCCACACAGGGTGAAGGAAATGAGTTGGGTGTTTCAGGAGAGAGCAACCAGATGTCCCATCTGGCTGTGGCCCGCATCCCTCCCCGCCAGGGCCCCGCTCGGTAAGCGGTATCTGCAGCCTTGGGAATGCCCCAAGGGGAAGGGGACAAGAGGAAAGGGAGTGAGACCATGGGATGGATCCACGGGCCTTCCTGCTCTAGTTCCCAGCCTCTGCCTGCCCCATGGGAGGCTCCCTAAGTTCCCCGAGAGTGCGGGAATGCACAATGAGCAAATGCTGGTTGCTAGGCCTGCGTGCACACAGGCAGACTCTCTGTTGTGTCTTTCGGTGCCTGCGAGCTCCTTGCGGGTCTGCAGCTCATAAACCCTCTTCACTCACCATCTATTTTGCTATTTTTTAATTGCCTGAGGTCAAATCCAGAAAGCAGCTTCTGAGATTCCTGCGGCTTCCTGCCCGCCTGGTGTCCTACGCTACCATTTTCCTGTGCAAACACTTGAGGGGCGTTGGGAGCCGAGGGAATTGGAGCAGCAGGCCCTGTTCCTTCCCCTGGCTGTGTGTTTAGGAAGGTCTTTGGAAACACAACTGTTTGGAAAAGTCTTGAAATAGGAAATAGAGTCCCAGCTGAGTGTCTAGGTTACATGAGAGTCAAAAAATATAAAATCATTTCCTCCAAGGTTGCCAAGTTTGGAGGGCCCACCCCGCTCTGCACATCCTGCAAATGACTCAACTTGAATTTACCTCCGTGACTCTTGCGCGACTTCCACGCGTGAAGCCAGCACCCAAAGGAGCACTGAGTGCCCCTGGCGGCCTGGACACCAGCCTCCCCTCCATCACAACACTGGGACCCTGTCCCAGGCTGGGCCTGGCCCACTGCTCAACAAGCATCACACTGTCACCTGGGGCATCTGCAGAACTTTTCATCAGACAAGGAGAAATGGCCTGTCCCTTGCATGGGGAGAATTCCTCTGCTATTTTAACCATTTTCTTTTTTTTTTTTTGAGATGGAGTTTCGCTTTTGTTGCCCAGGCTGGAGTGCAATGGCGCGATCTCAGCTCACCATAACCTCCGCCTCCCAGGTTCAAGCAATTCTCCTGCCTCAGCCTCCTGAGTAGCTGCGATTACAGGCATGCACCACCACGCCAGGCTAATTTTGTATTTTTAATAGAGATGGGGTTTCTTCATGTTGGTCAGGCTGGTCTTGAACTCCCGACCTCAGGTGATTCACCCGCCTCAGCCTCCCAAAGTGCTGGGATTACAGGCGTGAGCCACCGCACCCGGCCTTATTTTAACCATTTTCAAACATGCAGCTCAGTGGCAGGAATGCATTCATTGTTGTGCACCCATCACCAACATCCACCCCCAGAACTTGTTCATTATCCCCTGCTGAAACTTTGCACCCACAAAACACTCTCTATTTCCTCCTCCTCCCAGCCCCTGGTAACTGCCACTGGACTTTCTCTCTCTATGAATTTGCCTCTTCCGGGTGCCTCATATCAGTGGACTCATGTCCCTTTGTGTCTGGTTTTTTCACTTAACGTGGTGTTCTTGAGGAGTCTGTCCCTTTCTGTCTGGTTTTTTCACTTAACGTAGTGTTCTCGAGGTTCACCGGTGTGGTAACAGGTATTCGAGTTTCATGCCTGCCCATGGCTGACTAGCATCTACTGTGTGACTGGGCCTCACTGCACTGATGCGTCCCTCTGCGGAGGGACAAGTGGGTCGCTTCCACCTTCTGGCGACTGTGAATAACACTGCTGTGAACATGGGTGTGCACTCTCTGTTGGAGTCTCTGCTTTTAGTTCTTTTGGATATATACCCGGGCATGAAACTGCTGGGTCATAGGGTAATTCTGTGTTTAACTTTTTTTTCTTCTTTCGAGACAGAGTTTCTCTCTTGTTGCCCAAGCTGGAGTGCAGTGGCGTGATCTCGGCTCACTGCGACCTCCGCCTCCCGGGTTCAAGCGATTCTCCTGCCTCTGCCTCCCGAGTATCTGGGATTACAGGCATTCGCCACCACGCCTGGCTAATTTTTTGTATGTTTAGTAGAGATGGTATTTTGCCATGTTGGCCAGGCTGGTCTCGAACTCCTGACCTCAGGTGACCCACCCACCTCAGCCTCCCAAAGTGCTGGGATTACAGGCGTGAGCCACGGCACCCAGCCTGGGCTTTTTCCTGTTGCTGTCATTGTTGAATTGTAGTTCTTTACATGTTCTGGAGCGGGACATCACATTCTATGTTTGATTTTTATCCATCTGTGCACACATATCCAGAAGCAGAAATTCAAGTGTAGGGGGGCTGTGGGGGTCTGAGAAAGGCTTATATAAAAGGCTTGGCAACAAAATCAAATCAGCCTTTGCAGAGGTCCCTGTTCCTTCCATTCCCAAGGGAACGTTCCAGAAACCCCCATTGTGGGCTGGGCTTCTCAGTCTTTTCTCCATGTCCTGTTGCAAGCCCGAGAGCCCTGAGTCCATGGGCCTGTGTGGTGGTGGTCCACAGCCTCCAGGCCAGGGGAGGAAGGGTAGACCTTGCTGGGCTTGGGTGCTCACCCGCCAGGCTCCCATCCTCAGTGCCCCTGGGAACCCTGTCAGCATCGCCTTGAGTGCCCCTGCTGTCTGTCTCCGGCCCGCCTGGGTCAGCCCCTTCCTGAATGCCCCTTACACCCATCCGTGCCCGTCTTCTCCAGGAGCAGGAATTCAGCCTGTAATGGATGCAGGTTTATTATTGAGGGAGGCAGTGAGTGTGGGTATCAAAAAGGAGAAAGAAACCCACCCGGCGTTCTTCCACAGCGCATGATGCGGCTGAAGGATACAGTGGACTTACCCACTTCAGTGACTCCCAAATTATTCATCAGATTCCTCGAATTGTACACACATCCCAATTCCTCACCTAGAGGGCGTTTTCCACCTGGCATCAGCCCCCAGGGATTTTGGCCTTCGTTGTCACTGCTTGGCTGGGAAGGGTAGGTGATGAGCTGCAGGCTGGTGGCAGATGCAAGTTGAATTTGAAGGCCCCCAGCTCCAGGACTGGATGTGGTGCCTGCCCCAGCCTGTGGGGCACCATAAGGGCCCTGTGGCTTTAAGAGCCAAGGCCGGCTCTGTCCCCCTGCTCAGCCCAAGTTACTAGAAGGCCAAGGCAGAGGCCTCACAGCCTCAGAAGGAACCAGCCCTGCCCACACCTCGGTCTCTGGCCTCCAGAACTGTGAGACAGGATGTGCCTGCTGTTTAAGCCCCCGGTGTGTGGTGCTATGTGACAGCAGCCCTGGCAAACTCACATACCTGGAAGCCCTGGTTAGAGCCACGTGGTTTGTTGAAGTGGAGCTTGGGGGCCTAAAGGAGGGGCTTCTGCTCTGCCTACAGCCCCCGAGCCCAGGGGGGTTTCAACAGTGATGCCCTCTAGGTTCTGGCAACAATTGTGTGTCCTCAGAGGCAGTGGAAGGGAGCACCTCGCATGGCTGATTGAGACTGGAAAACAAGGTCCTGGCGAGAGAGAGAGAGAGAGACAGCAACAGAGAGAGAGCCCGAAGCCCACCCATGGGAAGCCCCCATCACAGACTTGGCCCCGCTTAGGCACAGACCTCTCCACGTTAGCGATGGAAGTTATCTGAGTCACACGGCAGCGGAAGATGTTAGCGAATCCATACGGGGCTGCAGCAACCTCCTCAGAAGAACGAATTTGAGGGGCATGAGGCAGGAGAGACTGGGGCAAGTTTTAGGGCAGGAGTGAAAGTTTATTAAAAAGCTTTAGAGCAGGAATGAAAAGAAAGTACACTTGGACGCGGGCCCAGCAGGCGACTCGAAAGACAAGTGCGAGGCTTGACCTTTGACTTGGGGTTTTGTATGGTGGCCTGCCGGGGGCTTGCATCCATTCTCCCCGATTCCTCCCTTGGGATGGGCTGTCGCATGCACAGTGGCGGCCAGCGCTTGGGAGGGGAGCACGCGCAGTGTGCGCACTGGAGCTGTACACATGCTCCCTTGAGGCGTTCTTCCCATGCCAGTTGAATGTCCCTAGAGTGTCATATACCGCTTATACTCTGCCGTTTCACCTCTCGGTGCACACGTGTGAGCCCACCTGCCCAGCTCCTGAGGTCTCATGGGGAAGCTGCTGATGGCCAGCTTCAGGTGTTTTCTATTAGGAGACTGCCTTTCCCTGGAGCTGGCTGCAACCAATTATTATTATTGTTATTTTTAATTTAATTTTATTTTTTTGAGATGGAGTCTCTGTTGCCCAGGCTGGAGTGCAGTGGCGCGATTTCAGCTCACTGCCACCTGTGCCTCCCGGGTTAAAGCAATTCTCCTGCCTCAGCCTCCTGAGTAGCTGGGATTACAGGCATGCACCACCACATCCAGCTAATTTTTGTATTTTTAGTAGAGATGGGGTTTCACCATGTTGGCCAGGCTGGTCTCGAACTCCTGGCCTCAAGTGATCACCTGCCTCAGCCTCCCAAACTGCTGGGATTAGAGGCGTGAGCCACCACGCCCGACCCCATTATTATTTTAGAGAGACAGTCACCAACCACCTGACCATCCCTTGATGGTCGCGGACACTACTGGTGGGGTGGGGGTGCCTCTCCTGCCCTGCTCATGTCTGACCAGCCACCTTCTGTAACATGGGGAGCCTGAGTGCTGGTGGATGGAGCAGGGGCAGCCCCCAGCACCCACTGCCCCCTGGTGCTGGATGTCCCTCTTTCCCGATCTGAGGAACAAGCGGCTGTGGAACCAGTGATGGCGGCTTATTGCTTCCTTGATGGAGCGGGCTGGGTTTCCTTCCCATCCCAGCACTGCCCCCACCCCCCACCCCCAGGGCAGCAGCTCCCTCCCTGGAAAAGGCTGAGGACACGTGTATCCTGGCAGCTGGGCTGAGGGTACATCCTCTTGATTGTTTGAAGGAAAGTTCAGGAGTAAATATGGAAAAAGCCATCAGCGTGTGGCAGGCCACCTGCCCCAGGGGGTGTGGCTGGGCCCTGGGACCGTGGCCCCCCCTGCCACTGGCCTGGACGCAAGCCCCAGCTCCCCAGTGCTTGGGGCCTCCTCTCCACAGGGACACTGGGGTCAGGAGAGCCTGGAGAGCTACTGGGTCTGATGGAACAAAAGACAGCATTTTCAGGGGGTGCTGGGGGTCCCCACGGTCCACAGTAACCTGTTCCAAGGTCTGCCCCAGGGCCCAGAGAGCCTTGGGGATGGAGGCAGACAGTGGACAGTGGTGCCCGGGGAGGCCAGGCAGGGATGGGGCCCCACCATCCGGCCGCCCTCTGGGGGCTGGGAAAGGGGTTCAGTTGCTGCAGGTTTCTGGCCCAGTGCCCCTGGAGATCAAGCCCCAGTCCCTTAGCTGCCCCACTAGTCCTGCCTTGCAGCCTCACTGTCCCCATCTCTCAGGGTGCCTGCCCGTCACCACTGTACACACTGTCACTCGAGGCCCAGCACCACTCTCTGCACACTTTGTGGGCTATAAAGACCTACTTATTTTCCGTTTGTCAGCATCGCTCTGTGACTTGATTTAGAAGGGTCCTAGGATCCTAGGATGGGATCCCCTTCTCAGCCGACCCCCACATTCTCCCCACCTGGCACAGAGCAGGCACTCAGTTCAGGGCTGGGTTGCTGCATTTAATTATTCCTGGGTAGAAGTCTCGAGCAGGTTGAAGTTCAAGCCGAAAAAGAACCATGTACATTAGAGGAGTGCCAAATTGCCCGGGAGGATGACAGCGCCTCTGGAGGGGTGCATTCAATCAAAAGGTGCGGGGACACACGGCCCTGGAGGGCCTCCAGCACTGAGGTCCTGAGCGCCTTTGTGAGTGGGGCACACAGGCTGGGTGGCCCTCATCAGATGTGACGTCTCAGAACCCAGGCACGGTCCAGTGTCTCACAGATGCCAGCTGCCTCCAGACGTCCGTGTCTCCTTTATCCCCACCACAGTGCACTATTTGCTGCTTGAAAATGCTTGTGATGCCTGCGTGCCTCTTCTCCCCTTCTTCCAGCTGGTACCCCAAAAGTGAGCACGTGCCCCTGGAGAAAGCGCCGCCTTCACAGCCTCCCTGAACTCACTCAGTGCTGGACAAGGAGATGTGAGCAGAAGCAGTGTGTGCCACTTCTAGGAGTTCATGTCCTCAAGGGCGGAGGGAGCATCCCTTCCAGTCCCCACGGCTGGAATTTCAACGTAATGACCCAAGTTCCAGCAGCTGCAAGGACAGGTCCTGCACCCCAGGGAGGACACGCTGAAACCGGGAGGAGCCTGATCCTTACGATGTCGGTGCCACTGCTGGAGGTGACAAGGAACCTCTGTGACATGAGAGGACAGAGCTTTGGATTTTTCTGCTAAATCTCCTACCTGATGTAGTCAAATCACAGCAGTGTCCGGGAAGGGAGACTGTTATGTTTCCTTGGAGGGGGAGTCCATGTTTTACATTTATTTGTATTCTTTTTGTCATCTAGCACAGAGTAAGCATTTTGATCTGATTTGATCCAATCTTTTCAAATTCTGTTACCCAGGGAGTGACAAAATCTACACCATGCCTCCCTGCCGTCTCCAACATGCCCTGTTTTCTCATCGGCAAACTCCCTCTTAGGTTCCAGACGGGCCTCTTTGGAGGGCTGCGGAGCTTGCTTTTGCCCCAGTTTCTGCTGATCTTGGGTCTGGATGACATCACCTCTTAGATCTGATCTTTCCAGATGGGACATCCACCCGGCAGTGGCTGCTTAAGGCATCTGCTGCCCGCCGACTGAGCATCTGAGCAAAGCCATGTGGCAAGTCAGAGTCCGAGAAAGGAAGGGCTTCCAGGAAGGAAGGGCTGGGGTCATCCGGCAGATGCCGAGCCGCTCAAGGTGGGGAAAGCCGGCCTTCCGATGGGGCCCCGGGGCAACAGGACGGGGTCATCCCAGCAGAGGCGCACACGCGGCCAGGCTGCAAGCACTGAGGGCGCCTGGAGCAAGGAAAGCCACAGCAGCAAGGAATCACCCCTCGTCAGGGAAGTTCACAGCGATAGGAATGAAATAGAACAGTGGCTTCGGGAGCCACAAGGTGGGCTTTCCTTGGATAGAATCTAGAAGTGAAAAAGTGACGGCTCTTTTTCAACGAGTGGCAGCCACTTCTCCTTAGCCTGGGTCTGCTCTCCAGGCATTGCTGCGGGGAGGGGCAGGCACTATTTTTTCTTGGTAGTACCCATCTGTATTGCTTATATTTTTTCAAAGCCTGTTTACCTACTCCTGTCATTTAAAAGAAAAACATTTTAAATAGATTCCTGAGCGGGTCATCAGACCAGGGGCCACCAATAAAAAAACTTGGAAATTCCACTTGCTCCAAGGACTTGGCTTTGGGGGGAAATGTCAGAATCAAAACAGGCAGCCGCAGATTTTGAATGGAACGGGTCTGGGACATGCCTTTCCTCTGAGCCTGAGGTGGTCCCAGGTCCCAGCATGAGCACTTTGTTGTCACGTGACCAGGAGCCAAACCCTGCCTTCGGTTTTGTTTCCTGTGAAATAAGTCCCCGGGTGGCAGTGGCAGGGCGGAGGTGTGCTTTCGCAGTTGGGGGTGAAGCCAGGTAGTCACGAAGGTCAATTATAGGGCAGGGACAAGGCCACGGGGCCGTCTAATGATGAAAGGATATATGAGATTGTCTTTCTTTCTTTCCACATGCAGCTTACTCCTGTAGCTGCTGTGCTGAGCTCCATATGAAAAGGTTACTGACCACAGAGCTTTGGGTTAGTTCCTGGTGAGAACTCCAGGGTAGGGTGGGTAGGGGAAGCGTGCCTTCCGCCGTGGGACAGTGTCTCGGTGCCTGACTGTATTAGGGTTCTCCAGAGAAACAGAACCAACAGGATGTATAGAGAGCAGTAGAAAGAGATTTATTATGAGGGACTGGCGTGTGATTACATAGGCCACGATGTCCTAAGATCTGCTGTCTGCACTGCACTGGGGATTCAGGAGAGCTGATGATGGAGGTCCCAGGCTGAGTCCAAAGGCCCTAGAACCGGGAGCTCTGACGTCGGAGGGCAGGAGAAACGCATGTTCCAGCTCAGGAGAAAAGAGAGACAATGGGCCTTTCCTCTGCCGCTTTGTTCTATGAAGCCTTCCTCCATGGGTTGGATGAGGCCCACCCGCAGGGAAGAGAGCGGATCTTCTTTACTGGGTCCCCTGATGGAAATGCCAATCGCTTTCAAAAACTATGCCCCCCACCCCGCCCCCCGCACTGACACACCCAGGAATAATGTTTTGCTGCTTATCTGAGCATCCCTTAACCTAGTCAAGTTGACTCATAAAATTAACCACCACGCTAACCCCAGGTGTGCTACATACCTTGAAGTGCTAAATACTGGATGAGATACTTTACTGCTGGGATCTAACAGCTTCTCATCCAACCCTAGAAAGCCCCTAGGATCTTCCTCCTCATGAGTGAATAGATTAAGGCTGACCAAGGTCTCCCAGCCCCTGAGTGGCCCAGCTGGAATTTGAGTTCGTGACTATCAGTCTTCAAATCTGAGTCGTGCCTACTCCAGGCTGACGCAGCCCTGAGCGACTGAATGAGCTGGCAGGCGCAGGATGTGTCTACTGAGTTAAATCGAATGTACTGGAAGGGAGGGGACTTAGGACACATTATATTATTCATGCATTTTTGCACTTACTTATCAGGGACCTGCTGTGTGCACATTCTGATACTGAGCTCAGCAGAGGTACAAGAGAAATATACCGCCACGGCTTCCTTCAAAGAGCTCGCCGCATGGCTGGGAAGCAGTAGCAGGGAGGCTTCGCTCAGTGCAGACGGTAAGATCTGTGGGCCCCAGGAGAGAGAAAGCCTGGGCCTGCGGTATGGGGTAAAGGCATCATTCAAGAATATTTCCTGAAAGAAGTTGGGGTTGAGCTGCACAATATGGCATGAACAGGGCTCGAGTTCATGCCAAGAACTCGGGAATTTGTTACAAGGACTTCGTTTGGAACTTTGTTCCAAGAACAAAGGAAGAGCATTCCAAAAGGGGAAAATGGAATAAGCGAAGCACCAGAGATAGGTACGTGTAAGGCATATTCGGGGGGCAATAGATCAAACCGGCTGCAACAGCGAAGGCTGTGGTGGCGTCTAGTAAGTTTGGAGGATACCAATAGATAATTATTCAACATTTATTTATTTATTTAGAGACAGTCTTACTCTGTCGCCCAGGCCAAAGTGCAACGGCAGGATCTCGGCTCACAGCAACCTCTGCCTCCCGGGTTCAAGCAATTCTCGTGCCTTAGCCTCCCAAGTAGCTGGGATTACAGGCTCCCACCACCATGCCCGGTTAATTTTTGTAGTTTTAGCAGAGACGGGGTTTCACCATGTTGGCCAAGGTGGTCTCGAACTCCTGACATAAAGTGATCCACCCACCTTGGCCTCCCAAAGTGCTGGGATTGTAGGCATGAGTCACCACGCCTGGCCTATTCAACCTTTAAAAAGAAAAATTCTGGGCCAGGCATGGTGGCTTATGCCTATAATCCCAGCACTTTGGGAGGCCAAAGCGGGCGGATCACCTGAGGTCAGGAGTTCAAGACCAGCCTAGCCAACATAGTGAAACCCCGCCTGTACTAAACACACACACGCACACACATTTAAAAAAAAAAAAAAAGAAAGAAAGAAAGGAAAAAAGAAAATTAGCCAGGCATGGCAGGTGCCTGTAATCCTTGCTACTCAGGAGGCTGAGGCAGAAGAATCGCTTGAACCCGGGAGAGGGAGGTTGCAGTGTGCCAAGACTGCACCACTGAACTCAAGCCTGGGCGACAGGGCAAGACTCCGTCTCAGGAAAGAAAAAAAAAGAAAAACTCTGACACATTCTACGTCATGAATGAACCTTGAACCTTGAGGACATGATACGAGTGAAATATGCCAGTCACAAAAGGACAAAAACTCTGTGATTCCACTCCTGTGAGCTTCTAGAGCAGCCATAGCTACAGACAGAAAGTAGAAGGTGGGTGCAGGACTGGAAGGTGGGCGGAATTGGGAGTTGTTGTTTAATGGGTGTGGAGTTGCAGCTTTCTCCTTCTTCTTCTTCTTCTTTTTTCTGAGATGGAGTTTCATTCTCGTTGCCCAGGCTGGAGTGCAATGGCAGGACCTTGGCTCACTGCAATCTCTGCCTCCCAGGTTCAAGAGATTCTCCTGCCTCAGCCTCCAGAGTAGCTGGGATTACAGGTGTGTGCCAGCACGCCTGGCTAATTTTTTTTGTATTTTTAGTAGAGACGGGATTTCACCGTGTTAGCCAGTATGGTCTCGATCTCCTGACCTTGTGATCCTCCCACCTCAGCCTCCCAAAGTACTGGGATTACAGGCGTGAGCCACCACACCCGGCCCTGGCTAATTTTTTGTATTTTTCGTAGAGACAGGGTTTCACCATGTTGGCCAGGCTGGTCTCAAACTCCTGACCTCAGGTAATTTGCCTGCCTTGGCCTCCCAAAGTGCTGGGATTACAGGTGTGACCCACCGTGCTCGGCCATGGAGTTGCAGGTTTGCAAAACGAAATAGTTCTGGAGATGGACGGTGGTGATGGTCGCATAACAATGTCAGCATACTCAATGTCATTGACCTGTACACTTCAACACTTCAAAATGCTTATGATAACTGTTATGTGTGTGTGTGTGTGTGTCTGTGGTGTGTGTGGGTGTGTGTATACATTTTTTTTTTTTTTTTTTTGAGACAGAGTCTTGCTCTGTCGTCCATGCTGGAGTGCAGTGACATGATCTCGGCTCACTGCAACCTCTGCCTCCCAGGTTCAAGCGATTCTCCTGCCTCAGCCTCCCGAGTAGCTGGGATTACAGGCACACACCACCCACGCCCGGCTAATTTTTGTGTTTTTAGTAGAGACAGGCTTTTGCCATGATGGCCAGGCTAGTTTCGAACTCCTGACCTCTGGTGATTCACCCACCTTGGGCTCCCAAAGTGCTGGGATTACAGGCGTGAGCCACCACATCCAGCCATGTTATGTATATTTTACCACAATTTTTAAAAATAGGTCAAAGTTTTTGTAGTTTGGAAGGTACAGACGTCTTTTGTGGCTTGCGTGCTGCACGCCGAGGAGTCTGGACTTCACCTCGTAGGCTAGTGGTCTGCTTCAGTTTCCTCTTGCTACATAACCAACTACCTCAAAGCTCAGAGGTTTAAAACAGCCACCACTGTATTTGCTCACATTCTGCGGGTCAGGAACTTGAGCAGGGCTCCACTGGGCAGGTCTTCGGTTCCACGTGGTATTGGTGTGGGTCTCTTGTGAAGCTGCTATCACAGGATGGCTGGGGCTGGAACAACCAAGACGGTGCCACCTCTGTGTCTGGTGTTTGCAGGAATGGCTGGGACAGTAAGACTTCTCTCCTTTTCTCCCTATATTCCTAACTTGGTGGTTGGACCACAAGAATGGGCTTCCCAAGTGACCAAGGTAGAAACTGTTTCTATCTTAAGGCCAAAATTTGGAGCCGACCTAGCATTAGTCTCACCGCATTTCATTGCTCAAAACAAGCCCAGCTTCAAAGGGGAGGGGGAAAGCTGGCACTATTTCCTGGGGAAAGCTGGCACTATTTCCTAAGGAAATCGTGGCAAGGTTGCTTTGCAAAGGAGCAGAAAAGATAGAGATTATTGTTATTGTCAGTGAAAAGTCTTGGAGCTAACTTAGTTTTTTGTTGTTGTTGTTGTTGTTGTTGTTTTGAGATGGAGTCTTGCTCTGTCGCCCAGGCTGGAGTGCAGAGTGCAGCGGCACAATCTTGGCTCACTGCAAACTCCGCCTCCCGGGTTCACGCCATTCTCCTGCCTCAGCCTCCCGAGTAGCTGGGACTACAGGCACCCGCCACCACGCCTGGCTAACATTTTTGTATTTTTAGTAGAGACGGGGTTTCACTGTGTTAGCCAGGATGGTCTCGATCTCCTGACCTCGTGATCCACCCGCCTCGGCCTCCCAAAGTGCTGGGATTACAGGTGTGAGCCACCGCGCCCGGCCCCAGAGTTTTTTGATAACACATTGTTTTCATTACAGAAGTCATTTACAGTTGAGAAAATGCCTTCTCTGGCAGGTCCTTCCTTTGGTGGCTCATAAAAAAGGAGTTCTTTGTGCACTTCATCTGTGAAACATAACCTTTCCCAGATACAGTAACAATATCTGTAGTTTCATCCAATTGAGTGGCAAACTTCCCACTGAATAATTTGTTCTAATGGTTGTCTTCACATTTTCCAACACTATTTGTTGACCAAAAAAATGTATCTTGGTTTGCTGCCATCTTGCTTTCCAGTCTGTAATCCATTTAAGCATTTGCCCACTGGTATTGCCTCTTGGACTTTTTCTATTAAAACAGAAACAAAAACAACAACAAAAAAAACACCTCAGAGGGCTGGCCACGGTGGCTCATACCTGTAATCCCAGCACGCTGGGAGGCCAAGGTAGGATCATTGCTTGAGCCCAGGAGTTCAAGACCAGCCTGGGCAACATAGCAAGACTTCGTTCTACAAAAAATTAAAAATTAGCTAACTGGGCATGCTAGGGGGAGGACCTGTAGTCCCAGCTACTTGGGAGGCTGAGGCGGGAGGATTGCTTGAGCCCTGGAGGTCGAGGCTGCAATGAGCTGTGATCGTGCCACTTCACTCCAGCCTGGGTGACAGAGCAAGACCCTATCTTAAAAAAATAAATAAACATTTTTTAAAAAACACCTAAAGGCTGGGCGCGGTGGCTCACACCTGTAATCACAGCACTTTGGGAGGCTGAGGCGGGCAGATCACAAGGTCAGGAGATCAAGACCATCCTAGCTAACACAGCAAAACCCCATCTCTACTAAAAAAAAAATACAAAAAATTAGCTGGGCGTGGTGGCGGGCACCTGTAGTCCTAGCTACTCGGGAGGCTGAGGCTGGAGAATGGCGTGAGCCCTGGAGGCAGAGCTTGCAGTGAGCGGAGATTGCACCACTGCACTCCAGCCTGCGCGACAGAGTGAGACTCCATCAAAAAACGAAAACAAAAACAAAACAAAAACACCTCAAAAGAAGCTTCTAAACATTTTTCATTAAATCTCAAGAGTCCATAAAGAGTAGAACTGTAAACATCACAAACAGTGTTGAGGTTTGTCTTGGGTTCTGAAGGCTGAGTTTTGTAAATGTTTTGCTAATTGAGATAGTTTTATGGAATCTTGAGCTATGATCCAATACCAATGCATAGCGTAGACTTGGAGGCTTCTTGTTAGCAATGACGATAGATACATAAATCCACATTTCCAATAGCCTTGGTAGTTCAGAAAAGGGAGGGGTGCTGACTTCTCATCACATTGGATTAGGTCTCTATTGCTTGTACTTGATATTTGTCAGCTCGGTTACCTGTTGTGTGGTTCTCCAATTCTCTAACACCAACTTGGTGTTCAACAAGTTAATTCAATTCTGACACTATCTACCTGGAGTTAGCATCAGACTCCACAGTTGAAGGGCTCAGTTCCACAAGACAGCCTCATTCAGATCCCAGCCACAAATGGGGTCCTTAGCCGACCTACACTTCTGCCCAGCTGACTTCGAATTCAGGAGTCCCCACCCCCAACCCTCAGGTTCGCTAATTCGCCAGAACGCCTCTCTGAACTAAGGGAAGTGTTCCCCTTGCCATTCCGGTTTATACAGGATACAAACAAGCCGTCCAGTGAAGAGGCCCATGGAGAGTGCCGGAAGGGGCCAAGTCATGGCAGCCTGCGTCCCGGTGGAGCTGGGACGTGCTGCCCTGTTGGCGTGCGGATGCGTTCACTAACTTGGAATCTCCTCAAACCCCATCACTTAGGGGTTTTCAGCGGAGGCTTCACTATGCAGGCAAGACAGAGGAAGTCACTGGCCATTAGTGACAACTCACTCTCCAGCCCCTCTCTCCTTCCTGGAGGTGGGGGGTGGGGTGCTGAAAGTTCCAACCGAGGCTTGGTCTTGCTGGTGTCCAGCCCCACCCGGAAACTGTCTCAGTGCCCCATTTCCCCAAGACCCATCATTCATTAGCGTAAAGAAGACAGTTCAGTCACTCAAGAGAGTCCAAATGTTTGAGGAGTTTTGTGTCAGGAGCCGGAGACAAAGGTCAGAATTTTTGTAAACCACACCTGTTGTTCACTGGGGCTTGTATGTTAGGATTATTTTCAATTTTAGGACTTTTTATCTTTTTTGCTGTGTTTTTTTTTTGAAGCACTTCTCCATTTTAGAACAGTTACTTTGATTAAAATCTGATAATATAATCTATATATCCATAAGGAATCCACCTAACTGGGCAAATGTTTCATGATCCTAAGAAGAGACAAATATGGGCAAGAGCGCCTCTGTATTTTTTTTTTTTAACAGGGTCTCACTCTGTCACCTAGGCTAGAGTGTAGTGGTAAGATCATGGCTCACTGTAGCCTCCGCCTCCTGGGCTCAGTGATCCTCCTGCCTCAGCCTCCCAAGTAGCTGGGACTATAGCACATGCTACCACACCTGGGTAATTAATTTTTTTTTTTTTTTGGAGAAATGGGAGTCTTGCCATGTTGCTCAGGCTGGTCTGAAACTCCTGGGCTCAAGCAATCCTCCCACCTTGGCCTCCCAAAATGTTGGGACTACAAGTGTGAGGCAATGCACCCAGTCTCCCCTGTATTTTGTGTGCAGAAGTAACCTTCTGACTTACCTGCCAAGCAGGGACTAGTACCAATCTGAGTGATAAATATTTGTCAATCTTACTCTCTTAGGAAACAGAGTCATCAACATTTCTTGAGGTAGGGTGACTCATTCTTCCATGCATCCCACAGACATGCGTCAAGAGCTTACTGGGTTCTAGGAGGTGTGGTGGGTGCTGAAGCCACCAGATTGAATGCTAGGCCCTTGCCAAAACCAGGATAATCCTGGGCACACCGGGACAGCAGCCCCAACTCCATCCTGAGGAATGAAGAAATGATGCCACCCTCCATTCTGAAAAACCACATTCCCCCACGCTCCAGCTCTCCTGCATGCTCCGAACATGCTGCTTACAGGCGTGAGCCACTCAGCCTGGCTCAGCTCTTTTTTGATTGTTTGTTTGTTTTTGTTTTGAGACGGAGTTTCGCTCTTGTTGCCCAGGCTGGAGTGCAATGTTGTGATCTCGGCTCACTGCAACCTCCGCCTCTCAGGTTCAAGTGATTCTCCTGCCTCAGCCTCCCTAGTAGCTGGGATTACAGGCGCCCGCCACCATGCCCGGCTAATTTTTTTGTATTTTTAGCAGAGACAGGTTTTCCCCATGTTGGCCAGGCTGATCTCGAACTCCTGACCTCAGGCAATCCACCCGCCTTGGCCTCTCAAAGTGTTGGGATTACAGGCGTGAGCCACTGCGCCTGGTCCCCAGCTCTGTTTTTAATAGCCAAAGAATAGTCAGACAGGAGGCGACTCTCTATCCAAGTCCCAGGGGATATCGATGCCAAATATAAAATGCCACCCCAACAGCCGACGACGGGGCTGGCGGGCAGGCTCGAGGCCTGGCTCTGCAGCATCGCTCAGTGGGGCAAACACCTGCTCTGGGAGCAGGCCAGGTCCCACACGGGAAGGATGCGTGCAGGAGACGACAGTCATGGGAAACAGAAAGGGCAATCAGGTGTCTGTCTGTGAAACGCAGCACCAGGTAGGTGGCTCTGTGTGGCTCTGGAAACTTGGAATATCATAGCGTCCTCTGTGTGCTCAGATGGTGGTTTCTCAAAGCACTCACCAGAAAGCCCACATCCTTCCGCTGAGGTTTAAGGTCCAGGGAGAGTGTTCCTGGTACCGAGTACCATAACCCAGGTTTTATGTGCGACTTCCCCCTGCATCTGTCTGCCAGGCGCCACCGGCCTCTAGTGCACCATGGTGGGGAGCAAAGCCCTTCCATCTCTGAGCTGCTCTGATGTCCACACCAGTCTTAATCTCAGTAGCCCTAAGCCACTGGTGTTGGTTTTGTACTCTGGGGTTTCATTCTAGAAGCCAGATCCTTCTTTTTTTTTTTTTTTTTTTTTTTTTTTTGAGACAGAGTCTCACTGTCTCCCCCAGGCTGGAGTGCAGTGGCGCCATCTTGGCTCACTACAAACTCTGCCTCCCGGGTTCAAGCGATTCTCCTGCCTCAGCCTCCCAAGTAGCTGGGATTACAGGCACGCACCACCACACTTGGCTAATTTTGTATTTTTAGTAGAGACGGGGTTTCACCATATTGGCCAGGCTGGTCTGGGCAGACAACAGAGACACCGTGACCCCTCCCCGCCACTGGGCTTGACATTCATTGAGTGTGTGTGAAGGACACACACAGACCAGAGGAAATGTACATCCAGATTCCTCCTGAAAGGCGGCCACAGGATGCCCAAAGGAGAGGCGTTCCAGAAATCAGTAAATCTCCCCAAGGGATGTTCGAGCAAAAACGCACTCAGCAGTTCCATGACACGACGTTTGCTTTCTTCTTCTTTTTTTTTTTTTGGTTGTTGTTTCCTGTGTAAATATTTTGTTCTTTTGTCTTTGTCAACAGCCTTGACCACACACATGTAAGCTTCGTTGCACTCAGCGGTTTCCAAGCTGACAATGTCCCAGGCGAGGCCGGGTTTCAGCAGACGCATCCCTGCATCCTCCACCAGCACTGTTTGTTCTGAAATCATCTTGTTCATGGGGATTCTGGGGAAAACCTTACTTAGCCCCCTTTCTCCTCCCTGTGGTGTCAGCATTCCCATCCTGGCTGCATATTCAACTCACCTGGGGAGACTAAAAAACACCCCAATACACAGGACCCCCCAAAACACCCCAATACACAGGACCCCCAAAACACCCCAATACACAGGACCCGCCCAAACACCCCAATACACAGGACCCGCCCAAACACCCCAATACACAGGACCCGCCCAAAACACCCCAATACACAGGATCCACCCAAACACCCCAATCCACAGGACCCCCCGAAACACCCCAATACACAGGACCCGCCCAAACACCCCAATACACAGGACCCGCCCAAACATCCCAATACACAGGACCCGCCCAAAACACCCCAATACACAGGACCCGCCCAAAACACCCCAATACACAGGACCCCCCGAAACACCCCAATACACAGGATCCACCCAAACACCCCAATACACAGGATCCACCCAAACACCCCAATACACAGGACCCCCCGAAACACCCCAATCCACAGGACCCCTCAAAACACCCCAATACACAGGACCCGCCGAAACACCCCAATCCACAGGACCCGCCGGGATCCTGATTTAGTGTCAGAGAACCTGCTTCCCGGGTGATCCCAGTGTGAAGGCCTGGGCGGGAACCCGTTTCAGGTTCCCACGCCAGCAGACGCCGAGTGACCACGCCTGGGCGGGCAGGGCTCTCAGTTCTTCCCAGCTGTGTGACCTTGGCAGGGCCCTGCAGCTCTCTGAGCCTTGGGTTCGCCCATGTGTGCTGGGATAGTGTCCCTGCCTTCCGTGTCTCTCAGGAGTATTGAGAACATCAAGTGAATTCCAGGATGGGGCCAGTGCAGGCCAGCAACCAAGAGCGCCCTGCTCCTTCAAGGCAGAGCCTGGAGCCAGGCCACAGAGGCCGGAAGACGCTGGAAGTGCGGCGGGAGCCGGTCCCATCTGCCCTCCGCACTCTGCCCAGGCTTCTGCCGCCGAACACTGCCTGGACCTGGTGGGGCATGGCTGGGACCCAGGAAGGATCTGCGACGTCAGTGACATAAAGCCCAATAGGACAGAAAAAGGAAGCACTTCTCTCATTGGAAGTGTTACCTAGATGTGGGAATGACAGTGCGGTCATTGTGAATGGAGGTCCTGGGGCCGAACCACCCAGGTGAGAATCCAGCCTCTACCAGGAGAAGCTGCTGAAGTCTCATTTCTTCACCTGTACAATGGGCAGAGTTGCTTTGAGGATTAAATGAGATAATCCATACAAGGTGCTTGGCTTTTGTTAGGATTATGACTGGTACCTTACAGGCGCAGTTGCGTTTCTTTTTCACAACAATCATTCTCCTCTCTTTTACAGGTGACACCATGGAAGGTCAGAGAGGTTAGGGATCTAATTGCCCAAGGGGCAACGCCAGCAAGTGGAAACAGAGCCAGAACCTGAACCCACGTCTGCCTAACTCCAAAGACAGCTCTTTCTCTTTCTGTATGGTGTCCTGCTTGAACTCAGAATGGGTGCTTTTGGGGCTGTCTGAGAAACGGGAGTGAAGAACCTCCCAGGCAGCTGGGAGGAGGGCAGGGCCTGGCTGGAGACCCCCAGAGCAGAGTACAGGGACCACGTGGAAAAAGGGAGATGCGGGATCAGAGCCCCAGAGCAGTGGGTCGTGGAGGTCGAGGGCCTGGGGCCTAAAAAGGAAGTCACGTTCTTTGAGCGTCGTGTGCCCCAGGCTCTGACGCATGTGTTGAATCATGAATCGTCATTGTCCTGCAGACCGTCTATGACAGAGGAGGTGAAAATCAGGCCCTGGCCCAGTCACACGGGAGGCACTGTGGAGCTGTGGGGCCCGAAGCAGCAGACAGAGGGGTGAGGAGGGCCTGCGCCCTGTGGCAGGTGGGGGCCTCTAGGTGCCCCCTGCGGTGGGAAAGGCCCTGCCAAGAAGTCCTCGCTCTCCCTCCTGTCTAACATCAGCCTGCTCCCAACGGCTGGCTCCCATTCTCCTTCCTCCACAAAGCAAACTCCCATCCCCGGTCGGGCAGGCCTCCTGCTCTCTACACCCCAAGGCCACCTCGGCCTATGTCGGGGTGAGCTTCCGCCCTCACTGGGACCTAGAAGGCGCAAGAGAGGAGCATGAGGTGGCAGCCACGTGCTGGGGGCCTGGATCCTGGGACCCAGATGCTGGGTCATAGGGGGCAGCTGTGAGGTCTGTACTGGGGTCTCAACCCTGCATTCTAAGTGGGGTGAGGAGGGATTTCCTTTAGAATCCCCTCGGTGTCTCCCAAGGGTGTTTCTCTTGGTTAGTGGCATCGAGTTTGGCTCCTGGCTCTTTACAGCAGGGTCACTCTGAGCAAGACAGGCTTTTTGCAGCAGAAATGGCTGCTGGCATCGAACCCTCAAGAGGACAGGACCTGAGACAGGCCATCCTTACTATTGGGTTCACAGGCAGCGAGGGCCCAGTGCCCAGTTGGCATTAGAAGATGGGAGCTTTCCTTGGCATGTGGTGGAGAAAGTCACGGGGCTGTGGCCAGTGCTCACCAGGAGTGAAGCCCCATGAAGCCCTGGGTGTGGCTGGCTGCTTGCCATGGGGTGAAGCATGTGCGGGTTGTGGGGCAGCAGCTCCCAGTGACAGTGGGGGTTTACAGAAGGAAAACCGCAGGCTCAAGGCATAGAAACAGAACCAGCCAGAGAGCTTGTAGTCAGAGTCTCTGGACTGATGCAACTTACAACCAGAGCCGAGTCTGGTTTCAACACAAGGCAAACTCACAGCCCCTCCAGGTCTCTGATTGAAATGCTATGGCATTGTTGGCAACCAGCCGGAGCCTTCGGATTGTATCCAGGACTTCGGGAATGTTCACCTCACTGATTCCCAACCCCCAAAGCCCACAGAGCCGCCTTTGCAAACGAAAGCAGCCCCTTCCTCCTGTCTGGTGAGCTGGAGACCTTGTGCACAGCGCACCCATTGCCTTTAGACCTGTCACCCAGCAGGACGCAGGAGCCGGTAAGTACCCACTTCTGGAGATAGGAGGAGTATGCCTCCCAAAAAGCAATATTTGCCAATGTATTTTGTCAAAAACTTGGGGAATATGTCAGGCACGGTGGCGCACACCTGTAACCCCAGCACTTTGGGAAGCCAAGGGAGGTGGATCACTTGAGGCCAGGAGTTCAAGACCAGCCCGGCCAACATGGTGAAACCCTGTCTCTACTAGAAATACAAAAGTTAGCAGGGTGTGGCAGTGCACACCTGTGGTCCCAGCTACTTGCGAGGCTGAGGCAGGAGAATCGCTTGAACCTGGGAGGCAGAGGTTGCAGTGAGCCGAGATTGCGCCACTGCACTCCAGCCTGGGCAACAGAATGAGAGTCCATCTAAAAATAAAATAAATAAATAAAAAACTTGGGGAATATATGTGAGAATGGATTTGAGGCTATTAGGCTTAGGAAGAAAGGAATAATTTTAGAATGGACAGATTTTATTACTGTGGTGCAACTATAGCAAAGTCAGTGCCGTTTTATGGTACAGTTTTTCAACATTCTGGAGTCAGTGTGCATGTAACTTTCCTAAGCCAGGACAGCTGTAGGATCTACGGCCATTGAAATGGGCCCTCTGATTTCAAAGGGAAGGGTGGGCGTGTGACTGAGACGGGCAGCAGGACCCAGGGGTGAGCAGAACCAGCTGGGAGCTGATGGTCCCGCAGAGCCAGGAGCTCTGCAGTGGGGGGTCCGAGACCAGCCCCTGTGAAGGCATCACAGCACAAGTGCCGGGCGACAGAGCAAAGCCACACTCTCATCAGCAAGAAACTATGCACTTCACAAACATCTCCGAGGCTAAATGTCAACCACAGGGACACCAAGTGACCACGATCACAAGCTATGCATCTCGAACTGAGCCTTGTGTGAGCCAGGGAGTCACAGGCTGGGTGTGCTCGGCCGCAGTTAGTCATCAGGGAAGTGGCATGTACACGGCTGGGCTTGAGAAGGTCCTGAAGGCACAGGTAAGCTGGCTCTCACTCGCCTCCCCTCGCTGCACCGCCCTCCCCGGCCCCTCGGTCTTGGCCTAACTGGCACCTCTGAGCACCATCCACCCACCCCCAGGTTCCCAGGCTGCCCAGCAAAGCTGACCCTCATGTCCTACCAGAGGGTCCCTATGGCCAAGTATCTTCATTCCCTAGGGCTGTCATCAGAAAGTGACACAAACTAGGAGTCTTAAACAACAGCAATGTATATTGTCTCAGTTCTGGAGGCTCGAAGTCCAAAATCAAGGTGCCAGCAGGGCCACGCCCCCTCTGAAATTGTGGGGGAAGAGTCCCTCACTGCCTTTTAGTGCCCGGTGGTGGCCAGCAGTCCTCAGCATTCCTTGGGCCACAGGCGCGTCACTGCAGTCCCTGCTTCTGTCTCCCTGCGTGTCTGTATCTCCTCTTCTTCTAAGGACACCAGTCATATGGAATTAGGGGCCCAACCTACTCCAGTATGAACTCATCCCAACAAATTACTTCTGTAATGAGCTTAATCCAAATGAGAATTGCATTCAGAGGTACTAGGGGTTAGGACTTCAAATGGTCTTTTTCAGGGGGATATAATTCAGCCCAAAACACCAGGAGACCAGGGAGGAGAAATCTGAGCTGGGTTTCAGGACGGCTGTGTATGACCAGCTGATGCCAGCACCTGCCCGATGGGCTCCCAGCTGCGCTGCAGAACCCCCTGGGCTCAGTCCTGAAGGATGATGGGGAAGGGACAAGGAGGCTAGATCGCATGCAAACCAGAAGCCGGATGTGTCAGCCAGTACCCTGTGATAAATATCTCTCCTCTTAAACTGGCAAGAAGGGATCATATTAGCTCAACAAAAACCCTGTGATTGAAGCATTCTTTTTTTGTGTTTTTTTTTTTTTTCTTCTGAGATGGAGTTTCACTCTTGTCACGCAGGCTGGAGTGCAATGGTGACATCTCAGCTCACTGCAACCTCCTCCTCCGGGTTCAAGCAATTCTCCTGCCTCAGCCTCCTGAGTAGCTAGGATTACAGGTGAGCGCCACCACGCCCAGCTAATTTTTGTATTTTTAGTAGAGACGGGGTTTCGCCATGTTGGCCAGGCTGGTCTCGAACTCCTGACTGCAGGTGATCTACCTGCCTCAGCCTCCCAAAGTGCTGGGATTACAGGCGTGAGCCACCGCACCAGGCCGCCTTCTTTTTGTAATTAGAAAAAATAGTAAACATGCAAGCAAGAATCTTCCCAGGGTGATGCAAGTGGGGAGTGGGGGGTGAAAAAGAGGGAGTGAGGGGATGGTGTTCTGTGGGCTGCTGGGAGTGCTGGCCCCACCCTTTTCATCTAAACCCTCTATTTGGTCTTGCTGTGTTGCCCAGGCTGTTCTTGAGCTCCTGGGCTCAAATAGTATCCCCCACCTCCTGCCCCGACCTTAGCCTCCAGCAGAGCTGGGACTATGGGTGCGCCCCACCATACCTGGCCGGGGAGGTGCCTCTTCTAGTAATAATTCTCAGAGCCATGGTGGCTCTGCACTCCAGGTCCTCTGGGATCTGTCCCCACCAACGTGCTTCCTCTTCAGCCCAACTCCAGCCAAAGACCTAGAACGCCCCAGTGAGACCCCATGTTCTGCCTCCCTGAGGGACACACCACTGAGGCCACCAAGGGGGGAGCCAGGCCTAGTCACACATCTGGGAGGGAACATGAGGTGACTCAGGCCACAAATCAGCTTCGGGAAGGAGCATGCTCTTGCGGCTTGGAGACGCTTAGATAAGAAGTATATTGGGAACGGGCAAGCGAGCAGATCTGATTAAAGGGAGCTGAGTGAGCAGCCCTGAGCGAGCCGGGCTGGTGAGCCTGTTCTGTGTCTACAGCCTCCATTCAGCCTCTCAGTGCCTGTCAGTAGCAGGGCACCCCAAGTCCCTGCAGTCCCAGTGAAGAGCTCTGGAAACACAGCCCAACCCTTCCATTGTACAGGTCAGGAGACTGAGGCCTGGAGCTGGGACCAGAGCCTGGCCCTCCTTGGTTCCTTGTTCTTGGCCTGACTGGCATCTCTGAGCATCATCCACTCCCCCAGTTTCCAGGTCACCCAGCAAAGCCATCTGCGTCCTTCTCTACATGCCCTGCCCAAGAGGCCCTGGGGGAAGAATAAATGAGAAACCCCCTCCCAAGGGAGAGGGCAGAGCAAAGGCCTCAAGGAGGAGGGCTGCAGCTGTGGCGGTCTCCAGAAATAGAGACATTGCTCACAGCAACGTCCAGTGGGCCAAACAGCCCATTTAAAATGCCAGTTGAGGCTGGGCGTGGTGGCTCACGCCTGTAATCCCAGCACTTTGGGAGGCTGAGGCAGGCGGGTCACTTGAGGTCAGGAGTTCGAAACCAGCCTGGTCAACATGGTGAAAACCCATCTCTACTTAAAATGCAAAAAAAAGCTGGGCACGGTGGCATGCACCTGTAATCCCAGCTACCCAAGAGGCAGGAGAATCACTTGAGCCCAGGAAGCAGAGATTGCAGTGAGCCAAGATCACACCACTGCACCCCAGCCTGGGTGACAGAGCGAGACTCTGTCTCAAACAAATACATAAAATGCCAGGGCGCAGTGGCTCACGCCTGTAATCCCAGCACTTTGGGAGGCCAAGGCAGGCAGATCACCTGAGGTCAGGAGTTCGAGACCAGCCAGGCCAACATGGTGAAACCCCGTCTTTACTTAAAAAATACAAAAATTAGCCGGGCATGATGGCGGGCACCTGTAATTCCAGCTACTTTGGAAGGCTGAGGCAGGAGAATCGCTTGAACCCAAGAGGTGGAGTTTGCAGTGAGCCGAGATCACACTATTGCACTCCAGCCTGGGAACAGAAGCAGACTCTGTCTCAAAAAAAAAAAAAAAAAAAAAAATTGCCAGTTGGCTTACAGGCAGCTCAGCCCCAAGTGCAGGGTTCCCCGTGAACCTGGCAGCTCACACGTTCCCCCTGCTGGGGCCTCCCATGACCTGAAGCCACTGTGCTCATTTTCCAGCGGGCTCGAGGTGCAGTTGAGTTCCTGGGGGTCTGTGCCAATCCTGGAAGCCACTCAGGAAGAAGTGCAGGCCCCTCTCCTGCCTCACCTGGCCATCTTGATACTATTTCCCTGAACACTCAGATCTATATCCTTTGCCCCGCTTTCTATGATTATGAAAGTAATCCATGCTCATGAGAAACTAGGAAAATCAAAAAAAGTTAAATAAAGAAGACAAAGATCAATCATAATCACACATCTGGGTAGATGTTTTGTGATTATCTTCTGGATTCTTTGCAGCATATAAAAGTAAGTTTTAAAGGTAGTCATAACTGGGGCCACACCACCTACTGTTTTGTATCCTGAGTTTGTTTTTTTTTAAACAGCATAATGTTCTCTGAATTTTCCCACATTAATAAACAAACACTATCCAAAAACAAAATTATTGATTCATTTTTGTTTTCTTTGAGACAGGGTCCAGCTCTGTCTCCCAGGCTGGAGTGCAGTGGTGCAATCATGGCTCACTCTGCAGCCTCAACCTTCCTGGCTCAAGTGATCTTCCCTCCTCAGCCTCCCAAGTAGCTGGGACCAGGTAGCATGCACCACCACACCCAGCTAATTTTTAAAATTTTTATAAAAATTATTTTTGTAGAGATGGGGTCTCTCACTACATTGCCCAGGCTGGTCTTGAACTGCTGGGCTCAAGTGATCCTCCCAGCTTAGCCTCCCAAAGTGCTGAGATTACAGGTGTGAGCCACCAGGCCTGGTCCACTTTTTTTTAAGCCTAAATTTTTCAGGAGGTTAAGTTATCCATGGTGTGGAGCACAAGGTAAATCCCCACTCCCAAATACGTATCAAAATCAAAACCCCACTTCATCCCTGCATCCCGCACCTTTCACCACTGAGCTGGCCAAGCAGGTCAGACACAAGATATTTGGAAGCACCTGTGCCTCATGGGGAAGAGACTCTTCCAGGACACAGGACTGTTTACCAGAACAGTGAAGGGGTCAGCTGGCCAAGCCCTTAGTGCAGCCTCTCTGTTAAGAGTTTTTTGTGGCAGCCGGGCGCGGTGGCTCATGCCTGTAATCCCAGCACTTTGGGAGGCCGAGGCGGGCAGATCACGAGGTCAGGAGATCGTGACCATCCTGGCTAACACGGTGAAACCCGGTCTCTACTAAAAATACAAAAATTATCCGGGCGTGGTGGTGCTGCCTGTAGTCCCAGCTACTCAGGAGGCTGAGGCAGGAGAATGGTTTGAACCCAGGAGACGGAGCTTGCAGCTTGCAGTGAGTCAAGATTGTGCTGCTGCACTCTGCACTCCAGCCTGGGCGACAGAGCAAGACTCCATCTCAAAAAAAAAAAAAAAAGAGTTTTTTGTGGCCGGGCACAGTGGCTCACGTCTGTAACCCAGCGCTTTGGGAGGCTGAGGCGGGTAGATCACGAGGTCAAGAGATTGAGACCATCCCAACTAACATGGTTAAACCCCGTTTCTACTAAAAATACAAAAAATTAGCCGGGCTTGGTGGCATGCACCTGTTGTCCCAGCTACTCAGGAGGGTGAAGCAGGAGAATTGCTTGAACCTGGAGGCGGAGGTTGCAGTGAGCTGAGATTGTGTCACTGCACTCCAGCCTGGGCGACAGAGCAAGACTCTGTCTCAAAAAAAGAAGAAAAAGAGATTTATGTGCATTATCCCTTTAGCCTGCTGGCAACCTGTCAAATGGGACAGTGGGGCAGAGGTGGCCTGATTTCCCCCAATAGTCCTTCCCTTCGTCCTTAGCGATAGGACATCAATTTTATCTGGACACACGGCTGCTGGAATAAAGACCACATTCCTCAGAATTCCTTGTTGCTGGGTGGGACCATGCGACAAATTCTATCCAAAGGTCTGTAACCCAGTGTGTTACATGTAACTCCCAGGAAGTGTGCTTTAAAGAGAACCCTTCCTCCCTTCTGCTAGCTGGAAATAGGACACAGTGGCTGAAGCATGGCAGCCACATTGGGCCATGAGGTGAAAGCTTCCTGCTGAGGATGGTGAAGCAGCAGGAGAGAAGGGGCCTGGGTCCCCGCAGATTTACCACACCACCAGCCCCGGACTGTTTACCGGTAGACTTTTACTGAAATGAGAAATACATTTTTATCTTGCTTAAAAATATGCTACAGCAGGCCTCTCAGAGCCCTGGGCTCTCTCCATAGATAGCTTCCTGCTATTAGGAAAGGTTATTCACATTTATTGCGTGTCTACCTCTTGCCAGGATGTCATATACTTTCTTTAATCAAATTTCATGTATTTTAGCCTCATTTTATTTCCCCAACAACCCTACAGTGTCAGTATTATGATCCCCATTCTACACATGAGGAAACCTAGGCTCAGGCTGAGGACCATATCCAAGTCCCACAAGTAAATGACAGTGCCTGACTCCCCAGGTCCCGCTGGCCCCGTGGGCCTTGCTGCCTCCTCCCCAGTTCTCCCGGGTTCAATTTTGCTTCTGAAGGAAGAGCTCCCACCTGAGAAAATCAAGTCACCAAAGGTGGCCATAGGCCAGGTGTAGTGGCTCACGCCTGTAATCCCAGCACTTTGGGAGGCTGAGGCAGGCAGATCACCTGAAGTCAGGAGTTTGAGACCAGCCTAACCAATATGGTGAAACCCCATCTCTACTAAAAGTACAAAATTAGCTGGGCATGGTGGCGCATGCCTGTAATCCCAGCTACTCGGGAGGCTGAGGCAGGAGAATTGGTTGAACCTGGGAAGCGGAGCTTGCAGTGAGCTGAGATTGTGCCACTGCACTCCAGCCTGGGCGATAGAGCAAGACTCCGTCTCAAAAAAAAAAAAAAAAGGTGGCCATTGTCTTGTTATCCACCAGCCTCACGTTTGAGATGAAGTCCCAGAAACCCAGCCATTTCCCAAGGGTTTGAAGGAAAACTTCAATCATGTTTTAATATCAGTAAATTATTTTCTTTCTCTACTTAAGGGGAAAAGAGCCATCGTCAGCTATAATAAATCCAACTCAATTACCCTTATTATAGTGATTACTGCCCATGCCAGTCTAATTGGCTTCACTCAGCGTTTTCATTAAGAAACCGTATCTTCAAAGCTTTATACTCAGACACATTTTTACTTGGAGCTAAAATTTAGCTTTAGCGGCCAAATTGGGAGCTCAGGCGCCGGAGGTGCCACCGCAGCAGGCGGGCAGGCAGGCCAGCTCCCCTTAGCGCCCTCCCAGCCTCGGGAGGTGCTAGCAGGTCTGTCAGGACAACCGGTCACGACTGTGCAGTTGTCTCCACACGGGCCTCAGTCTTGTTGGGACAGGCCCCGGGCTTGTCAGATGGCAGTGTGGCCACGGCCTGGCCGAAGCCTGGCTCCAGCCGGGTTCTGGATCTCACCGTGGCTCGAGCAAGTGCTCAGGGGGTGCTAGTTCTGGGGCATGGTGGGAGGAGGCGGGACGAGGAGCTAGAAGGCCTGTATGGGAGTTCTCGCTCCCCCCATGGCTTTTGGCAGGGTGCTTGAGCTTTCTAAGCCTCAGTTTCCCCCTCTTCAAGTGGATAATAGTTGTCATGAGGCTCAAGAGAGATCAGGTGTGGAAAGCACCGATGCAGGTGGTACCGTTTGACTGTGAGCCTCAGCACGGACCCAGCCTCAGCGTTCCTCTCTCCAGTGGAAAGCTTGGACAGGTCGCATCTCTGGACCTGTAGAGACACCAACTCAAGTCAGTTCTCCATCCGGAACTGTCAGTGGCAGGCCATGGTGCCCGGCAGCAGGCATCTCAGGCTACTGGCAGCCGAGGGGCTCCTGCAGGGCAGAGGGCCAGGGCACTGCCCTGGCACTGTCCAAGGTTCAAATCCCACAGCTCCACGTATTCTCCATGCGACTCTGACTTCTCAGAGCCACAGCTTTCACTGGCGCAAAATGCAGATAATAATTGTGTGAGGCGCAGGCTGGCACAGGCGGG